>NC_088382.1:140475000-140788194 GCF_037993035.2 Macaca fascicularis
CCTTACTGTTGCAGACTGAATGTCTGTGTCCCTCTCAAATTCATATATTGGAGCCCTAACCCCCAATGTGATGGCATTTAGAGATGAAACCTTCAGGATGTAATTAGGGTCGATGAGGTCATGATGGTGTATCCGTCAGGATGAGATTATTGCCCTTATAGGAAGAGACATGCAAACACTCGCACTTTCTCTCTCCACATGCACACACTAAGAAAAGGCCAGGTGGGGATACAGCAAGCAGGTAGCCAGCCATCTGCAAGCCAGAAAAGAGCCTTCATCAGAAAACAAACCTTTCCAGACCTTGACCTTGGACTTCTCAGCCTCCAGAACCACAAGATAAATTTCTGTTGTTTAATACACTCAGTCTATGATATATTGTTATGTACAACAGCTGGAGATATGAATACGCTTACCACGTTGTAACATCTCTGGCACAGGGCAGGCACTTAATATTTGTTGACTCAATAAATAAATCATAATAAAGCTAGCTAACACTTACATGGTGCTTATCATATACCAGGAATGGTTCTAAACAATATACATATATTAAATCCTTTAATCCATACAATAGCCCTAATAGGAAGGTATTATTATCATTTCTTATTTTACAGATAAAAAATCAAAGCAAACATGAATTAGTAAC
Source organism: Macaca fascicularis (assembly GCF_037993035.2). Lineage (NCBI taxonomy): Eukaryota > Metazoa > Chordata > Mammalia > Primates > Cercopithecidae > Macaca > Macaca fascicularis. The sequence continues at coordinate 140,475,644 of NC_088382.1, forward strand.
TTGACTAAGACCACACATGAGTTAGTGGAAGCCAGGATTTGAACTTGATTCAAAAATCAGAATATAGAATCTGAGTTGTTAACCACTAGGTAATATAGAATAAATGAATGAACTCATAAGTGAAAGGATTACAGATTTAGTTACTAGACAGATATAGCTTAGAGTTCTAGTTCCACATTTACACACTTTAACCCTGGACTAGTTACTTCATCTCAGTTTCCTCCTCTCTGAAATTGATGTGAACATCAGTGACCATGCAGGGGTGGAAAAGGCATTATAGGAAGTTATAGATAAACACATGGCACATAGTAGGCACTCAATATACATTGGTTCCCTCTTGTCCTAGCCTCTCCTCTCATAAGAAGGTTCACAGTGTCCTTTCCAAAGGATCTCACAGCCCATTTTTACTGCAGTTCTGGGTATGTCCTTATTTCAGTCTTTAACTGTTGATGTGAACAGCATGCTGCCCTGGTACACACATGGTTAGCTGCCCTGATTTCAAGGGCTTAGATAGTTCAGATAGCTTATTTTCTCTTTTAAAAATTTTAAAGTCTCAGTGGATGGCAAAAGTATGAAAAGACCATATGCCCAAGGTTATCCATTCAGCAGAATTTTTAATAACAAAGGCTGAAAACAAACCAAATGTTCGTTTTGTTGGCTGAATAAACTTTAGTACAGAAATATCATTGACCATGATGCAGCTATTAAAAAGAAATGAAGACTATCTCTCCATACTTTGAGGAACTGGTTTCCAAGAGGAGAAAAGTGTATATAGTATGCTACCATTTATCTAAGGAAGATCGATCTTTCTATCCACATACATGCACACACACATATTTCTTAGTTAATTTATTGAAATGACAAAGGAAGGGAATGGTGTGGGAAAATAGGGATAGAATTTAAACTTCTTTAATTATGTCTCGTTTTAAGTAAATAACTATAGAATCATTCCAATATTTTACTTAATTATCAAACTAAATCTATTCTCAAAAAACTCTGTAAAAACAACCAACCAAGCAGACAAACAAATGAGCCTACACAGAGAGGAACCATATCAGATGTCGTTTTGCGCAATAATTTGATAACATGCTCCCAGAGGGAAATACCCTAAGGATAAAAAGAGCGCAACACGAATGTCCAAACTGTTTACAATAACCATATTATAGGTGGTAACAAGTGTATTATTGTACTTAGACTATTATAGTGAATCACAAGATAAAGTAAATGAGTTAACTGTGTAGGTGTCATTAAAACTGGAATTTTGGGGAAGAGAAAAGGGAGCTGCAGATATAAGATTGATGAAGTTGAGTCAAAAGCTTGTGGTCCTCATTATGACATCGAAGTATCACACTGTGAACTCATGATGTATAGATTTTCTAGCTCTGCCCACTGAAATCAAGTTCTAGAAACAACGAAACTTAGTAGCAATAACTCCCAGTGTCCAGATTATGGTTTCTACATATCAGTTCCTAGAAAAAATTCCCATTCTTTTCAGAGGTGCCCAAATTTTACGTACCTTTAATTATGTCTTGTTTTAAGTAAATGACTTTATTGGAAGACTTTTTAACATGAGAAACCAGGATTCTATCAGAGACTACCAGGATTATGTCAAAACGATGCAAAAGCCAACTTGAATGAGCTCCCACTAGTCAAAGATGTGACACATTTAGCTTAATAAGACTAATAATTGCAATGAATCAAAACACAGAGAATATGGTAAAATGCATAGATTCAAAATTACGCTTAAAAACTAGAACCTCATTGGTCACCTCTGAATGATGCTAAGGAAAAAACTTGTGGGGAAACTTATAGAAAACAAACTTGTAGGGAAAAAATTCAGCATTTATCTTTGCTTGATGAATTGTACTTCCAGGTAACAAATAGTGAGGAGATGGTTCTCTTTAATAATGTATGCCAGCTAATAAATTATGGAGGACTGATAGGATTAGCATATCACTGTATAAAATAAGTGAATATAGGCGATTAGCGTAAGCAGCTGCTAACATCACAAAAAGGTAAGGAGACATTATGTACCCCCTAATTGTAGCCTATAAAACTAACCAATTAAATATTTTGCAGAAATCATTGAACCTGAATCCCACCAAGCTTCTAGACATAAATACAGTGTGAACAAAACAGAACAAAAACAAAGGACAGGGGAGTCTCTTAAATGCCTTAGAGAATGCAATCAATAAACTGTAAGAAAGAAATGACAGCTCTGGAAGGTTGAGTCTCTCAAGGTCACCCATTCTTGAAGTGGAATTGCTAAGACTCAAGCAAGAATATTTGGTTCCAAGGCTTGAGTCTTTCCTTCTGAGCCCCACAATCTCTGGTGCCTGCCTTTATCACACCCAGAAGTTACTAGAGATAGGACCTCATTTATCTCTTTCTCCTTGTGGAGGCGTGGCTTCCTCTGCTAAAAACGAAGATGCCCAGGCAAAGCTCAAACCTCCAGGGCTGCTGGTGAATCAGGCACCTGGTGGGAGGCACCCGATTGTTTGCTCTCTCTGTTCAACGTAGAGAATGTTCACTTGCCTCAGAGGAGGAAGTGTTTGGCATATCATTTCCACATATATGCAAGATGAAAATTTCCAATTATTCAGTTACATAACCACCTCCGTTCCTCTGGAGATGTTTAATTACACATGCTCCCACCAGACGCTTCTGCGTACCAGGCATCAATGGGCATTATTCAGCCCCTATTAAAACTAGAGGGCCTCTGAGTCACAAGGAGAAACCGGTGGAAACAGGGAGCAAGCCCGGAGTGGGTAGGCTTGATCAGAGATTAACAGGACCCCAAATGATGCTACAGATAGAGACACTTGAAGTGAGACAACCCTGCAGAAACCCGCCCCTATCACAGGGAGGCAGTGGCACGTGGAGGAAACAGAATCGAACTAGGAGTTTGAGCATTTGGATTCCTGTTCCAGTCTGGCGTTTTTTACAGGCTTTGTGACCTCAGGGGACTTCAATCTCTGCTCCTGTCTTAGGACCAGATGGCTAACATCACCTGCCTTGTTTGTGTCATCGGCTTATTTTTAAAGTAAAATATTAATAGCTATCAATTTTGAAAATTTATTATGTGTGGGAGCCACTGGAATAAGTATGTTACAATTATATTCTCATATAACACCCTAACAACCCAATGAAGTAGAACTTGTTATTATCATACCCATTGTACAGGTGAGGAAATTGAAAATCAGAAAGTTAAGTAAATTGTTGAAAGTCACATAGCTACTAAGTGGCAGAGTTGGGGTTTGAATACTATCTGCCCAATTCCAAAGCCTGTACTTGTAACTGCTATAGTTATGAGATGTGATTATATAATTTCAAAACCCTTTGAAAGTTAAAAATGAAAGGGAAAAATATCAGATGTCGCTTAAACCCAGTCACTCAGACTCTCACTAAATAGTTACATACTCGTACTTTACCTATAATCTTAATACAATTAGGTTATCTGCTTTTCCAGGATAAACGGAGCATAGGATAAATCAAATCTGAATGTTATTAGGGTACCATTTGAGGAAGGCACTGACAGGGCACAAAGTAATTCCCTAAGGTGACAGAAGAGACAGAACCAGTCTTCTTTTTATGGAATGACGACCCTCACCCAGAACTTGTTCTCTCAGCTATTTTCGGGGATTTCTTACTTGTCAATTTAAAACCTGTGTAATTGAGTGAGCATATGTTTGTCTGTAGGATTATGGACTTGTCTGAATCTGTCTTCATAGTTCTCAAATGGATTGTCATTTGTATTTCAGACTAAGGCATTCTCCCCTAGAAATGAAAGCTGTCAAGTAGCAGAAGACAAGACCCCAGACCTCATAGATGGCTGGAAAGACCTAAAAACAGGAATTCTAGAAATGGCTAGCCTTTGACACTTGGCCTAGTGTTTCATCGTAAATTCAGGCAAAATGGGAAAACAAGTGAAAGCATATTGCAGGATGCAGTGCCCTGGGTCACTGTGTTCGTATGCACACAGCGTCTTTGTTCTGCTCTGATCAGCCTAGTGAAGTAGAAAGGGTAGGCTTTGAAGACAGATCAGGATTTGGATTCTAGTCTTCCTGCTTACTAGCTGAATAGCCTTACTTTCATCATCCATAAAACAGGAGTAATAATAACTTCCATTCCAGGTTGTTGATAGGATTAAATGAGAGTAGAGAGAAAGTGCTAGGCACATAGTAGGAACTCAATAAGTATTAATTATTTATTCATTTCCTTCACTTGCCAAGTTTTAATATTATCTATTTTTTTCTTACCTATACTGTACAATCCCCATTATTACAAATAACTTTAAATACGTATCTCTGTGTTCTTGGGGTTTTGGGCTGTTTCATTCCTGTTTTCTCAGGGTTCGTTACCTCTGTTTCCATGGTGATTTCCCAGCAATGTGTTTCTATTTCTGCCCTGGCTGACAGTCTCCTTGCTGTGCTTTCCTTCTTTTCTGGTTATGGTTTTTGAAGTACACACAGACCACAGAAAGATGGACCAAGACCCAGACAGGAGTGGTGAGGGAGGCAGGGCCTGATTTCTACCAGGCGGTGAAAATCTCCCTGAGCGATGAACATTCATGGGTTGAAGTCTACCTGAAGAAGTTCTACTGGCCTTTGAGAGTCCTGCCTAGATGCTCCCATGAAGAATAATTTTCTTTCTCGAAGTCCGTAGCCAAGTCTGTTTCACACACAACATGTTTGCATTATTTGGGGTCAGCTCCACTCCAGGAGACTGGACCAGAGCTGGGGTTTTGTACACAGTTCTGCCCACAGTGCCCACTCCCGATTCTGGTAAAGAGTAAGGGCTCATGGAAGGTGGAACGCATATGGCAGACATTGTATATAATTAGGACAGATCTGTAATGAAGTCTTTTCTAGAAACAATGCAAGTTAGTGCACAAAATTCTACACACAATAATCTCAAATGCTTCCTCAAGACAGCCCTATTTAGGTATTACTAATTTATTTTAGAGTTGAGGAAACTGAGGCTCACGGAGATAAGTAACCTGCCCAAGATCACACACTGCTGAGAGTAAGAACTGTGATTAGAATCCAGGCTCAGCTGAACCTAAATGTTTACCTAATATAGTACACAACTTTTGTAGTAATAATTTCATCCAGGCAACAGAATTGGGAGAGATCCCAGTTTGTCTTAGGCAGAAATTGAAAGCTCTTTCACTAGATGATTTTTTGAAAGAGATATATCCAAAGGTCACCAAAACCACATTGTTTGCCAGATCTTCTCCAGCTTTGTTTTTCATTAGGTGGTCTTTATTAGGAATTGATTCATTAAGAATCACAACTTGCCACAGTCAGCTAAAAGTTATTTGCTGCAAAGAGCAGCAGAGACAAGAAATGTCGGGTAACAGAGCAGTCAGAGCAAAATGTTAGATCACCTGCTGTCCATGGTAGAACACAGCCAGGAGGAACATGGCCATCAGCAGCAGCGACGCCTCCTTGGTCCCCAGGAAATCTCTGTTGGAAGAAAAAAAGGCACCGATAACCATGGGGGGACTTCAAGGAGACCCATGAGAAAACTGAGGTTCAGAAATGAGTGGTAAAAAAAGAAAAACACACATCTTTTCAGCACCTATTATGTGATAGTGGCTGCTCTAAGGGTTTGCACGTTGGCTAATTCAGAAACCAGTTGATCCCCAAGGGTATGAGGTGACCCAGAACACATACGGTGAAAGAGATTCTAGAGTCTAGTGTCCAGATGGTACACTCACATTAATAATAATGTCTTCTATGCGCAAAACACATTTTATAGATTTTAAATAGCCTTTATACTTTCCTATCACAAAATCCATGTGAAGACAAGCAACTTTCCTCCGCACATTTTTAAACATTCTATTTAACAGACCAGGGTGTAATGCTTGCTATGTGGCAATCTCAATTCTTAGTGCTTTCATGCTTAAATCCTTATATTAATTCTATGAATTGGAACACTATTTTAATTCCCATATCAGTTTTCTTAATCCTTATACCAGTTCTGTAAGTTGGGGACTGTTGTTTCCCCCTTTTAATTATTGTATCTTTTGATAAAGCCTTTGTTTCTTTTGTGCCCTCTCTTCCTTGAGCAAACCCCAAGTCTCAATGTGCAGTTTTTGTCAGGGCACAGGCTGGAGTGCTTCTGTCCTGGGGTCTCCCGGGCTCTCTAGGAGACCACACGGAAAGGCGGCTGATGATGGTCAGTGGTAAGGGTATACTTAAACACTGACGTGACTTTCAGACTTCAAAGGAATTCAGAAGGTGGCCAGAGAAGCTGCTGTTTGATTCAGAATGCTTCCTTTCATTTTGGTTCAGTGTGAGCCCTTCCTCAGGACAAGCTGGAGGCCAGGAGGCAAAGGGTTAGTGGAAGCAACATTGGAACTGGAAATAAACTGTCCCTTTGAAAATGCCCGAGTACAACCATCTCCATGGATGTCGGGACTTGCCTTACATCACCTGGTGTCCTATTTCCCCCAGGTTTTTCTCAGGTAATGCCCCTTCATCTATTCACCCAGGTGCTTAAGCCAAAAGCCAAAACAAAACTAGGATTCAATCCTCATCACCTCAGCCCCATCTAACCCATAGTTAAATCCTGCACCCTCTACCACCAAAATATATCCCCAGTCCATCTGCTTCTTCTCATGTCCCCCTCCACCACCTGAACATGGCCACTATGATCTCCAACAGCCTCCCAACATCACTGTCTACAGTTTATTTTGTACATGGTTGCCAGAATACTTTTTACTACTAAAACCAGATCATGCTACTCCCTTGTTTAATCTCTTCCCAATCACAAGCACAGATGTACTTGGAACTCACTCAGAAGTAACTCTGGTGTGGCTTAAGGAAACAATGGAGCCATCACAGACGAGACGCAGTGTCTAGAGGGAGAAGTAGAGTACGCAGCAAGGTGTTATACCAGGGAAATCTCAAGTTTTCCATTTTCTGTTCTTGCTGGAGACCAGCAGAAACAGCCCAGGGCTCAGGGAAATGGGGGCTTAGCACCAGCTGCCAAGACCAGCTTTTCGTCTAGCTTTATGATAAAAAAAACTTCCCAGCGTATACTGGGCCAGGCACAGTTCAACTCATCAGGATTGGACAGGGACTTAGGAGTGAAAATGTACATTCTTATGGAGGTATTATGCATATGAGGATTAAGAGAACCAAATAACTCTGTGGGCTGGGACAAGAGTCAAATCTATGAATACCTTGGAGAAAAGATGCTAACAATAGATGATACTAATTATTATGCTTCTATAGCCCCAGAGAAGCACATAATTATTGACCATCTACTGTGTACCAGGCATAATATTCTGGGATGTAGAGATGAAGAAGGCACGTTGTCTCTGTCCTCGAAATATTAAGAGAAGTAATCAAATACACAGCTAATTTTATAATATGATACACTCCATGGAAAGGGTACATCCTTGTTGCAACAGGAATACATGGGAAAAAAAGCAACCCAGGCTGGGTGTTCAGGGAAGGCTGAAGAGCTGAATCCTAAAAGACAAGACTTCACAAGGAAAAGGTAGGATGGGTTCTCTAGGTACAGGACATTTATTTTGCTTAGCTTGCTGGTTTATAGGTCTCTAGTATGGGGATAAAAAATAAATGTCATATATCATGTTTGAAGCCACATGTAGGCTCAGGAGGAAAGAGTGCTAACAGAGCTGTCCACTGTGAGTGCTAAAGTGAAGAGGGCTGGATTGTGAGCCACACACTGTCACCCTGCATTTTAGGGCTGAGGAATCATCCATCTATCCATGAATCCATGAATCCATGAATCCATGAATCCATGAATCCATCCATCCATCCATCCATCCATCCATCCATCCATCCATCCATCCATCCTTTGTTCCATCCTTCCAGCCACCCACAGTCACCATCAGGCTTATTTTGAGGACATAGACACAATCCAGTTCCATCCTTTTATTCTTTCATGTCACTTGATTCTCTAGCCTCTGAAGTTTTGGGACTCCTGAAAAAAGATGAAAGACATGAGGTTTGGACTCATGAAGATCCAAGTTCCAATATCAGCTTTTCTACTGACCAGTTGTTTGACCTTGGAAAAGTCATTTGACATCTCTGAGCCTCAGTTGAATGCATCTAATAGTGTTCACCTCTATAATTGTGAGGATTAAATGAGTTAACCACGGTAACGTGCTTGGCACAGTATCTGGCCCACATTTCCCCCTTGCCACCCTGTGAAGCACCTGGCACATCATCTTGCTCACGGTGGTGGAGCTTTAAGAAGTCACTCGCTTACATTGCTTAGTTTGAATGAGCACGTCCTACGTTCAGCTCCTCCTGTGACTTCTTCTCAAACCCCTGCTCTGCCTGGCACTTTGGATATCCTTTGCTTTGCCATACAGAAGACTTTTTTTAAGCCCAGAAATTTATCATTTGAAACACATTTTCAAGAGAAAACACAAATACCTCTTGAATTATTTTGAAAGCAGTGATTGAACAAAAATAGAAAGATGACTAAACTCAGAAGAAAAAGTAAAAGAAAATTATGAACAATCTTTGAGTCATTCAGTGAATTTCAGATGGGGAAAAAATAGCCTGAGCAGAGACTGCAGAATATGATAGTAAGTCAGCCAGGCTGAGGAGCATCCCAAAAGAACTGTGGTTTGAAATTAGAAAGTTTTTTTTTTTTTTTTTGTAGTTTCAATGATTCCTTAAAGAACTTTCAAAGAGAGCCAAATGACTGAAATCTGTACTGTATTATAATGCTTTGCTTGATATTGGTTGTCAGGGACTTAAAACCAAGAACATGTTGAACTAATTTATTTGTATTAATAAAATCACTGAGTTAATACTACCATCTCTTTATGCTAATAGAAAGGAACATTCTTAAGTGAAAACCCATGTAGCATAATGTAATTTTCAGGGCTATAACAGTCTTTAGAGATCATCTTATCTGATGTATCACAAAAATTAATATTTGAGTGTTATGCATTACATAAATATTTATGCTAATTATAGTGAGTTTGGAAACTAACAAAAGTGCACATATAACAAAATAAAAATTGCCCTTAAGCCTACCACCCAGAGAAGACAATGGTTAACATTTTGGAGTTAACTAAATGTCATTTCCTTTTACCCCATACAAAAAAGTATGTTTACAAATTTAGGATTGCATAGCTCTCATACTGTTTTGTAAGATACTTCAGACTTAGTAAAAATTATGAAAATGATTTCAAGTTATTAAGTACCTTACACTGTGCACTTAGCAGATTTATTCTATTCCATATTATGTGCACCACACATAATATAATATCTCTTGAAGCCTTTTATTTTACAGGTAGAGACTGAGGCCCACGGAGGAGTAGTCATTTTCCCAAGGTCACACAGCTCATTTGTGTCGGAGCCAGGATGAAAACTCATATCTTAGGCACCAAATTCAGCATGTTCATTATAGTACATTTGACCCCGAATGTTTAGTTTATTATTAGTTCCGAATTGCTTCTATGACACTCATAATAAACCATTCAGCTTGAATTTATCTTTTATTCTGTTGTCATAATAATGATTGTACTTGTTAAGTGCTAATTTTATGCCATACTCTAATAACCACTTTATACATTCTGCCTACTAAGATAGTATTATCCCCATTCTAGAAAAAAAAAAAATCCAAGACTGAGATGTTAAATAATTTAACTTAACTAGCTAGCGAACAGTGAAGACTAGCTACCAATACAGATCTCAGTGATATTTTTCAGTAGCTACAATGCCCTCCTCTATGTACCTACTTATAATTGCTTGCCCGTAAGGTCCTAAAGGATAAAAATAATGCCTTATTCATCTATGAACCTGCAGGGCCTAGTAAAAGCCCTGAATGTAATGTGTATTGCATGGATACATGGATGCATTCACGAAGGTCATGTGATGTTGGACAAATGCTATTTGGCTTTGACCCTACACGTAGGTTATTTCCTGGTTGTTCATTCCTCCTATCGACCCTGCTCTTTCATGTGGACTAATGCAATAGCTAGAACCGGTTCAATAATTTGTGGACTCACTGTAAAATGAAAATGCAGGGGTTTCTTGAAATTTCTTTTTAGAGAATTTCAAGATGGTAAGAGCAGGGCATTAAACAAAGCCAGGCCCTTCTGAGTGCACAGCCCTATGTGAATACACAGGCCACATGTGCATGAAGCTGGCCACTACAGTTGCCTCCCAAATAGTCTTTCTGCATCCATTCTTGTCCCCATCTAGTCCTTTAGTTGCAGCAGACAGTGTTCTTTTGAACAACCCCAACTTCTCCTTGTTTAAAATCCTTTTGTGCATCCCAAAACCTTCTTGATTCTTTTAAATTTTATTTTTAATTGACGTAATAATTGTACATATTTATAGGGCACAGAATGATATTTCAATACATGTGTACTCTGTGTAATGATCAAAGCACGTTAATTAGCATATTCACTACCTAAAATATTTATCATTTTTTGTTTTTGAACATTCAGAATCCTCTCTTCTAGCTATTTAAAAATATACAGTAAATTATTGTCAATTATAGTCACCCTGCAATGCTATAGGACACTAAATATATTCCTCTTATCTAGTTGAATTTTGTATCTATGAACCAACCCCTCTCTGTAGGAAGGACTGATGTGTTATACAACACTGATGTGTTATACAACAAACTGCAGGTGTCTGTTTTCATTATTGGGTAGCAAGATCTGCATCACTTATCTTAATTATACTTTTGTGGCACTGAATTTGGAAATGTAGCATTTGCCTTGAAAGGCTGGAGATGATGGATGGGAAGTGTGCCCAAGTTCAAGTGTACTGTGCCCTATGATTTGTATTCATATTTTGTATTGTGTAACTGAGACTGATGAGGTGCACTTGGCCCAAGTTAAGTAGTTTCCATCATAAACCTGGAAAAGTTCCTGTTTTAAGGCTGAGCCTAGAGAAGATCAGTTCTGCTTCTAAAAAGTCTGATGTGTCTCTATGCAGACATTGTTTTCTGCAACAGTATGGTCACTGATGAGGCACTTGAGGATGGAAATCTTGAATCGTCTTTGAAGAATGTGGCTAACCTCTTCACTGTGTCCTGCCCATACTGACCTAATTTTTACTTTTTAATTGTGCAGACCTTGATTGATTTACTCTGGTGTGGTCTGTGCCTGGTCTTTCTGTCTCTCTGCCTCATTATTGATTCGTCAGCATAGTGGCCACGCAGGCGGTCATCCTGTGACACTAAAGAGACTCAGCTGCATGGACTGAAGTTATCCTGGAGGACTACTTCCCCAGGATCTTTCAGCCACAGTACTGGGCATGGCAACAAAGTTGGAGACCTCCTAGGCTTATTTTCACTTTTCTAAATATTCTTGTATAGACGTGACAATAGGACTGGAAATGGTTCAGTGAAAAGTACATTGAACATGGTTGACATAAAGAACTGCATTCCAGAGCCGGCTTTGTCATATACTAGTAGTTCATAGTTTCCCTATCATTAAAAGAATACTGAATCTTCCTACTTTTGAAAAGAGGAAGATGGCACTCACATCAAAAGATTATCAAGATGTTTAAATGAGATTATAAGTTAGAAGGAGACGTGAACTATTAAGTATTGTATACACATGAGAGAAAATTGATATATGGCTACTATCATCAGTCTTTACAATTCTGGTTATTTATGAGGACTGTGTGGACCAATGAACCTTTCCAATGTAATAAACAAATGGGGATCAAATGGAAACAATTTAGGTCGGAAAAAATCTTTTCCCCACCACATGGCTTCTAGATTCTGCCAGTGCCAATTTTCTTTAATTCCCTCCAAATGCTTTTAGATAAGTGTTTTTCCTATGTATTATCTATTTTAACTCATTCTCATTTGTGAGAGCCTCATCTGGTAGTATATTTTATGTCTGAAATGCCTTCAACATCTAACATTATTGGTACAATCTTGCAAGGATTATTTTGGTAACCATGGCTTATCTGCAACCTGGAGACCTCTGAGAAGCCCCTACACATGCTGTTTAGCCCCCAGATGCCAGTGAGTGGAAAAAGCAGTGTCACAAATGAAGCTGTGGGTGTGTGGGGTGGGATGGGGTGGGAGGCAGCTAGATACCAAAACAAAAGGCAGAGGTGGTATTTGTTGCTTTTGTAAGCACCTTCTTTGTAACAACAGGTACACAGTAGATCTTAAGACATGTTGTTGAATTAAAATATACGTTCTTGATGTTCTGCTGGAAGCAGAGGAGTAATATGAATACTGTCGATATAGGAGTTAAGAAGACATTTTTTAGGTAGATAGTGAGGGTATGGAAGTCTTCATTAAGGTTTTACTTTTAATGAAAAGCATCCCCAAATTATTTTCCTTTCTAACAAGGGCAGACTGAAAAATCCAGCTGCAGACACAGATGCTGGCAAGTTGTGCCAATCATATTCAAGATGGTGGCACCATCTTCTCTTCTCTTTGTCATCCACATGTACAGTAAGGAGCAGACAAGATGGCGCTGGTCAACTGGAAAGCCATTTGCATCATAAGATTAGGTTGGGGCGGCCAGCTTTCCCCATGCTCTATGTAAACATCATACCTGATCGAACTAATCTGTGAGCCTATGTAAATCAGACACCACCTCCTCAAACCTGGCTATAAAATCTGGCACATCTGCTGCTGGTCAGTCTTTCCTCTTGGAAGTCCCCTCTCTCACTAAAGAGAGAGCTAGTTTCCTTTCTCTTCCTTTCTCTTTCTTTTGCCTATTAAACGTCCACTCCTAAACCCCTTGTGTGTGTCTGTGTCCTAAATTTTCCTGGTGCAAGACAACAAACCCAGGTATCTACCCCAGACAGTGTAGCTGCTTCATACTGGGGACTTCACCTGGGATACCAAGGTACAACATTCATTGAAATGGTGAGCAGAGGAGTGGACTCCAACTCTGTCCCTTCATTTCATAGCTATCGGCCTCCATTTTAGAACTAAATCAAATCAAATCCATAACAGGCATCTGTCAGCCAGTTAAAAATATGGTTAGTGTTGCTGCCGTTCTTAAAGACTCAGATATGATGCTTACTGGGGAGAACATGGAGAATCCCCCAGCACCCACGGATTGCTGGGCATGTTGGCCATGTTTGAACCAACTTCCTTTCATGGAGGACTTAGCCATCATGTGGGGCTGGAAGAGGTTCTGGAGCAACTGAGGATTTCTGACTGGGGCTAACCCCTGGGGTTATCCAAAGGCTTCTGAACTGACCCCAGCCTCCAACTGCCTGATGGGGTGTTGGCAACAGGATCTCCAACTTTCCTATTGTAATTTCCTCCTTTCCTGTCTGAGACAACCATGTCTCCTATCCTCTCTGTGTATGCAGTGTGGGGAAAATTTTACAGTTCAGGGAAGTAATCTTGTTTGGCAAAATTAGGGAATGTCATAGTAACCGGGCATATAGCTCAAGGGAAGGTGTAGTTGTGATTTTTGAGGAACAGAGGGTCCCTCCCCACCCACAGTGAGTGTCTCTCTCTGTCCTTGGTCTGGAGGGCACATGGCACTTCCAGGTCTCTCTCTGCCCTTGGTCTGGAAAGCGTGTGGCATTTCAAGGTTAACAGCGCCACCTAGTGGAAGAGGGATCTTGTCCATGAGGCAGATTGTCGGTCTTTTTCTGAAACACCCTAGCTTCCCAGTTCTCCCTTTTCGTGCCCCCTACTAAAAACCAGGCTTTATGCTGCTTTGGTGAATGAGAAAATTCTGCATTCAACAATTAGGAGTAAAATATCTTCTGAAACCAAATTTTAGTCTTGATACTGTCCCATCAGCAGATAAATGGCCATTTGGTCCCTACGTTCTTTTAAGGCACCTATTATGCCTCCAATTAGAATGGTATTTACTTAGTAAGGGGGTTTTAAGTTTGAAAGTTAACCAGAACCATTCTTGGAGGGTGAACACTTTAGCGCAGGTGATAATGGCAGGATACAGAGTTCAAACCAGCACACTTCCTCTATAAAGGGGGGAAGTACAACAGTTGCCCAGATGCGAATGTCACATAGTCTCTCCTGAGATCCATTTTGTTTTGGTGGGGGAACCAGGCAGGTCACACAAGTCTAGGAAGTCAAAGGGAAATCACAGGCAGAGGACTAGAATTGCATGGGTGAGCGTGACAAATCCCAATCACCTAGTTCCTCTGGTTCCATGGCTGAGGTCATGCCTGCAACCACAAGTGGCACATTCAACAAGGTGCCTGGACCCAGGAGCCATGGAGGGAAAACAGCAGGGAGGATACCCCCACTGTATTCCCTTCCACCCTGGGTCATACCAAAAGGAAGGAGCCTAAAGAGACACCTTTTTCTCACTTCTCTTTCAAAATGGGTAACAGACAATCTTCAGCTTGCACCCCTCTGGAGTGCATTCTAAAGCATTAGAACTCCTTTGACCCGGAGACTCTGAAGAAAAAGTGGCTTATTTTCTTTTGCACAAGGGCATGGCCTTCTTACAAGACCTTTGCATTCATTGTAAAATCAACTCAGCCCTTTTAGTAGTCATATCAGGCAGACCCAAGAGGAATGATTCCCCAAGACTAGAAAAACAACTTCTGGGGGAACTATATGAGGCAGCTATTGGTTGTCCCAGTCCTTACAGTCCACTGTATCTGGGGCCACCTCCAACCATGCCACCAGCTCTTCCACCTCCACCATCTCCAAAATTTCCCACTCCCCCACCTTCCCTCTTATCCCTACAGGAAATGCCCAATGGAGGTGATGCCACAGGGTTCAAGTTCCCTTATCATTGAAGTCTCCCTTAGCAAATAAAGGGAGACTTAGGCTAATTTCCTGATGACCCTGATACGTATATAGAAGCCTCCCAAAACTTTGATGTTTCACCTCTCATGGAGGGATGTTATGCTGCTCGTAAGCCAAACCCTAATGGCAGCTGAAAAACAGGCAACTCTGCAGGCAGCACAGAATTTCAGAGATATGCAGTATGTCTCCTATGGTAGGCCAAAAGGAAAAAGAGAAATTAGGAAATCCAAAGAAACACCTTTCAAGATGTTTCCCCTAAAACACCATTCCCAATAGGAACAGAATCAGTACCTCTCGACAACCCTTTTTGGAACCCCCAGGTTTTCTATGGTGTTTTTCCTTCCTTCATGGTTTAAAAGCTCCTATCTCTTCTTTTATAATATTCCTCCAAACTAAGAAAAGTTAATATCCCCAAACTTTAAAATGCTTTGCTTAGAGTTGAGCTAGGGGGAAGGGCGTCCAGGGGCCTGACATGATGGCAAAAGGGTAAAAGTTTTTTTTTTTTTTTTCAAACCAGTCAAGTTTTTGGCTTCTCTCTCCCTGTGAAAGCTGGTAAAGAGGATAACAAGAATCATTGTTTATATTCTCCATAAAGTTTTAACTAATGAGAAAGGCATTTGCGATGCTGGTCTCAAGCTGTAGCCAAACTGGTGTGCTTTGTGTGTCTTTAGGGTTCTGTCAAAAGGAAGGGTACCTTAGGTTAGGATGCAGACCCAGGACCCCGTAAGCCTGCTGTTCAATCCAGCCCAACAAAATGATCAGTAACAAACTTGGCTACAGGCTCTCATCTTGTTTCATGTCCTTGGGAACATGACCTGTAATCAAATGGCAATACTTTGTTTTAGTCTCTGCCATTTTACAATGGTGGCTGTCTTTCTGTACTAAGTCAGCTACTGAGTGGGGGCCACAAGCTCAGATAAGCCAGTTTATTGATCTGGGTGGGCGTGCTGATCCATCAAGGGCAGGGTTTACAAAATATCTTAAGCACTTATCTTGAGAGCAGTTTAGAGAAGGTCAAAATCTTGCAGCCTCTAGCTGTGTGACTCCTAAACCATGGCTTCTAATCTTGTGGCTAGTTTCTTGGTCTGGTTCCCAGGCAAGAGGGAAGTATATCTTAGGAAGGGGCTGATATCATCTTTGTTTTGGACTGTGAACTGTAAACCAGGCTTCTCCCAAAGTTGGTTTGGCCTACCCCAGGGATGGGCAGGGACAGCTTGGGGGCTGGAAACAGAATGGAGTTGTTTGGGTTAGATTTCTTTCACTGTCTCAGTCACAATTTTTCAATAACATTTGCAAAGCTGCTTATCACACCTTTAAAAATACCTCATACACTTGAGGTTAAGTCATAACCTAATTAAGGCTTGTTGGTTTCACCTGGGAGGTTACTTTTTATAAACTTCAAAAGCTGAAAATGTTAACTGCTTGGTGTAGCTAAAGTTAAGTAACAAGGGATTTAAAAAGATTTTCTTAAAGAGCGCTCAGACTAATTAAAAGCGGATATCCAAGTGACAGGTATATTTAAAAGGCCTTTATGTTTTTCTCTTCTTTGATCTTGTCTTCCTGGAAGAAAACTTTTATTTTTTTCTTTTCGGTTGACTGGATTATTTTTCTTCATTTTGTTGTCTTGCTACTTTTAATGCACATAAGAGAAACCCTAAGATAACTTCTAGTAGCCTGGGACTCCTTGGGAAAAACAGAGAGGTGCCATAGACCCTGTTTTGGGGAAAAAAATCCCTCTGTTTTCTTCATGAAACCTCAGGAATTAAAAGCAGATAGTTCCCTCTCAAAATCAAAAGCTCTGTTCTGTTTTCCATTGTATTATCTGACAGTTTTGAGTTTTAGGGGGATCAAATTACTTCATATTATGAGAGAGCTTTGGTGTGTAATAACTAGGTAGGAAATATATTTTAAGGGATGACTAATAGCAGTTATGGAGGAATACTTAATCCTTTGTACGTTTGAATCAGAGAAGCATGCTGTTTGTCACCTGAAAGATGTGGATACATTCCCACTCTCCTCTGAGAGATGTGACTCCAAAGGGGGATGGGCTGATTACAAAGTAAGCCGATTGTCTTCGGGTTGCCTTGCAATGAAATGCATGGTAGGAGCATTGCACTGTCTTCTCCCACAGAATCTCCCTCCTTTTGGGGATCCAAGATCCAGTACAAAATGGCATCCTTAATTTTGGGGATCTGTCTTCAGCTGTGACTGCATATTATGCCCTAGAAAAGGATGCTTTTGTGACCCTGTTCCTCCAAGGGCTCCACCCTGAATCCACTAATCAAATTAAGAAACTGGCAAATGAAAAATCTTATGAGTGCTGAATCTTCTGTCTGTGTCACTATATATGTGTTGTGTGTAATGTCTATAAAAATAGCTCTAATTGACTGGCTTAAAGAAAAGTAAGTTCTTAAATATTTTTTAGTTAAAGTTATTGTAAACTATGGAGATAACTAAACTTCTTTGTCAGTCATGTTTTTAACTGTAACTACCCTGAAAATGTTGTCATTCACAGACAATTATTGTCTTGCTTTGTTCCTTCTCAAAAGGTGGTTTATAATCAAGCTATACGACTTTAACAGGTATTCACAAATGCAGGTTTTTAATAGTTTTGAATGTTGTAACATTGGAATGAAGAAAAAACCATATGGGATTCATGAAGAACTGAAATGTCCATGAATATCAAGCATAACAAGACTTAACTAAATGGACTGCACTCAGAATGCTAAAACAACATTTTTGACTTTTGCTTGGAACATTGCTGACCCTTATTTTGTTTTTCAGAGTCAAGGGAACTTATTCTGAACTATTTATGGCCTTTAATAATTGTGTGAGTTATACTCCTGTGAACAAAATTTGGAGCATGTTTCTTTTTCTCTGCCTGGTTCCTCTAGAATTTGGAAAATATCTGTGAGTACTCTTAACTTACGGCAATATAGTCATTTGCGTAAGGTCAGTAAGAATCCATTTTCTTCCTTTGCAACAGGACACGATTGGAAAAACTGGTTATTTTATCAAGGTTTTGACCGGAAGGGTATGCTTCCCTTTAAGAATTCAATCTCGACTTGCAGAGACAATAAAAGTCCCATGGGGAGAACTGCCTCATACCTTGTCTACACATGCCCCATACAGGTTTCCTAACCTGTGGTCAGTAAATAATGTCACCTTCTAACAGGTTCAGGAGCTCCAAGTTTATCATGGGATCTTAAGAGAAAAGAATCACCCAACTCACAGGTATTTGAAGATCCAAACCTGTGACTGGGCTTGGCTTTAAAAGGTCTTATCTGAGATTCCTTGTGAAACAGAGTTCCATCAAAGCCAATCCAAAAGGACTATACAGAAATAATTATTCTTCCTGCACTTAATACAAATAATCAGGCCAAGAATAAGACTAAAGTTCATTCATAATTTGTTTTTACCAAAAATGAGGACTGGAGAGAGAAATTATGCTCCAAAGCTTATCAAACATTTGTCACTAAATCTTAGTCTCATTTATTGTTTTTAAGCTTTTTGCCTACATTTCAGACTGACCCCGCTAATTCCTATGAATCAAGTGGTGGTCTCCTGGTCTTGGAAGAAATAAAAAAGGATGGGTAATGTAAAAATCTAGATCAATATGCTAGTTCTGGGCAATTATACTGCAAATTCTGCCAGGTAGTGAAAGTGAGTAGGGTGCCCATAACTCAGAGGTTTCTTTTTTTGGAAAAATAAAACCAAGGAACTTCATAGACCCCCAAAAGGACATTCTATATCTTGGAAAGTAAAATTTTAGATGGAAATAATCTACTACATCACACTTGTGGGAATTGCTATACTCAATCTATTTGCAGTGAGACTATATACTGTAGCAACTTCTAACTGGAATATCAGAGATTTTCCATTGCTGTAGTACTTTGCTTAATTATTATCCTTATAGCAGGGATAATAGTTACCAACAGAAAGGAAACATGAAAATTTTACTATCACTGAGTCTGCTAGACCTCCTTGTTGGGTTTGGTAATATGTCATACCCTGGCTATGCAAAGAAGGTTATAAAGGAAAGAGATTTTATGTAAGAAAGGATCTTGTATGATAAATACTTGTTCTAAAGACAATAGTTGGTTGTTTAAAAGAAGGATGTTTAGGACAAGTCAGAAGATTTAAACATGTCATAGATGGTTCGTGGAAGTTGTTAAAGGGTTATAAGGAAGGTAATACTTGTGCTAAAAAGAATAGTTTGTTGTTTAAAAAATACTTGTTTAGGACAAGTTGGAAAGTTTAAGTGTGTCTTAGATGGCCTGTGGTAGTCATGAAAGGATTAATAATTGCAGGAAAGATTTAGCCAAGGTTAACACTAAAGTGACTCTAGCCACCCAAATCCAATGCCACTTATCCTAAAAGGAATGTTACTTCTATATTAACATTTCAGCAACGTCTGGTGGAGGTAAACCAGTGTTACAACCCATCAGAATGGCTGACAGTAATCAAACTCCAAATGGTGCTGCAGACAGAACCATGCATGAACGTGCCTTTCTTTCAAGGACCCTTAGATTGACCCCAGCAGGAGCCCTAGCTGCTGTTCTTCACACAACGCCCTTTTCAGCAGGAAGTAGCCAGAAAGCATTGTCGTCCAACACCCCTAACAGCAGTTAGGGTTACCAATCCAAAGGGAGGAATGATATAGGAGTTAAGAAGAAATTACTAAGGCAGATAGTGAGGGCATGGAAGTCCTCAGTAAGGTTTTCCTTTTAACGAAAAGCAGCCCCAAATTATTTTCCTTTCTAACAAAGGAAAGCCTGTAAAATCAAGCTGCAGACATAGGTACTGACATTGTGCCAATCATGTTCAAGATGGTGGCTCCGTCTTCCCTTCTCTTTGTCAGCCACGTGTACAGTAAGGAGCAGAAAAGATGGTGCCAGTCAACTGGCAAGCCCATTTTCATAATAAGGTTAGGGTGGAGGAGTCAGCTTTCCCCACATGATATGACATCATACCTGATTGAATCAATCTGTGAACCCTGTGTAAATCAGACACTATCTCCTCAAATCTGACTATAAAATCTGATGCATCTGCCCCGACCAGTCTTTCCTCTCAGAAGTCTCCTCTCTCTCAATAGAGAGAGAGCTGTTTTCCTTTCTCTTTCTTTTGCCTATTAAATCTCCACTCCTAAACTCCTCATGTGTGTCCATATCCTAAATTTTCCTGGCATGAGATGATGAATCTTTGGTATCTACCCTAGACAGTGTGGCCACTTCACTGTCATTGTCTCTTCCAAACTTTAGACTAAAAGGAGGGTGGGTTTGTGAGGGAGACTCCCTCCCAGCACATCACCTACAAGGTGCTGCTAGAACCAGCAAAACTGATGCTCTTATTAAGTCTATTTTATTGCCTCCCTGAATTAAAAACATGCCCACTGATGAGTAGAAACAGGTGCCAGAACTCAATTCTAACCTGAATTATGATGCATTAATGCATTCCAGTATTTTGCCTATGTTTTAAGAAGTCAACAAGGCATAGGTAGTGTGGAAATAGTATCTTCTGATGATCAGTTGGAATACATACCTAATAAAGACTATGAGAAGACAAAAACACTAAATGCTTTGGAACAAGCATTTTCTACTTGGGCAAATAGAAAAAAAACACATTTTCTACCTGGGCAAATAGAAAAAAAACACATTAAATGCGAAGTATGACACAAATCCAAAAGAAATTGTGCTTATAGGTTGAGGAGCATATATTATAAGGGCAATAATGAGAAAAAATTCTAAGGGTTGTGAATGATAGTTGGCTTACTGTGAATCAATGATGTAATATGATTCCAAATTAGTTAATGCTTCTTTCAGTCACTGAATCATTTAATATTTCATTCTACAAATATTTAATTGGACACCTTGCCAGATAACCCTAAGTGCTTACTATATGAACACGAGTAATGGTCCTTGTCTTCAAAATTTCCTATTTTAATGGAAGAGAAAGACATGAAAATTAATTACTTCAACACAGTGAGGTAAATGCAGTAATAAAAACTTATGTACACGGATTAGAAAATGAGGAATGGCCAAAGACGATTTTGCCAAAGAGAGTGTAAGTTTGAATACAGATCTGTTATTTACTGGCCATGTGAACCTGGGTAATTGCTAACTTCTCTTAGCCTTTGTTCTTCAAAATGTTACTCTGAAGATTAAATAAAGCACATAAAATGCTTGATACACATGTAAATTAGACATTAGTATCTAAAGTTTATAAAGAACTCTTATATTCTGGCTATTGTGAATAATGCTGCAATGAACATGAGAGAGCAATCTGAAACTATTCTTCGGTGGATAAATGGATAATGAAAATGTGGTATATGAACACAATGGAATACTATTTAGCATTAAAACAGAAGGAAACCCTGCCACTTGCTACCACATGGATGAAACTGGATGACATTATGTTAATGAAATAAGCCAGGCTAGAATCTGGGTCTGGGACTTCCCAGCCTCCAGAACTGTGAGAAATAAAGATCTGGTATTTATACTAGCCTGTGGTATTTTGGTTATTGGCCGTCTGAGCTGACTAATACAGACAGATGATGTATATTTCACTTTACCTATGAGCAAATTGAGCACAGGGTCACTACTGGTAGGCCTAGTATTGTTGACAAAATTGCATGTTATCAATTATATGTGGAGTCTAAGAATTTTGAACTCATAGAAGCAGATAGAAAAATTATGGTTACCAGAGACTTGAGGGGTGTGTGTGTGACATGAAATTGAGGAAATTTTAGTCAAAGGATACAAAATTTTAGATAGGAGAAATAAATTCAAGAGCTCTGTTGTAAAACATGGCAACTATAGTTAATAGCAATGTATTGTATACTTGAAAATTGCTAAGACAGTAGATCTTCTGTGCTGTCACCACACATGCAAAAAGCATGTGAAGTAATACATATGTTAATTAGCTTGATGTAGCCATTCTACCACATATGCATAGGTCAAAAAATCATGTTTATACCATAAATGTATACAATTATTTGTTAATTAAAAACAAAAATAACTCTTACAAATTCAACAAGAAAATGATAAATAACCCAATAGAAAACTGAGTAAAGGATATGAGCTGGCAATTCACATAAAATAAAACCCAAATAGCCAATAAACAAACAAAAGATGCACAAGCTTATGCATAATGAGAGAAGCACAAATGTAAACAGTGCAATAAAATGCACACTCAACCTAACAAGTATTTTAAAAATCTAACAGTATAGGTGGGAATGAGAGCAACAGGACCACTGCTTATAAGAGGAAAATTGTGTCAGTCACATTGAAAAGCAATTTGGCAACATTTTAAAAAGTGGAAAATACAGATACCCTACAATCCAACAATCGTGCTTTTATATCTACACCCCAGAAGATATCAATTATGGTAATTAAAGCATTTTTTATAATAGGGAAAACTGGTAACAACCTAAATGTCTCTATTAATAGGTCAAAGGATAAACATATTTTGATATGTTTGTATTATTTCATATGTACAGACCACAACTAAAATGAAGTCCGTATATATCAACCTAGATGGATCTAGAAAGGTAATATTACATCACAACAAAATAAATATTATAAATAATTTATAGATACAGGCCTAGCTATATGTATATATATGTATGTGTATATATGTGTGTGTGTATATATGTGTGTATATATATTATATATATAACCTGGATGGGAAGGATATATATTAAGTATATTAGAAGTTGGATTTGAGGAGACAGAGGAGAGTAATACTAGAGAAAGGAATTTCAACATCTGAAACACATTATCCTTTTAAAAATGCGTAAGAAAATATGACTAATTGTTAGCATTGTTTACTTCCAGGGACTGGTTCATGGACATTCATATTACCAGTTCTGGGCATATTTTCTTAGCCTTCTTGGATTATCTTGACCTTATTATTTTCCTTTGACTGTTGGCCACTTATTCTGGCCTCAGCTAGTCCTGTGTGCTTCTAATACCAGAGACCAATCAGCCTGGACTGGCTGCTTCCATCACTTCTTGTGTGGGGTCTGTTTACCCCAGTGGCTGTGAAAGTGGCCAAGTGATGTCACCAGAAGGTGCATGCAAAAAGGGAACTCTTGCCAATGGGAGAGAGAGGGAAGGAGCCAGCAGACATATTTTTCTCTGTCCTGAGACACTTTTTCCCATCTTAGAGTCTGCCCAGATACATTTCAAATGGCTCTGTGAGTGGATTTTCCAAGGCACCAGCTGAATCTCTTCACAGCCCATGTTGCCAGCAAAATGTAGTGGTAACTTGCATTTGCCTCTCATCCTTTTCTTCCTCACTTCTCTTTTCCCTCACTTTCACTGTCTTAGGCTTTCATTAGCCTTGCCTTGGGCTGTTTTTCTCTAAGGAGTCTGGGTAAGATATTCTTTTTCGGACTTTTCTATATTTCAACAGTAATACATTTGTCTCTCGGCATCAGCCCTGTGGATACCAAAATCCATGCATGCTGAAGTTCCTTATGTAAAATGGTATAATATTTGCATATGACCTTTACATATCCTCCCCTATGCTTTAAATCATCCTTAGATTACTTATAAAACCTAATACAATGTAAATGCTATGTAAATAGGTGTTATACTGTACTATTTTTGTTTGTAATTTTTTTTTTAATATTTTCAATCTGAAGTTATTTGAATCCACAATGCTGTGGATATGCAGGACCAACTGTACTATCCTGAGAGAGCATGAGGGCTTAATACACAGTGGCTACTATTATTAAGATTGCTACAGCCAAATTATAAATAGATCCTGCAAGTATTGGAGCCACTAAATTTGAAGAAATCACAAATTATCAGACTTGGAGGAGACCTGAGCTACTATTTAGTCCAAACTTTGATTAATTAATCTGTAATTCACATAAATGATACCACTGAAAAGTCAGGATTTTTGCTTGGACTTGGAAACTACAGAATGCCTGATTTGAGATGTAAGTCAATATCCAATCAGGCCTTAAGTTTCAGTAATGTAGCGGGTATCATTTTCCCAACGATTCCACTTCCCGCAGAAAGTTGAGCACACTTTGGACTCACAATGGGGGGGCACTTACTCTCCACTGTGGTTGAGGTTATCGTAACGCAGAAAGAGGCCTGCGTAGATGGTCTCAGTGAGCAGGGCATAGATGGCGATCATGATCAGCAGCACTGCCAGCTTCAGGACGGAGTTTAGACGGAGGAAAACTGCACAGGTCACCATGGCCAACACCCCCGTGAAGACAAAGTACTGGAAACAGAGAATGCAGGTGGTCAGATTCAATGGGGGCAGCAGTTCCCTCTCCTAGCCATGGACGCTGGTAGGTCTTACACACATTTGCAGAGAGTTTCCATTTGGAGGTCTCAAGGCCTCCTGTAATTCAACAGGTCCCAAATCAATCAAACTCTTCATTTGCCTACTGCCAAGCCCTACTTTATGGCATTACTGTTCACAGCATTCCCAAGCCAGTAACTTTGGTTTCATCTTCGTTGCCTTCTTCTTCCCCACACAGGCCATCCTATGTTGGTAGATTCTACTTTTTTTTTTTTTTTTTGAGATGGGGCCTCATTCTGCCGCCCACGCTGGAGTGCAGTGGTATGAGCTCGGCTCACTGCAACCTCCTCCTCCCAGGTTCAAGCAATTCTCCTACCTCAGCTTCCCCAGTAGCTGGGATTACAGGCACGTGCCACCACACCTGGCTAATTTTTCTATTTTTAGTAGAGACGGGGTTTCACCATGTTGGCCAGGCTGGTCTTGAACTCCTGACCTCAGATGATCCACCCACCTTGACCTCCCAAAGTGCTGGGTTTACAGCCATAAGCCACTGCGCCCGGCTGATTCTTCTTTCAGACCTCCCCTTCAGCCAGCCTTCCTCCACACTGTTTCTGTCTTAGTTCTCACCGACAGCTCTAGAATAGTTTTCTGGCAGCTCTGCCTGCAGTTAGCCCCAGTCCCCACCCCACACCTATATCGTTCTCTACCCAGTATTTCTAAAGCACAGATCTGATCGTGCCACATCTTAACTTGAAGTTCTTTCATAGCTCTCCACGATCTCATATTCTCCTTTCTCAATAGCAAAGCTCACAAGGCCATCATATATCCGATTTCCTTTCACCCTCTAAACCCTTCTCCCACGTCCCAGGGCCCTGTTGCTCGACTCTCATCCATATGCCTAGGGCTTATTCCTCTGGCAAATGTCAGCTTAGGTGTTCTTTCCTCTGAGAAGCCTTCCTCAATATCTCCAGGTACTTTTGGATCTTGCTTCATTTCTCCACAGCACCCTAAATAGACCAGTATCACCCTGTATTGGAATTAAAAAATTGCAAATTGCAAATTTGGAATTAGCCAAGAGCTGGAATATTAGAGTAGCCCTTAGGTGTCAGTCTACCCCACCAGATTTCAGCCTTTTATGGGAAGCTTCCCAGCCTATTTCTTCCCTTAGAGAAGTATCCTAATATATCATTCTGGATGGTGGATTCAGACTCTGACTATTGGGAACAAAAAGAATAAAACTTGCATTATCAAAGCCCCATTTTGTGGCAATATTGTGATCTCTATATACATTTTCATTTGTAACACTCAAAGTAACTGGTCAAGATGGGAGTCATAATTCCTATTTTATAGGTTAAGAAACCGAGGTTCATAGAGCTTAAGTAAATTGTCCAAGATCTCTTGGCTATAAAGTGGCATCTAGGTCACCAGGATATAACCAACTCACATAAATGGGACTCTAGTTAAAATATTGGACTTGATAATTTCTAAAATTCCTTTTCGTCTTGTTATACATGGCTGTTTGTAACAACTTGTCTTTTCTATTACATAGAGAGACAATTTTTGTATGGGCAGGGGTGGTGGGTAAGAATTTCCAAAAATGTCTAAGTAATTACTGAAGATTATTTATAGATTTCTAAGCCTAACTGGTTAATTTATGCATCCTTTCAACAAATATTGACATCGACAAGTGTGGAGAGTGTCCTGATTGCGTTCTCTCTGAGGGCAAAGGCTCCATACCTTTGTGGTACATGGGGTGGACTCATGAGTGAAAAAGGCATTTCCTTGCCCTTAGGAGCCTAGTGTCTAGTGTCTCCTTTACTTCTGTCTTTTCCTTTTCCAAGAAATCCAATTATTTTCTGGTCTCAAATGGGATGATAGGCTTTCTTCAGCTGTTCTTTAAGATCTTGGGGAAGATTTTTAGGTAATTCATTTTGATGCCTCTGTGTAGGAAGCTGTGTGTGAAGTGACTGGGCAATAAGAAGTTTATTCTCCAGAGCTCAGGGAAACTCTAAGCCCCTCCAGTCTGACAAAGGCCAAAGAAAGAGGACTAGATCTGAGGGGTCCCATTTCATTGTTGCCTGTATCACAACAAGGGGTGGTGCATGGCTTTTTGCAAATTATAAATCATTTATTGGATAAAAAGGCATTGAAATGATTGTGTCCTTGGAACAAAAACTTATGTGGTCACAACAGTTAATTTATAAAATGTAATAAGCATTTATTGTGTGCCTATTACAATCAAGACATGGTGCCAGGCACTGGAAATTCAAAGGAGAGTAAGATGGCCCAGGCCAAAAGGAAGTTGTGGTCTAAAATGTAAAGCAGACATAAAAACACCAGCAATAATCGTGGTGGAAAGTGCTTTGCCAGCAATGTGACCAAATGCAATGTGGGTACAGAGGAAGGACAAAGCGTTCTGCATTTTGCAAGCATGTCTGAAGAAGGTTGTACAGGGGACATGAGTTTGAACTGGACCTTGAAGGACAGAGAGGATTTCATAGAAAATGGAAAGGGATGGGCATTCTAGGAAGACAGAATAGCATGAATGCAAAAGTGTAAAGGAACAAGGTGTCAGGAGGATTAATTCCTTGGGTATTATTAGAGAATCATACAACTACTCATAAAGAGAACTAGTAACACAAGCAGAAGAAAAGATTTGAATATGTTGCCCTCCTCCTTTCTCTAACAAGGCTGCTGAAGATATAATAGGCAAATATAATTGTACATTTGCACAATGTGTTGATGGGTCCTTCTCATTTTGTTGCCTCAATCAGTTGTGGCAGTATGCTCTCACCTTCTTTACCCCCAGCCCCCATTCCGTTGAAAGGAATCACCCACTGCCTTGCATGGTTTAGGTAACATTTACTTTAAAGTATAAAGGTGAATCTTTTGGAGGTGATATAAACCATGGGACATCAGACAGAATGAGGCCCCTGGACAACATCAGAGGAATCTCCTCTATGCATTTTATACCTTGAGTGAATAGTCAGGGTGGGACCAGGAAATGGGAGAACAATAGGAAGCTACAGAAGTATTAGGACTTTGTAAAAGCTTTGGGAAAACATTTCTCTTTTGCTGGGTCTGGACCCATAAATTGTGTCTCCTGTAACTTGGGAGGAAACTGGGCTCAATGCAATTACTTAGTCTCTGTCAAAAAACAAGCAATTTTTGTGTCATATTACTCTGGGAACTTAGAAGGCCCACAGCTCCTAAACTCTCCCCTAAATGGATCCTGGGTATAAGGGGCTCATAGGTGTAGCAGGACAGAGTTAAGGGGCAAAACCACGCTGTAAAAAATCCTCTTGCATGGAAACCTGTACTTTATTCTGCAGTCCATAAGGAACCACAGATGAGTTTCATACTTGTAATGGATTCATTAGGTCAGTGCCTAAGAAATAAATTGTGGTAGGGAAGAATATACGAAGTATCAGGATTAATGGAGAAAAGCTGAAACTTAAAGACAAGGTCTTGACAGATCTACCCAATAAACTTAGCAAGATATAAAAATTGGATAACATTGTCTAGTTTTATGGGGAGGTAAGAAATAGAGAGGAGTCAGAGATAGCACTAAGATTTCCACTTTGTATTAATCCATTAAGTAAGAAAAAACTTAAGATAAAGCATGGGGAAAAGGCAGTGAGTTCTTTTTTAGGCCTATCAAGCTTTAGGTATAGAAGGGGTGATTCAGAAAGGATGTTCAGTGAGCGATGACATAAATGAGGCTGAGATTCAGAAGGCAGATGGGGTCTGGAGACACACATTTAGCATCATTCAGCTGAACTTACAGGTATGGAAGAAATCACTCAAGCAGAATACAAGTAAAGACAGAAGACACAGAGACTAGCATTGAGAGCCTACCATGTTTGAAGGACTGTGGAAGAAGAGAAATAAGAATATTGATTAGGCATTGTTGGGGATGTGTGGAGGCGAACTAGAAGACAGTAGTGAAGAAACATGTGCCCGAAGAATAAAGAGCTCTATATACAAGAGTTTTCAGAGGAGCATTTAAATGACAACAAAAAGTCTTCAAAATAATTTTAAACTGGAAAGCAGGGTGTAAAATTGTATATACACTATGATTACAAGAATGCAAAATATGTGTACACAGACATGACATGGCTTTTGAGTGGATTATTTCCTTTTGTAATGTCCTTTAGTTTTATTTTAATGTGCAATATCAAATGAAGCAGTAGGTTGAATGCAGCGTTTCGGGGTAAATCCCTGTACTCCAGAGGACTCTGCCTGGGGTTCTCTGTTTTTTCCTAGACCTTTTAATGACAAAAAATAATAATGCCAAGTTTTGTATGAGAAATGTTAGGTAGTGAGCAAAGTTCCCAGCAATCTCTGATAAAGGAAGCAGACAAGCTATGCCTTGTAAGTGCGTCACCTTTGCCTTGGGAAAGGATATAATGACACCTCAGTTTTTACTGTTAAAAAAATTGGTTAGGAAAAAGAAGTCAAAGGCATTTCAGTAGGTAAAATAAAATGTAGACAGGAGAAGACAAAAAACCCCTACAGATGTGGAGGTGTGAAAGACACCAGATTCATCTTAGATGAACTCCAGGTAAGATGGGTGGACGGACCAGCTGGGTTGGGGATGTCTGTAAATCAGCAATTAAGTTGGTGGAAAGTAGATCTAATAATTAAGCCTAAATATTTATTGGGTATGTATTCTGTGAATGACGTTGAATGACTTTATGTGTTTCATCTCATTTAATTCCTTAAATGACTCAAGGACAGGTATTATTCTTGGGTCCACTTTACAGAAGAGAGGAAGTGTATGTAACACTTTTCTTCTTTTGAATACACAAGGTTTTCCTCTCTCAGATATTCTGGCTTGGGAAATCAATTTCTTCAATGTCTGTACTGAAAAAATTGGAATTTCATGATTTGACAAGGTATTAAGGGTAGCAACAACTGAACCTGTTTCCATAAAACAGTTTACAAGCTAAATCATGCATTATTCCACAATTGTTGACTGAGAACCCACTATGCACCAAAAATTGTGCCAGGCTGGAAGGACATTGTCAATGCACCATAAATTGCCTTGGCAATATATGCACAATTTACTCTTAGGAGGAAGAAGAATTATTTTGCACATGATAACTGACGAAGGAATTGAGCATCTACCCACACAGGTCAGACAAACTGGATTCCCTGAAGCTATCTGGTTGCTGCCAAAATCCCACAACATCTTGAACTCATGGGACAAGAAGGAAAGAAATCAGACAATTTTTAAAAGTCACTATGATTCAAAGAAATCATCTGGACTTATTGCTTTACACAAAATCTGATTCTTAGCAATTATAGCTCTTGGTATAAGCAGCACAGTGAAGTGTATCCAGGCAAATGACAGAAGCTGCTCTGCTTCTTCTGAGACCAGCCTGGACTCTCCAGAAAGTCGAGCAAGGAGGGTATCATAAACCTGGGGACCACCACAGGGTGCTGGGAAGATAGCTTGCCTGACTCTCCAGGGTGTTCACTGGCTTGTGTTAAGTAGGAGAAAAGAAAATTTTGTATGTGGTTTGTGCTCTGGTACATTCTTAATGGTCCTTTGGTTCATTCAAGATGCTGGTTTTCCAAGGTTGTATTTTTGAAAAATCTTCTGCTATTCATACCACTGTCTTTTACTATACAATATGTTCCCCCTACCCATTTTATGATTTTGTCTTTATTATGGTTTGAGTAATTTGATTATGATGTGCCTTCATGTGCCTGTGTGTGTTTATATTGAGGTTTTGGACCTGTGGATGTATGGTTTTCATCAAATGTGGAAAAATTCATGACACTATTTCTTTAAATAGGTTTTCAATCTCCTTGTCTTTCTCTTAGTCTTTCTTTTAGGTTAGGAGCTAGGACTCCAATTATACATAGAGTATGCTGCTTGAAGTTGTCCCCAGTACTGCTTTTATTTTAATTTTTGTATTTCATTTTGGATACTTTATATTGCTATGTTATCAGTTTCACTATTTTTTTCTTCTGCACTATCTAATTTTGTCTATCATGAATACAGTCATAATATTTATTTGCTTGGCTGGGTGCAGTGGCTCATGCCTATAGTCCCAGCACTTTGGGAGGCCCAGGCAGGTGGGTCACTTGTGGCCAGGAGTTTGAAACCAGACTGGCCAACATGGAAAAACCCCATCTGTACTAAAAATAATGATAATAAAAAGCTTAGTTCAGTATGTTGGCGCATGCCTGTAGTCCCAGCTACTTGGGAGGCTGAGGCACAAGAATTGCTTAAACCTGGGAAGTGGAGGTTGTAGTGAGCCAGGGTTGTACCACTGCATTCCAGCCTGAGCAACAGAGTGAGACTCTGTGTCAAAAAAAAAAAAAATGCTAATTCAAATATACACAGTCAAATCTGAGTTGGTCTTTTTTGGTTGACATTTTTCCCCTTGTTATCAGTCATATTTTCCTTCTCCTTTTGATGCCTGGTAATCTTTGATTGGGTGCCAGACACTGTGTATTTACCTTGTTAAATCCTAGCTATTTTTGTATTCCTATACATATTCTTGAAATTTATTCTAGGACACATATTAAATTATTTTAAAAGGTTTGATCTCTTTGGATCTAACTTTTAAGATTTTAAAGGAAGAATCAGAGAAGCATATGATGTGGGAACAATTATCTTACTCTACTGAAGCAAGACTTTTCTGAATACTCTAACCTAGTACCCCATGAATCTTTTTCAGTCTGACTGGTGGGAACAAAATTATTCTCAGCTCTGTGTGGTTCCAGGCACTGATCCTTCCAGATGGTTCTTTTCCCATGTCAGTTTCCTCACATGCATGTACTGATTGAACCCTTTTCAGATCTCTAGGTTTTGCTCTCTATGCAACTCCCCAGAGTAGTGTGTTCTGCAGACTCTAGCCACCTCGGTCTCCCGGGACTCTTAGCTTAGTATTCTGAAATCAGGGAGTCCACCTTGGTTTCCTCTTCCTGAGCCATAGTCTAAAAACTCTCTTAAAGCAATAATAAAGCTCAGGCAATCACTTGCTTCCTGTCTTTCAGGATTATTGTCCTTCACTGACTGATGCCTAGTGCCTTGAAAACTATTGTTTCATATATTTTGTTTGTTTTTAGTTATTTCAGATGGAAAGGTAAATCTTGTTCCTGTTAGTCTATTGGGAGAATGCTTCCTTTCTCTTTAAATATTTTAAAACACACATTGTGGGCCCTGTCCTGCTGGGCCCTTTGGTCAATATTGAATAGGTATACAATATTATCTTCACTCCTTAAGTCAATAAATTTGAGAGGATGGAAAGGATGTCCTAGATAAATAAATCAACGGTAGGAAGGATGGAGTGTGAGTGCTAAGATGACACCATCAGGGTATGTGAGATGGCAGGGAGGAGAGTGCTGAAGGAGTTGGGCCTGCCAAACCACGTTATGGAAAGAGGGAGGCTTGAAGGCTGGGTAGGACCTGAATAAATGGAGAAGAAAGGGAAGGAAATGCCAGCATGCCAAGATATAGACAATCACATCTCTATGGAAAAATGGGCTCTTCAGGACCCTTTATGTAGGGACATGGATGCAGCTGGAAACCATCATTCTTAGCAAACTATCACAAGAACAGAAAACCAAACACCGCATGTTCTCACTCATAGGTGGGAACTGAACAATGAGATCACTTGGATTCGGGAAGGGGAACATCACACACGGGGGCCTATCATGGGGAGGGGGGAGGGGGGAGAGATTGCATTAGGAGTTATACCTGATGTAAATGACGAGTTGATGGGTGCTGACGAGTTGATGGGTGCAGCACAGCAACATGGCACAAGTATACATATGTAACAAACCTGCACGTTATGCACATGTACCCTAGAACTTAAAGTATAATAATAATAATAAATAAATAAATAAATAAATTTAAAAAAATGATCAAAGCACCCCTAAAAAATAAAAATAAAAATAAAAACCATAGACAGCTCTGCTATTGCAGATACAGTGAACTGTTTATTCAGATGTGCCAGAGCATATAATAAAGGGGCGTGATTCTAAAATTAGGGTCTTCCCACTGAGTCTCCTGAGAACCACATCCAGGTGTTTGAGATAATGACACTCTGGGTTTGTGCATGTGATTTGCATTCATTTCACAAACCTGTGCCTTTCTTTCTCCTCGACTACTCTCCAACCATGACTGGAATATAGCTTTCTTCACTTTCATTCCCGGCGTCTTCGTTCTTTTTTAGCATCTGACAAGCTTTGAATTTAGAACTAAATTATACTTTATATCATACATTGTAAAAGCTCATTTTTTATATTACATCATCCTGTTTGATAACATGTTTTTGGACTGGATATTATTTCTCATAGGGTGAGGCAGGAATGTCAGGTATACATTTGAAGAAACCAAGGCTCACAAAGATGAAGTGGTTTGCTTGGGGACACATACTTGTGAGTATGTGAGTGCTGGGGAGTTGGATTAAGTCTTTCAGAAGGTCTGAATATCTAATCCATTTTGGTTTGGCAATGCCTAGTCAGTGAAGCGTGTGCACACACATACACATGCACACATACACACACACACACATACATACATGTATCAGAATGGCAAATGGTGGGTCAGATCAGGTGGTTGTTGCAGCTGGTGAATTTGGCCTGTGGCCATAGTTTGCTGACCTCCTGAACAAGATGACCCTTTCATTGTGGAGAAAATGGTAACATCAATCCATATTCATTTTATCTCACTTTTAAACATTTCTATTTTTGAGTGTGTTTCATAACATACACTAGTATGTTACACACGGTTGTTCAGGTATGTACAGGTGTTTGTTTGATGATAACATACATTGGCATTACATGCTCAAAGCCTTTTTGCTGAAAATGATAAATAAATCATAGCTGACATTTAATGAGCAGATACTTTGTGCCTGGTGTGGCTTCTAAATACTTTAAATGGATTAATTCACTTAATTATCATAATCACCCAATAAGGAAGACCCTACTTTTATCCCCATTTTACAGATAAGGAAACTGAGGCACTGAAATAAAGCTGTGTGATCAAAAATCTTACCCACCACTTTCTTAGGATTTGGCTAATCTCTGAGTGCTGTGGTCTTGTGTTTGAGGGTTCAGGTGTTGGGTCAAGGGTATACAATATTAATTCAAAGTGATGTGTGGGCACAGATAAATAGCTGCTTCATGTCAGATGCCATGTGAGGAGCTAAATATTTGCTAACCCATCTAGGCAGGCACCATGAGAACATATTGTTTAACTCCACAGTAGTCATGTAAAGAAGGTATAAATTTTCCCATTTTACAGATGAGGAAACTGAGGTTCAGAGAGAGTAAGAACTGATTCAAGGTTCCACTGCTAGCAAGTGAGGGGGCTTAATTGGAAATGAAATGCAGCTTTCGCCTAGCTCTGACTCTCCAATTCCGGGCCACTTACTCTGTCCAAAAGTTGAGATGTTTCCTAAGCCCCTTAAGCCAAGAATTTCTCAGGGAGCCGTTGTCCCACAGAGTACACTAAGCTGGGGCTCCACTCATTCCTAGGTGGAAGGAAGTCCCAGGGCACATGGTCTGGCCAATGTAGCCCCTAAATGGGACTTAGTCCCATCCTGTCCTGCATATCCTTAGTAGAGTCTAGTTTCTCCTCTAGGGACTAGGCCAGATAAAGAATAAGGTAGATATGGTTCAAATTATAGTACCAAGGCTTGATAATAGACTGAAAAAGAGAAGGAAGGAAGGACAGAAAGAAGAAGGGAAGGAAAGAAGTGAGGAAGAAATAAGATCAGGCAAGTGTGGCCCTAAGCAGCACTGAGCAAGCTGCTTTCTGAGCTCTAGTTTTATTATCTCTAACATGGAGACAGTAATAGCCTCTATCCCAGACATCTGAAGGATTTGATGATGTTATGCATATCAAGCATGTGCTCTATGCAAATGGATGGAGGGAGAGGAGGGTTGGTCTCCTTGTTGGAATGTTTCTGGGACCAATTCTTAGACCTAGAAGAGACTACAGGGAGCCTTTTCTCCATTCATATGTTGGAGGGGCTTCTGAGTGTGGCAGCCTCTCAGAGAACAAGAATCTACCCAGAGTCCTAGGTATGGGGTTGACTGGGGTCTGCTGGGACATCTTAGCTGTTCTACTTTATGACCCAGGATGTCTACCCTAATATGTAAAGGTCTGGGTTGTGAATAACAGACCCCATAGGCTGACCCCAAGGCCCAGAAACAAACCACTGGCTCTGTGGTCAACGTAGAGTAACACACACAAATTATGATCATAGGTGGCCTGTTGGGATGCCTCCAGACCACATGGTACTTCTGGCACTCTCTGTACCATTTAAGTTTAGTTGTAATTTTCTGCCTTTGTAATTCCCTCCCTCCCTCCTTCCCCCCCTCCCTCCCTCCCTTCCTTCCTTCCTCCTTCCTTCCTCTTCCTTCCCCTTTCCTTCCTTCCTTCCCCCTTCCTTCCCCCTCCCTTCCCCTTCCTTCCTTCCTTCATTCCTTCCTTCCCTTTCCTTCCTTCCCCTTCTTTCCTCCCTCCCTTCCCTCTCCTTCCTTCCCCTTCCTTCCTTCTTTCCCCTCCCTTCCTTCCTTCTTTCCTTCCCTTTCCTTCCTTCCTTCCTCCCTTCTCCTTCCCTCCTTCCTTCCCCTCCCTTCTTTCCTTCCTTCCCCTTCCTTCCTTCTTCCTTCCTTCCTTCCCCTTCCTTCCTTCTTCCTTCCTTCCTTCCCCTTCCTTCCTTCTTCCTTGCTTCCTTCCCCTTCCTTCCTTCCTTCTCCTTCCTTCCTTCCTTCCCCTTCCTTCCTTC
Organism: Macaca fascicularis; assembly: GCF_037993035.2. Taxonomy (NCBI): domain Eukaryota; kingdom Metazoa; phylum Chordata; class Mammalia; order Primates; family Cercopithecidae; genus Macaca; species Macaca fascicularis. The sequence goes on from NC_088382.1 coordinate 140,510,398, forward strand.
CCTCCTTCCTTCCTTCCTCTTCCTTCCTTCCTTCTCCTTCCTTCCCCTTCCTTCCCTCCTTCCTTCCTTCCCCTTCCTTCCTTCCCTCCCTCCTTCCTTCCTTCCTTCCTTCCTTCCTTCCTTCCTTCCTTCCCTCCCTCCCTCCCTCTCCTTCCTTCCTTCCCTCTCCTTCCTTCCTTCCTTCCTTCCTTCCTTCCTTCCTTCCTTCCTTCCTTCCTTCTTTCCTTCCTTTGCTCCTTCATTTCCTCCCTCCCCACCTCTTTCCTTAATGCAGCAAACACTGTTTGAGAAAGAACTCTGCCTGCTAATGGAGATAACAGTGCATTCTGCTACAGGATTTTACAAATAAGCTAGGAGAAATGCATAGAGAAGGAAGAGATAAGGGCAAATGGAAAACGGATAGAAGGAAAGGTGAAAAGGAAGAAAAGGAGGAGAAAGAGGGAGAAAGAAATGAGGAAGGTGTAAAGATGAAAAAGAGGCAGAGGAGGGAGCAGGAAAGAGGACTGGGAAACAGAAAATATAAGGGGAGAAGGAAAGGCAGAAAAGGGGAAGAAGAAAAAGGAAAGAAGAAGAGGCAGAAGAAGGAAAACAGGCCTCTTGAGTATTTCTATGGCCCTTCAGCCAGTCTTGTTTATTTAGAGCTGGTAGAAATATATCTATGTCCAACTCTCACCAAGGGGAGCTCGTAAATAAATACCTCTGGGTAGGAGCAGATATCTGTAAACACAGCTGAGGAATTGAAAGTCAGGTTCTTCAAGGGTATCGACTTGTCAAAATCACACCACAGCTGCGGATTAAAAAAAAGAACAACAAAAACAAAAACAGGAACAACAAAGTCAGTGTGAGTGCTGGAAATGGAGCAGTGTGCTATCAGTGGCCGTGCTTCAGCACGGGTAGACTGAACCCTAGAGGGGACTTGAAGTCAGAATGGAAGTGCCAAAGTGCCAGCTTTGATTTCTCTTATTTAAAAAACAAGTGCTTGCTCAGAAACAGCTTCCGTAAGCCAGTCATGAAACTAAGTTTAGACTGCTCTGTTGGCCCCATCATTTGGGGTCACTGGAGTGTGCTTGTGGAGCTCAGAAGAGAAAGCCAGATGGCAGGAGAAGAGGTCTCGGGTAAACTCACAGCCTGTCTCCAGATCAACAGCTGGGAGGACATGGAGAATCTGAAGGGGTACATTTTCCAGAAAGATTCTTAGCATTGGGGTGATGGGCATTCCCTAGGACAGAAGTTGCTGCAGGAGATTTTGTGGTATTAGGAAAAGAGTAACTACCATTGGCCAAATGCCTCCTCTGTGCCAGACACTTTGTACAAAAAAGCCTCACAACCACCTTGTGATGTAGCTGCTATTTTTAATCCCCATTTTACAATGAAAAAGTATGAAACTCTGAGAAGTAAAGTAACTTGTCCAGGGTCACAGAGCTCTGGTGGATCTGAGATTTGAACACAGGTCTATCTGACTCCAAAGCCTCTGATCTTCCTACCACACTACCCATGGAGGCACAGTTGGCCCCAGAGGTAACCCTGACCTAGAGTCATTGGGCTTACTTACAAATTCTGCACCCCTGAAATATCTAATTTGTTATCAAGACTTAATTTGAGGTCCTGGCTACTTCTCTGCAGCCTGTGATCAGTTGATCCCATGTACTTCCATTTCAGTTATCATAATCTATAACATATTCATTAGATGATGAACTAAATTAGATGATAATTTTCCTTTTCCTCTTTTCCTTTATCCATAGAGCCTTCACTAGAAGGACAACCACAGAACTTAAGTAATTTCTGGGCCAAATTGGACTGTGATTTCAGGCAGTCTAGCCCTCTAAGTCACAGGCCAACAATTGTGGGAGTCCATAGCTTGGGTCCCTGAACACTTGGGGACCCTCGCTCAGGCCCAAAGGACAGAGTGATGGATTCAACCACATGACAATGCCTCAACTAGCCTCTCTCAACATGCCAAGTTTAAGACCTGGAACCAAACAAATCACCTCAAAAATCTAACTGCCTGAGTCATGGACAACACAGACTACTTGTAAAAGCACAGAAAATACCTATAACTACCATGGTACAATTCTCAAGAGAAAATGAAACCATGACAATGTGGATCATCAAATTAAACAGTGATAAATATCATGGCAGTTGAAATTCATCTGAGTTCTATGTGTCACGTGAAATACAAACTCTTAGAAAGTCATAGGCGAGATACTCAGCTTTCCTGAAATGCAGTTTCATCATCCATTAAATGGGGACAATAATACCTACCTGTACCACATAGTAGGTGCTCAATAAATGGCAGCTATTTCATTTCCATTTCCCCCACCCCACTCCCACTCCCAGAGATACAATTTAGCATATTAGAAGGGCGAGGGTCATGGAGTCAGACAGAACTTATTAGCAAGTTATTTCATGTCTCTGAGCCTCAGTTTCCTCAGCCATAAAGTGGGGATAATGAAACTTACCTCACGGGGTTTATGTGAGGATTAAATATGAAAAATATGTAAAGGTCCTCCTTCAGCGCATGGCACATAGCAGGTAGGTACTGATACTTGATAAATGGTAACTCTTATTTACAATGTAATTGGCCACTGACAATATGGAAATTGAAGGGCTTTTGGAACTCCTTTGGAGAAAATAACCTATTCTGCTGGGTAATAGACAATTTTCCAACAGTAAAATGCACAGTTTTGGCAGTAGCCACATCTTTGTTATCTGTCCCTAAGCTTGGGGCTAGACCAGGCACATAAAGGTAACTGGTACCAAGGAAGGGTAATGCAGGAAGCTGCAGGCTCCATAAACTTCATGCTCAACTGCACACTAGACACCAGAAGGTTGGTGGATGTGGGATGCTTACGATATTTAAGATGGCGCCCAGGAAATTAATCAAGATGGATGCAAAGATGATGACGTTCCGGGCCAAATAGGTCTCATTAATCCAACAGCAAGTTTTCCGGAGGATGAGGGGCAAACACTTATAATCCTCTGCTGTGGTGATGAGGACCAGAGCCGAGTGCAGCATAATCAGAATGGAGAACTGGATGGTCATTGGCATCACTCTGCAGGGAAACACAGAATGTTGGATCATTGGCATCAATTGTCTGAGCAACACTGAAATTCTATTCCTGGTCTCCCTTTCCCATCCCTTGCATCGGACAATTCTTTGAAAGGTCTGTTTGTCCAAGAAAAAGGTTATGAGCAGGAGAGATTTTAAAAAATTACACGCATCCCGAGAGCACTCTCTCTATTGAGAAACTTTGCAAAAAACAGAATATTTGGCCTGATTTATTGCTCCTGCCCACTTTTCCCCTCTTCTTTTATTATTAATTTTTGTCACTAGACAACTGCTGTCATGGCAACACACCACTCTAGTTTGGTATCAACACTCTGGTTGTGGGATGAACCCACATACCCTTTCCCTTTCAAGGTGGGTTTTATGAAACTTTCTCCCTCCATCTATCCTGATAACAAGAATTGGATTTGGCATTGGTTTTAAGTTGCTCAGTTTGGTTCCTGGTTACTGTGGTTTTCATGGACTATACCATAAGTTATTTGAGACATGGGTAAGGAGAACTCATCCTTGTCCAAGGTATCAGCATTGCTCTCGAGTTTACATCTTGAGTTTCAAGCTCTCATCAAAACTCTGTCCCATGGTAGCCTGTGTCGGTTGGACACCTGTGCTTGGTGTCAGGATGCTTAGTAAGTCTGTGATCTAAAACTCCATCTCTGGAGGCATCTTTAACTCCTGTCTCTCCTATCAACCTATTTATCACCATGCATGCTGCTTCTCCTTGGGAATTAACTGTTCTCAACTCTGTGTCTAGTCATTCATGTCTTACACTGGCAGCTCTAATTTTTTCATCTCTGTTTCAGTCAGCAAACTTATGCAGGTGTTAAAGGGTACCTTGCTAGAAGTGGTGGGAGAGTTTCTATCTGCTCCTTTTTCTATAAATTGAGGTGTATCCATCTGCATTTAATATCTTCCATTGGCCAGTGCTACATAAATATGTGTTTAGCAAATAAAGTTGAACTCACCTTCTTTTCCTAACACTATCTCTTACTATCCTCCTCCTTAAACTTCTTATGTAATATTAATAACAGTAGTATAAATAATGTATTGAGTTCTGATTATGTGTTAGCTACTATGCTGAGCATTTTATATATAATATCTCATTTCCATTCCTTAGAATAAACCAAAGAAGTCTTTTTATCTCTTTTTTTTCCAGATGAAGATTCAAGGCTCAGAGGGAAGAAATCTCCCAGCCATCATACAGTTGGTCAGTGTTAGAGCCAGAATTTAAAGTCCACTCTGCTATACCATTCTGATATTCTAATCACTTTGGTAGGTAATAGATCTCCCGTGTTTGCATTAATCTTTTTTGCTTTTATGGTTTCATCATAATATTTATTCATTCAACAAGTCTTCTTCCTGGGTATACAGTGGTAGGCATCAGGGGTACTGGGGCCAAAGACACATCTTCCTCATCTAGGTGATCACAATTGAGAGAGGAATATAAATATGCAAATGATAAACTATTTATATACTACGCTAGGATCTATAAAGAGTTATAAACAAACATCAATTGAAAAATAGGAAAGGGAATCAAGGGAGGCTTCCTAAAAGAGGTAACATTGGGTTAGGCTGTGAAGGTTAAAGAGAAGGCTTGCAGATAGGGAAGAGCAGGGAGCACGAGCAAAACATCAGAAGAATGGGAGTGACCAGTGTCTTCCAAGTTTCCCAATAACCCAGGCAGTGTGGCTGTGCTCAGGAGCTTTGTCCTGTAGGCAATGTGCGGAAGGAAGTAATCAAATCTGTGTGTTTGAAAGACAACTGTGGTGGGAGGTGGAGGATGAAGTGAAGAGGAAACGTGTTTAGCAGATTTAAATAGTTGAGGCATGAGTTAATGAGGGAGGAACACAGGACCGGTATGATAATTGGAGAATGCAGGGAAAGATGTGGAGGTATATTAATATGTGGTTTGTATGTATGTGTAGGGGGTATTTGAGAGAGGGAAGTCATTAAGGATGTCACTAATGTCTTTCCGTTGTAACTGGGTAAGTGCAGGAAAAGAAGCTAGTCTGTACAGGAGATAAGTTGATAAAGTTGATTTTGGACACAATGCATGTTTGGTACTTGTGGATCATTCAGTTACAGATATACAGATGTCCAGGCAGTGAGGGACAATTGAGGAACTCTAAGGCTGGAGGGAATAGGTGGTGATTGAAGATCGAGCAATGGAAGCATCTGCCCAAGGATAGTGTGTACAGCAAGAATCAAGAGGACCCAAGATGAGCTGTGGGAGATGTTAATGGGCTGGAAGAAGAGAAGGCAGCAAAGGGAATTTACGAAATGTGGTTAGATAAGCAGGAGAGCAGGAGTGCATGGCATTGTGGCAGCAGCAGGGGGGATAAGAAATTCACAAGGAAAGAGTAATCAAGAATGTCAATTTCCTCTGCATGGTGAAGCTACCTTAAGACTGTAAAGTGACTCTTCCCACAGCTTCAGCTATTGTTGGTAGAGGTTTTGTTTTGTTTTTCACTGGCAAAGTTTTGATTTTATGGATCACCTTGACAAGAAATCTCTGTAGGAATTCTATATAAGAACAGAAGGTTGGTGCATCAGTGAGTTCCCAGAGGGCTCTAGGCAGATGGGAAACTTCCCTCCAAACAGGCTGGAAAAACACTCCCTGACAACACGCCATTATTTCTGGGCACCAGGGGAGATAAATGAAAGGGAATGCAGGTGGATCATTTCATCAGGAAGTCCCATGAGAGAGGGGGCCAATTGCAAGCCTCATATGGCTCAGTCACAGGAGGCAACCAACCAGGACAAAAATGTCTCTTTTCAAAGTGTAAGGCAGAAGCAAACCAGGGAAAGGCAGGTTTGAAAGATGCTCAGCTGGAGCCTCAAATTCTTACATGGCCACCACTGCTTGTGGACCTCCGCATGGCATACAGGGCCTTGAGTGTCTGCTCTTGGCTCTTTCCTGCCTTTTTTTTTCCTCCCTCACCCTTCTGCACCCCATGGTCTGGGCAATGTTGAACTATGTGCAGTCTGCCCCCAGTGCTATGCACCTTCTTCTGCCTTATGGGCACTTAACATGGCATGTCCTGTTCTTCATGTAAGGCTCAGCTTTCCTTTGGATTCTTCCATGACACCTGGCATAGGGCTGAATACACAGAAGGTACTCAATAAGTATTCATTGACTTATGCTTTTTCTGGGAAGAGAAGACTCTGCTCCTCCCCTCAGCAGCCTTCATAGGGAAGAAGACTTCCACCTACATGCCCAGACTATTCCTCTGCCTGCACACTGTGTTTCTCCAAGGAAGGAGGAAGGGCGAATCCAGAAACTGTCGGAGGTGCTCAGTGGACCTCATTTTCCTTGGAGGGCAGGGTCATTGTTAAAGGTCAGTGTTTATGCATAGTTCAGATGCTTATATTCTCCTCCTCTTCGATCCACTGAGACGACAAGGAAGCCAGAGCCTTGATCTACCCTATGGGAGGAGGGCTGACCATCTTTTCTCTTTGGCCGGGGTATCTCTGCCTTTAAAGAAGAAAGCCCAGGTTGGCTTAACCCTGGCTCTGGGCACAGATGGCACCTTCTCAGGTCTGCCTCATTCACCTTTGGCACTGGTGGGTGTGCGCTGGTTTGTTCTTTGGCAGCATCATAGTGGAAGATCTCACACCAGAGTTTAATGGTGGGATCTGAAGGCCAGCAGAGAAGAGATTCAGGATGGAGGCCATGTGGTCTCTTGACTTTAGCCACATTTTGTATACCAGCTTTTATCATAGTTTTGCATAGGCTACCTGGGCAATTGTTTGGAAATTTATAAAATTGATGTTTTTTTTTTCCCCATTTAGTGATTGAACTTTTGTGTAATCTTTGGCATGATGGGGAGTTCATCAGGGTATCTGCAGGGCTGTGTGGGAGGATTTGCACACAGAACTCACCTGAGTGCCTGACACAGTTTTAAATGACTTTCTTCTTGGTTTGCTGTAAAAGGGAAAGGGAGGTGAAAAACAGGCAGTGTGCTCCAGTGGCAAGAGCAAAGCCTTAAATGTTTGAACCTATAGTTCTGAAGCATAACTAGTAGTGCGGTCATGGGCAAGGTAATTGATTCCTCTGAGAATTACTTTTTAACCTGTAAAACCGGGATTTTTTTAAGCCTACGTTTTAAAGGAGGCTCTGAGATTAAACGACGTCATAAAGTAGTATAATACACATTTAAAGAAATGTTAGTTCTCTTTCTCTATTCATCATGAAATTCAGGATATCAAAGGCACATTAAAGTTCTATGGCAAGGGTATTAATTACAAGAATAGCTTTTAAAGCAAAGGTATTAGCACTGTATATTAAATTTCTCTGGAAATCTCTGCGGCAGTTCCTCAGCATTCATTTATTTCTTTACATGTAAACATTATAACATCAGATTGCACATTTTATCTAATTATAGAGCCACTCAGGCGTCCAGGAGTTCTGAATTTGCTTTTGCATTGTTGGTGTGCATAAGAGGCAAGGAAAGCTTTCATTTCTGAAATCGAGTCTCAAAAGGAATGACAGGCTTTGCAAAGTTCTATCCAAATCATTTCTAGACATTAAGTCCTAATTATTCTCTGCAGTCTGTCTTTAAAATGGTTTGTATTGATATTGTGATTTGACATTTGCTGGGAAGGCAGGAATCAGTGGGATGAGTGAACAGCCTATAGCAGCTTGCGGTGCAATAGGAAACAAAAACTCAGGTTATACTGAAAGATGGCACTTTGGACAACACTTTAGAATCTACAGACTCGATGAGTGCAATAGTGTATTTGATCCTTGCAGCAACCCTGAAGAAAGATATTCTTAGCCCTTTCAACAGATGAAAATACTGTGACTCCAAAAGGGAATTTACCAGAAATAGGCTTGGTTAACTTAATTTTTACTGCAGTCTTGGCAAGTGAGCATTATCATTCCCATTTTACAGATGAGGAAACAGAGGTTTCAGGGAGGTTAAATATATACATATAGGTAGTATAACGCACAGAAAATAATAAGACCCAGTGCCTGCCTCTTTCCTTCCTCCTTCCCTCCCTCCCTCCCTTCCTTCCCTCTTTAGGTCACTATCTCTCTCTCTTTTCCCCTTCCCTCCCTCTGCCTGCGTCCCTGTCTCTCTTTCTGCATCTTTGTCTCTCTCTCATCACCACATGCAAACCAGATACATTGTTCTATAGTCACAAGAAGTATTTTCTAGTCTTTCCTTTGTTTACCCTTCTTGGAGAGGAACATCTGTGGGCATGTGGAAATTAAAGGAAAGAGCTGGGTAAGCACTGTCTCTCTCTCTCTCTCTCTCTTTTTTTTTTTTTTTTGCCAGAGTCCATTAATTTTTGCTTTGAGGGCTAAGAATTAGCTGTGGTCATATGAGTAGAGACTGCCTCATCTGCCAAAAAAATCCATGACAGAAGAAATGCGAGTGAAAAGCACCCACCATCTGTTCAGTTGCAAAGCATCAAACAGAAACAAAATGAGTTGGAGAGAGAACCAGCACGTATTAAAGAAAGCGTTTGCTGTGTCTGGGGTAAATGGGCCACCCAATTCCCACAGCATATGGATTGTCTGGTCAGAGTTCAGCTTCCTTCATTGTCAGGATTTTTCTCTTCACTAGGTGAGGTTGGGGTGTGGGCTGTATTTCAGTTATGGGCTTCACCTTGAATTCTAGAGTCAGAGACTCCTTCTGACTAGCTGCTGCGTGAGGGTCCAGGTCTCTTCCCCCTGAACCCCAGGAACTAGGGCATCAAGGCTTGCTCCCCTCCCCTGCCCCCATCACACCACCTGGAAAGAAATCCTGTCCAGGCCAGCTGGGAAGCCTGAGGCTCGTTTCTCGTGGAGGACAGTGGCCCCTTCTCCTGTCCAGTGCCAAGTACAGATCCTCGGGCTCATCCTGGTCTTCTCCATCTCTCTCATCTCCCACATCCAGTCAGTCACTGTGAACCATCAACTCTCTGCCCTAAATATCTTAAAAATTCTTCCTCTTCTGTCCACCCTTCTTCCCACTCTCTTGTCCTTATTATTTCTTGCCAGACTTTTTTTTTCAATTGCCTCCTAATTGGTCATCCCAAATCCAGATCTCACTCCCACCTCTCCACCATCCCCATTCATGATGATCCTTCTAAACATGAATCTGATCACATCATCTCTTTCATTAAAAATGCTTCAATAAAGACTCCTCTGCCAACCAGTTACACTCCTTAAAGAGCTTCACAACTTCTACCCTCCAGAATGCTCTATTCCCAGCCCTTCCTCCCCTTAATTTTTCTCAGGCTTTTCCATGACCTGGTGAGCTCCTTTAGGAGCCAGGTGAGCTGTCACTGTCATCTCCTCTGGGAAGCCTGCTCCAGAGGCAAAATGATTACTTTTGCCTCACCACAACTCCTGCACATTGAATCCCAGCTTACACCTTGCCCATCACAATAGTCATCACCCCATATGATAGCTGTTCGGCTAATTGTCTTTTAGCCCTACTAGATGATCAGCTTTATGATGGCAGAGACCCTGACTGTATATCCCCAGTCTTCAGCACAAACTGTCACACTGATGTTTGTCGCGTTTTTGCTGGGAATGTCAACACCTTGAGCTCCAGGAGTCCAGAGGAAGCAACAGACACGGCCATGCCCTTCTCGCCTACCACCTTCCCATCAACAAGAGTGACTAGAGGAGCCCAGCAGATTTGGCTGAATCTTGCAAGGCCCCACCAACACTCACAGCTCGCCACCCTAAGGTGCCTTCTCTCAGGACCCTAGTCCTCACAGGCTCTTAGGCAGTCACGAACTCATTCTTTCCTCGTATTCTCTGGTACCCTTCTTCTGATTTATTAATTGGATAGCTATAAATATCTACATACATAGCATATACATGTCTACCTATATGTCTACCTTCGTAGTATATGAGGAGCTATGTATGTAGTATATACACCTGGACAGATACATATATATTCTTTATGCCTTAGTCTAATTTCACCAGAGTATACAGTCCAGGAGGGCAGGGATTTTGTTCTTGTAATCTTTTTTTTGTTTGGAGATTTATTCCTAGTGTTTGGAACAAGTCTGGAACATAATAACCATCAGTGGCTATTGGTGAGAGGACTCCTAGTCCACATTTGGCAACAGTAGGTAGGCCTCCCCCCACATTAATAACTTTAAAAACGGTAAAATGAAGCATAAAGAAAACCACACAAAAGTACAGCTTAATTTGTTCTTATAAAGTGTCTGCCTTTGTAATGACCATCAATTCCTGACATAGAACTTTGCAGGGCACACCAAAAGCCCATCCCTGAGCCCTGTCTGAGTCATAATCCTCTCTCTCAACCTCAATTAATCACTTTCCATTTCCATTTCTTTATAGTTTTATCCTTTCTTTATAGACACTACAGTTTAGTCTCACCCATTTTTATTAAATCTGATTTGTCTTTTAAATCTTAAAATCTGTAACTTCTCTCTTTATCCTTTTATCTTCCTTACAATGTATTTATTGAAAAACACATGCCTCTGACCCATAGCATTTCTCACTCTCTGGATTTTACTGGTGTGTACATATTCAACATTCTCTGTCCTCTATAATTCCTGAAAACTGGAAGCTGGATTCAAAGGCCTGATCAAATGTAGGTTTGATCCCACTGGTAAGACCATAGGTGGTATTGTGTGCCCCCACCGGGAGGTATGATTGTCTCTCTTATTTGTGTTGATAGCATCCTCTGATGCTCAGTTTGTAGATCCATTAATTCATTATGGGTTGGAATATGATGATATTTTAATTCTTTTATTTCTTTAAAATGTTTTAGCTAGGATATCATAAAATTCTTTTATGATATTTCCCCTCACTTACTATTTAGTGATCTTATGGTACAGTCCATACAGAAAAGACACTTGTTTCTCTCACTTTTTTACAAGTTTTCTAGATAATCAGCCAGTTCCCTATCATCCACTAAAGACTACAAACTTAAAAAAATCATTACAAACTCATAATGCTAAATAAATTTGCTGGGTTTTCATAAGTGTTTTAATAATTATCCCTGTTACAGCTCAAATTATTCCATCTTTGGACAGTGGGAACTTCTATAATGTGGCTCCTGGGTTCTTTTGACATGATCCTAATAGTGTTTGATGACATCCTTGCTTTCTTGTAGGACAAGATGTTCTAGGCTTGTCTAGCATATTTCCTGCTCCAGTCCTAAAATTAGCCATATCTCCAATTTTTTTTTAAAACAGAGATATTACTTCAAGACCACAATCTAGCCCTGGGGTATGCTCATAGATGCAGAGCTGGTCATTCTTTCTAAATCTTCCCATAGGTGTTTCTCCAGTCCAGGATATCATCTTCCATTTAATTAGTTGTTATGTCTTCTTAGGTGCCTCTTTGCTGTGACATTTTCTCAGACTTCCCTTGGTTTAAATGACTTTGACAGTTTTGAGGAACACTGGTGAGGTGTTTTGTAAACTGTCCCTCAACTAAGATTTGTCTGAAATATTCTTCATGATTACATTATGGGTTTAGGGAGGAAGATCACAGAGGTTATGTGCCATAGTTACTAGATCCCATCAACATAACTTATCACTATTGGTGTTAACCTTTATCCCCTGGCTGAGGTAGTATTCATAAGGTTTCTCCATATTTGCCCCCTGTACTTAGTTTACTCTTTGGAAGAAAATCACTTTTGCTGTTGCCCATACTTAAGGAGTGGGGAGTTAAGTTCCTCCTCACTGAGGGTGGATTATCTTCACAAAATGTGTAGACTTTCTCTGCATGGGAGACATACCATTAATTTATATTAATATGGACTGGTGGATATTTATTTTATATTGTAGATTATAAATAAATGCTACATTGTTTATTTTGTTCCTCAATTTATTCCAGCTTTAGCCCTTGGGGCTCTTTTGTTGGCTCCTGTGTCCCTCTGAAATACTCCCATTATCATGTATATGTGTGTGTGTGCATGTGTATGTATGTATGTTTTAACACATTCTTATTTTCTGGCCCTATGAGATAGCCAAGGCGAATCTTGTGTATTTCCTGCCCCACTGTTAGAATCAGACAGTTCTCCAAGGATCCTTGGTTCCTTTTATTGGATATTGGCATTAGAAACCAAGATGTGAGTGGTAGATGTGCTCATTACCACTGAGGTGTCATTGTTTCCAGGCCCTCTCCACTGACAAAGAAAGGAAATGTATGTGTATATTCCAACCTGTGCATATAAACATATCTATAAATATTCCTACATGTAATCATCTCTACCTATATTAAGCTATGCATGAGTTCATACAGATGTCTCCAACTGTAATCCATTACCACAAGGATCTTTCTAACTTTCTCCCTTCGCTTGTATGTAAACTTCATTCCAACAATGAGAAAACTGACTCCCACCATCTGCCATTCATTTACACAATTGTTTAGTTCCAGTATACACATAAAGGTGTTGCAAATTCTTAATCCATGCCTCAGTGGGAAATTCCTATATCAACTAGAGTACAGTGCTTAAATGCAGTTTATCTTGCCTTTAATCCTACAAACTTCTCTCATTTTCAAAGCTACTTAGTACACCGTTTTACCCCCCACATCCCCTTCAGGGAGGTTGCTTCATACACTTTTAACACAGATTCTTTTGTCACAGTCTGATTCCATCATGGGATCCCCTAAACTCCTAAATAAAATGTTTTGAAGCCTGTATATGTTAAAGTTCATTCTCTGTGCTGTAAAGTTTTATAGATTTTGATACATGCGTAGTGTCAGGTATATACCATTACAGTACACCAAATGAACCACCTTAAAAAACATGCTGGACTTCATCTATTTAATTCTCCTTTCCCTCATTTCCCAAACTTCTCTCACCTAATGATCTATTTACCATTTCTATAGTTTTGTCTTTTCCAGAACATTATATAAATGGAATAATACATATAAAGCCTTTCAAACTGGTTTCTTTCACTTAGGAATATGGCATTTAAGGTTCATTGATGTTTTTGTGTGGCTGATATCTTGTTCCTTCTTATAGTGGAATCTTACTTCATTGTCTGGATATGCCACAGAGTTTTTGTTGTTGTTCCCTCCAGCAAATGGTATTGACAGTTATTTATTTATTTACTTATTTATTGATTTATATATTAGTCATTGTGCTGGGTATGTAGTGGTAGGTCATTGTTTTAATTTAAATTTCCCTTATGGCCAACGATGTTGAGCATTTTTCACATGCCTATTTGGTATCTGTGTATCTTGTTTGGTGAGTTGTTTGTTTAAATCTTTTGTCCATTTAAAAAATTGGATTGTTTTTTAATTGTTGAGTTTTGGGAGTTCTTTGAATATTTTGGACGCAAATCTTTTCCCAGGTACATATTTTACAAATATTTACTTCTGGTCTGTGGTTTGTATTTTCATTCTCAAAACAGTGTCTTCCATAGATCAGACATTTTAAATTTCAGTAAAGTCCAACTTATAAATTTTTTCTTTCATGGATCATAATTTTGGTGGTGTGTCTGAAAACTCATCACCAAATTCAAAACCAAAATTTTATTTATGTTTTCTTCCAGAAATTTTATACTTTTGCATCTAGGTATATAAACCATCTTGTGTTAATTTTTGTGAAGGTTTAAGGTCTGTATATAGGCTCAAGTTTTTGCATATGGATACCCAATTTTTAAATTTTACTTTAAGTTCTGGGATACATGTGCAGAATGTGCAGGTTTGTTAAATAGGTATACACGTGCCATGGTGGTTTGCTGCACCTATCAACCCGTCATCTAGGTTTTAAGCCCTGCATGCATTAGGTGTTTGTTCTAAAGCTCTCCCTTCCCTTGCCCTCCACCCCCGACAGGCCCCGGTGTGTGATGTTCCCCTCCCTGTGTCCATGTGTTCTCATTGTTCAACTCCCACTTATGAGTGAGAACATGCGGTGTTTGGTTTTCTGTTCCCCTGTTAGTTTGCTGATAATTGGACATCCAATTTTACCAGTACCATTAGTTAAAAGGAATAGCCTTTCTCCATGGAAATTTCTTAGCATCTTTGCTGCAAATCAATTGATTATATTTGTATAGGTCTATTTTTGGGGGTTTCCTTTCGGTTCTATTGAGCGATGTGTTTATTCTTTCTTTAGCATCATACTGTAGCTTTATAGTAAGTGTTGAAATGAGGTAGTGTGAATCCTCTAGCTTTGTTGTTATTCTTTTATGATATTGTGTTGGCTATGCTATATCTTTGTCTTTTCCTACAACCTTTAGCATTGGTTTGTTGATATCTATAAAATAGCTTGCTGAAGTTTTGACTGACAATGCATTGACCTATAGATCAAGTTGGGAAAAATTAACATCTTAACAATATCAAGTCTTCTAATCCATGAACACAGAATATTTCTTCACTTATTTACATCTTTGATTTATTTCATCAGTGTTTTGAAGATTTCTTTACACAGATCTTATACAAATTTTGTTAAATTTATATTTAAGTATTTCATTTTTGGTGCTATTGTAAATAATATTGTTTCTTTAATTTCAGTTTTCAAGTTAGATTGCTGATATAGAGGAAAACAATTGACTTTCATACATTGACACTGTATTCTGTGACTTGACTATATTTGTTTGTTAGTTTTAGAAATGTTTTGGTGGATCCTTTGGGATTTTCTGTATAGAAAGCCATGTCATTGGTGGATAAACATAGTTTTATTTCTTCCTTTCTGATATGTATGCCTTTTATTTCTTTTTGTTGTTTTGTTTCAATAGCTAGGACTTCCAAAATTATATTAAATACAAGTGGTGAGAATGTATTTTTGTTTTGTTTCTGATATTAAGGGGAAAGCTCCAGTCCTTTACCGCTAAAGATGATGTTATCTATAGCTTTTTTTTTTTTTTTTTTTTTTTTTTTTTGGGAGATATTCTTTATCAAGTTGTAGAAGTTCCCTTCTATTGCTAGTTTCCTGAGAGTTTTTAACATAAATGGACATTGAATTTTATGCAGTGCATTTCTTTGGCAATTGATATGATGATACAATTTTCCTTCTTTAACTTACTAATATGGTGAATCACTATTGTTTGATTTTAGAATGTTGAATAAACTTTGCATACCTGGGAGAAGTTCTGTTGGACCAGGGTGTACACTTCTTTTTACACATTGTGAGATTTCATTTGCTAATATTTTTTGAGAGGTTTTATGTTTATGTTTATGAGATATTGGTTGGTAGTTTTCCTTTACTTCAATGTTTTCGTTGGGTTTTTGTATTAGGGTAATATGACCCAATAAAATGAATTAGAAATTGTCCCCTCTCCTTCTATTTTCTAAGAGGTTATGGAGAAGTGGTATTGCTTTTTCTTTAAATATTGGTAGAATTCACCAGTGAAACAATTTGGGTCTGATGTTTTATTTCTTGTAAGTTTAGCGGTGGCTCACGCCTGTAATCCCAGCACTTTGGGAGGCCGAGGCGGGCGGATCACAAGGTCAGGAGATCGAGACCACGGTGAAACCCCGTCTCTACTAAAAATACAAAAAATTAGCCGGGCGCGGTTGTGGGCGCCTGTAGTCCCAGCTACTCGGGAGGCTGAGGCAGGAGAATGGCGTGAACCCGGGAGGCGGAGCTTGCAGTGAGCCGAGATCGCGCCACTGCACTCCAGCCTGGGCGACAGAGCGAGACTCCGTCTCAAAAAAAAAAAAAAAAAAAAAAATTATTGGTTACCTTTATTAAATAGATATAAGGCTATTCAGATTGTCCTTTTCTTCTCATTGGAATGTAGATAGTTTGTGTCTTTCAACAAATTGGTCCATTGCATCCCAGCTATCAAATTTATGGACACAGAGTTGCTTGTAATATTATTTTCTTATTTAATGTCCATGGGATCACCAGTGAGAACCACTTTTTCTTTATGATGTTGGTAACTTGTGTCTTCTTTTATTTTGAGTAGCTTGGCTAGAGGTTTACCAATTTTATTGATATTGTCAGAGAACTAGATTTTAATTTTGTTGATTTTCTTTATTGTTTTCCTGTTTTTAGTTTTATTGATTTTTGCCCTAATTGGTAGGATTTATTTTCTCCTTTTTGTTACAAGATTAAATTGCTTTTTGTTCTGTAGTTTCCCAAGGTAGAGGCTTAGATTGTTATTTAGATCTCTTTTCTTTGATAATATATGCATTTAATATAAATTTCCCTCTAAGCACTGCTTTCATGACATCCCACAAATGTGGTAAGTTGTGTTCTCATTTTCATTTAGTTCAAAATATTTTTAAATGTCTCTTGAAATCTCTTCTTTCACTCACATGTGATTGAAGAGTTTGTTATTTAATCTCCAAGTGTTTTGTAATTTTCTAGCTATCTTTCTATTATTGAAGTTTAACTCCACTGTGACCGGAGAACATACTTTATGTTATTTTTCCTCTTTTAAATTTATGAAGGTGTGTTATGACCCAGAATGGGGTCTACCTTCGTTACTGTTCCATGTGAGCTTGAGAAGAATGTGTTTTCTTCCACTGGGTGGAATAGTCTATTAGTATTGATTAGATAAGTTCAGGTTATCTATATCCATAATGATTTCCTGCCTACATGATGTGTTAATTACTGACAGAGGAATGTTGAAGTCTCCAACTATAATAGTGGGTTTATTTATTTTTCCTTTCAGTTCTATCGGTTTTTGCCTCATGTAGTTTGACATTATCTTGTTAGGCACATAAATGTTCATATTGCTAATTCTTCTTAGAGAATTGACTTTTTAACCACTATGTAATTTCCATTTTTATCTTTGACAGTTTTCCTTGTTCTGAGTCTATTTGGTGTGAAATTAATATAGCTACTTAAGTTTTTTTTTGATTAGTGTTAGCATGGTATATTTCTTCATTTCTCTAACTTATTTGAGTCTATATCTATAGTGGGCTTCTTGTATACAACATCTATTTGGGTCTTTTTTTAATCCACTCTGACAAGCTCTGCTTTGTGATTGGTATATTGAGAACATCAACATCAAAAAATAATTAATTTTATGCTTGGTTTAACAGCCATCATCTTTGTAACTATCTTTTTCATCCACTGCATTTATTCTTTGTTCACCTTGTTTAACATTCTCTCTGATTTTGATTGAGCATTTTATATGATTTAATTTTATTTTTTTCTTAGCGTATCAATTATATTTATTTCTTTAAAAAACTTTTTCTAGTGTTTGCTCAAGAACTTATAATATGTATTTTAAATTAATGTAACTCAACCTTCATACTACTTCATGTGTAATGCAGTTACCTTAAAACAAAGCATTCCCAATTCCTTCCTTATGTCCCTTGTGACATTGCTGTTGTTCATCTCACTTTTATCCATATTTATAACCACCAAACACATTGTTAATATTGTTGCTTTAAACAAAAAATAATGTTTTAGATCAACTAAGATTAAGCTCAAAACATTTTACTTAACTTCATGTATTTTTTCTCTGATGCTCTTTCTTTATGGAGATCCAAGTTCTGATCTCTATTATTTTCTTGCTGTTTGAAGAAATTTTTCACATTTCTTACAGGGAATGTTGGCTAAAAATATAATTTTTTTTCTGAGAAAGTATTTCTTCTCTACTTATAAAGGATATAGAATTCTAGGTTGATGATTTTTCTTTCAATACTTTAAATACTTGACTCCATGCTCTTCTTGCTTACGTGGTTTCTGACAAAAAGTCTGATGTAATTGTTATCTTTGTTCCTTTATAGGTAAGGCAATGTCCTTCCTTCTGGTAAGATGATGTCCTTCACTGTGGTATCCTTTAATATTTTCCCTTTGTCTTTCCTTTTCTGCAGTCTGAATACAATATCTTTCTTTTGATGTTTATCCTGGTTGGTTACTTTTATTTAACCAAAGTATTTAACCTTTAAAGTTCTGTGGTTCTGTGATTCTGTGGTTTGTTGTCTGTTATTAATTTTGGAACATTCTTAGCCATTATTACTTTAAATATTTATTTTGCTTAGTTCTCCTTTCTTCTCCTTTTGGTAATCTAATTATGCATATATTTCTTCTTTTGAAATTGTCCCAGAGTTCTTGGATGCTTTGACCCATGTTCCCTGCCCAACCCCCATTCACTTTTTTTCTTTACATTTCAGTTAGGGAAGTTTCTATTGACATGTCTTCAAACTTACTGATTATTTCCTTGGCCTTTCTGAGCCTACTGATGAGCCCATTGAAGGCATTCATTATTTGTTAGGTGTTTTTTGTTTTTTTTTTTTTTTTTTGAGACGGAGTCTCACGCTGTTGCCCAGGCTGGAGTGCAGTGGCGCGATCTCGGCTCACTGCAAGCTCCGCCTCCCGGGTTCCCGCCATTCTCCTGCCTCAGCCTCCTGAGTAGCTGGGACTACAGGCGCCCGCCACCGCGCCCGGCTAATTTTTTGTATTTTTAGTAGAGACGGGGTTTCACTGTGGTCTCGATCTCCTGACCTTGTGATCCGCCCGCCTCGGCCTCCCAAAGTGCTGGGATTACAGGCTTGAGCCACCGCGCCCGGCCTTGTTAGGTGTTTTTAAATTTTTATCCTTTCCTTTTATTTCCTTTGATTCGCTCAGAGTTTCGATCTCTGTTTATATTGTCCATTTTTTTCTTGAACATTGTCTACTTCTATTAGAACCTTTAATATATTAATAATAGTTATTAAAAATTCCCTGTATGATAACTCTAACACTGTTATATCTGAGTTTGATTCTGATGATTTCTTTGTCTCTTCTTTTTTTTTTTGGTATGCCTTGTAATTTTCTGTTGAAAACTGTTCATATTGTATCAGGTAATAGAAGCTGAAGTAAATAGATATTTTCTGTGAGGATTTATATCACTCCGGCTGGGAGTTAAGCTATGTTTAAGGTTTGCTATAGCTGTATGTTCCAGTAGCTTCAAATTCCTCTAGAGTATTAGTTTCCCCCCTTGATGTGGGCTTCCCTATGTACTCTTCCTCAGAAAGAATCTGTGTCTTCCAGTTCTTTCAGCTGTTAGTATCCATGGTTAGTATACAGGGTCATTGTTGGTGTGACGTTAAGGTATGGAGAAGAAGGCTCTGTCAATCTTTTTAATTTTCTTTTTGACTTAAAAAATGATGTTCTTTCTTTCACTTTCTATATCTCTCTCTCTCTCTCTTTTTTTTTTTTTTTTTTGAGATGGAGTCTAGCTCTGTCACCCAGGCTGGAGTGGAGTGGCGCCATCTCAGCTCACTGCAAGCTCTGCCTCCCAGGTTCACGCCATTCTCCTGCCTCAGCCTCCCGAGTAGCTGGGACCACAGGTGCCCGCCACCATGCCCGGCTAATTTTTTATATTTTTAGTAGAGATGGGGTTTCACCGTGTTAGCCAGGATGGTCTCAATCTCCTGACCTCATGATCCGCCCGCCTCGGCCTCCCAAAGTGCTGGGATTAGAGGAGTGAGCTACCGCGCTCGGCCTCTATATCTCTTAAGTAAGTAATTTTTGCTGTGTTTATGTGCTGTATGTTCTCTTTTGCTGTCTTCATTTCTGAAATATATATATATATATATATATTTAAATTTTTATGTATTTCCTGAGTTCTCTTTCCAAATGTCTAAGTTTTTCTAATTTTGGTTAGGTTGTTATTTCATGTCTTGAACCACATTAAGTGCTTCAGCTCCTTTTAAAAGAATAGGTTAAAGTTTTGATATATTTTGTGGGCAAGTCTTTCTGGAGTGCTTTCAATGACTACAAGAAGATTATTCTACTTGTTATTCTCTTATTTTTTATAATAGCTTAGTATAGGATTGCCATCAATATATTTTGTTGCTCATTTTTGTGTAAAACACTTCCCTGAACTTTTAGAAATAGCATGGTTCAGGATTGTTTATTTATTTATTTTTTAACTCTATAGAGCTTTCTCTTTGGTTGCTTTCATGTAGTGTTTCAAAACATGGTAGCTAGAATCCCTTCCCACTTTAACCTGGATAGCCCTTATTGTAAGTGATTTTGATTTCACTCACACAGTTCCTTTCAGGGCTTTATCATGAGAGGGAGATTAGATGATCAGTTTCACGAGTTCATAGTGTCTTGATGGTTCCAGCTCTTCAGGCCTTTCAAAATGTTATTGGATTAAGCAAACTCCTTCCCACTTTCATTTGCTTTCTTAATTTGGCTCACAGCACTTCTCAGTGCATGTTTCTTGGCTATGTTGAGATAGATCCTTTTGTTGCCCGGTGTGACATGCCCAGTACTTCTTTCTGCTTTCTCCCATATAGGTACTGATATCACACACATTTTGGGGCCATTGGGGGATTGTTGCAACCCACTTCTATGTTGGAATGTTTGGTCTATCATCCTTTTTTGTTATAAATATAGTCTATGAGGTTTTGGTTTTGCTATCTAGTTTGTCAAATTTGTAAGAATTCTGAGACATTAAGAAATGTACCATCTGTGCCATCATCTTCCTGGAATCCCCTCTCTCTTTCTAATGCACCCTGCTAATTAGGGGGAAAGTCAAGCATGGCCAGCCCTTGCATATTAGTTATCTTGAACATCCTTCTTCCACAGCATCATGCTACAATCTTCCTAAAAATCTCCTGGGGTTCCTTCCTGCCCTCAGGATCAGTTCCAAAGTCTTTAACATAGTTATGAACATTGAACTTCTGCTGATTCTCTCCTTTTTCAGCCATAGTGTCTACTATACTCTTGCACAAGCCCTTTGCTATAGGCTCTCACATTTACTCACTATTCTATAAACACAAGGTCTTTCTCACTTGTATGACTTTGCCAGAGCAGTTTTCCAAATACAATAGTCTCCTACTTTTTTCTCTCTCATCTTACTCAACTCAAATCCTTTTCTGCAAATTTTTCCTTGAAGTCATGTGGTCAGAATGAATCACTGATTTTGATGCAAAGCAGTCTTGTAACTAAAAGCACAGACTCTGTCTCTGGGTTCAAATTTCAGCTCAGATATTACACAGACATGTGACCTGGGATAAATCCTCATCTACAAATGGGAATTGGAATGCTGCCTCACTCATCAGTTATTTTTGAGGCTTTTTGAGACAATCCATGTAAAAGATGTAGTACTTTCCTGGCAGGTATAAGTGTTTAGTAACTGGGAGCCATTGTTAATGTCTTTGTCACCTACTAAATTATGTCTTAGAGGTTACAGAACCTCTTCTTCCAAAACTGTATCATCCTCAGGGGCTATAATGTTCCTTTGCCTGTATTAAGTATTTAAAAAACATTTGTTGATTTTTTTTTAATCATGTGAAAGGGGAAAACTCATGGTAAGTATAGGGAGAAGGCAATTTAGCTGAGAAAAGAGGTAGGAGCTAGCTTATAGTTTAGAGGAGATGAAAAAGCATGGCTATTGGATTAATCCAGAACTAGCTTCAAATCCTGGCTAGAGCATCTATTACCTGGACAATATGCGTCTAATAGAGGGTTGAGAACCCAGGCTCTAGAGCTAGTCTTCCTGGGTTGAATCTAGGCAGTGACATCTTGGAATGATGAGATCTTAGGGAATTTATTTCACTATTATGAACCTCAGTTCCCTCCTCTTTAAAGTGAGGATAATCATGGCACCTACCTCATGAGGTTGTCATGGGGATTCCAGAAGCTTTTGTATGTAAAGTATTTAGAACAGTGGCTGGCCACAAACAGGTGTTTGCATTATTATTAAAGTGTTGATTTTGCAGACCCAAGGACGTATGATGCTGTATCTGTGAATGAATTATACTAACAAAAGCACAAGTAAATGGTGATTGACATTCTTATACTTATTTTCTGCATTCATGGGTGTCATGTCAAATAAGAGTGGGGCCTATTTTCATTTTGGTTGTTTTTATTAAGATTAGGAAAAAGATTATTGTCTGGGCAGAGTTTTGAGATTATTAGCAGAGTAAGACAACCAGAACAGACATTGAAACAGTCAAACGTTTTGGTATGGGTCCTGGACTCAGTTATTTGAAATTCTGATCCTTTGAAAAGTCAGCTGGCTGACTCCAGGTGAGGAATCTCACAAAGATATTTCACCGGATCAATTAGTTCTTTCATATTTACCTTGAAGAAGGAAGCAAACTTTGTATTGCCGTGATAAACAGAAGAACGATAAATGCACAGACCAAGTTTGACTTGAACACTTCATCCCTCATTTGAGAATACTGTAATTAAAAAAACAGAGAATGAGTTACTTTGCAGCAGAGCTGGGTTTTGGAAGAATTAAGTTTTAGTGATATTTGAGGTTGAGGGAAACATCAAGAAGAAACAAGACAATTAGATTTTTTTTAAAATTAAGAATAATTCATATCTTAATAAAACCTTCACAGAGCATTATCCCCATCCCTCCTGCCAACTTTCCAGTGAGAGCCCAGGAGTAAATACAGTGGGAGGGATACTTTGTATGAGCTTATCCAGTTCTTCCCCTCCCTCTGAACTAACATTATTTTAACAGAACAGAAGAGCGCACATCCATATATGCAGCAAATCAAATTCGCATTGACTTTCTTCATGAGTAAACTTAAGTCATTTAAGGATCTTGTACTGTTTTGTGTTAAGTTTGGGAACACAGGGAAATGTTTTACCAGGAAGTCTTTCTGCCTCCTTTTCTTATTAAAAATAAATTCTCAGGTTCTTAAAATAGAAAATAGCCTGAGAGATCTCCAGTTAGTGCAGCCGTTTCATTTCACAGAAGAGAAACCAAGACTAATAGACCAATATGCTTGATGCCCTTCTGTGTCTGCTCAAGGCAGCCCTGGGGAACGGTGGTAACTTTATTTTGATTATCCAGAGTACTCAGTAATTTCATTGTCTAGCTTTAAAAGCTTCTAGAAGGTCAGCACTCAATGCGTATTTGCCTTACTTCTGCCTAGACTCTTGAACCATCTTGGAGCTACTAAGCTGGGGAATATCTACTTCTTCCAGAAGGTGGGAAGTTTTTTAAACTGAAAAAGACCTTAGAATTAGCCTAAACCAAGCCCCACATTTGACCTTAATGAGAGAGAGGTCTAGTAGCCAGCAGGTTATTTTATTTTTGGGGGACAGAGAACTAAGTGTCACTTTGGAACTTTGTAATCCCTGGTTTGCATTTCATGGTTACTTCATACAGGAGGCTGGCAAATAGAGGTCTCACAACATCTTAGGCTCCATGTCCACAATACCAAGACAAGGTTTCAGTCAGGTCAAGAAATAGTAAAATCAGTCCAATCTGTTGTTGATATGGTGTTTGCAATCAACAGTTACATGATTTTTATTCTCTTCTGACTTCTTGGTGTGGTCTGGGTTTTAGACTGAACTCCGCTTCTCAGTGTCATAGCTAAGGTTTGGAGAATATCCTGCAGTTGTTGAGTTCTCTGGGTGAAGCACCATGCTGTTTAGAGACTGCACAGTTATTGCTTTTGCAGGCCAGTGCTTTTTCTACTCTCCAGTATTAAGGCCTCTGTCCACTTGCTGACAACCTGCTTGTTATCTGGAGGGGAGCCAGGAACATGGCTCTGAAGAATCACTCTAAGCCATCCTCAATCCTGATAAAACCACAGAAAGCCCATATTATTAATAGTTATCAATGGTGCTACCCAAGAACAGGTCACAATCATAGAGGCCTACCCAGAGCAGCTCGAAAGTTATTTAGCCACAAAACAGTTAATTCAAAGAAAGATAAATGTTTGAATTCCTTCTAACAACAAATTACAGAGGATCTAATTATTCTTTGTTGGCTTACTGGTTAATTTTTTTTTTTTTTTGAGATGGAGTCTCGCTCTGTTGCCCAGGCTGTAGCGCAGTGGTGTAATCTTGGCTCACTGCAAGCTCCACCTCCCGGGTTCATGCTATTCTCCTGCCTCAGCCTCACGAGTAGCTAGCATTACAGGTGCCCACCACCACACCTGGCTACTTTTTTGTAATTTTAGTAGAGACGGGGTTTCACTGGATTAGCCAGGATGGTCTCGATCTCCTGACCTCATGATCTGCTTGCCTTGGCCTCCCAAAGTGCTAGGATTACAGGCATGAGCCACTGCGCTCAGCCATCTTACTGGTTAATTTTAAACCAGCATGATTGCATAGATTTGATAATGAACATTTAAAAACAGCAGTAATAATAATTTTAGTGTAGTTAATCAGTACACTAAAATTCCTCCTTTTCTTCTTCTTCTTTTTCTTTTTTTGGGATGGAATCTTGCTCTTGTCACCCAGGCTGGAGGGCAATGGCACGACCTCGGCTCGCTGCAACCTCCGCCTCCTGGGTTCAAGTGATTTTCCTGCCTCAGCCTCCCAAATAGCTGGGATTACAGGCACCCACCACCACGCCTGGCTAATTTTTGTATTTCTAGTAGAGATGGGGTTTCACCATGTTGGCCAGGCTGGTCTCAAACTCCTGACCTCGTGATCCACCCACCTCGGCCTCCCAAAGTGCTGGGATTACAGGCATGAGCCACCGTGCCTGGCCCTTTTCTTCTTTTATGTCATCCATCATCATCATCATCATCATCATCATCATCATCACTTGTCATCATCACTATCATCATCACAGCATCTTGGACTTGTAATTGACCATTGCCTTCCCAATTCAGAAATCCATTTCATAACATTCTTGATGTCTACTCAAAGGTCTGTTGATTATCACCCCTTAACCTTCTCTGCTTTATCTGGGAAAGTGGGTTTCTTTTCTCTGGTCCTGAGCAGGGCATCTCAGGATTCCAAACACCCTCAACTTGAACACTCAGATCCTGAGCCTGAGAGCTCATTCCTTTGTAAAGGCTTCCTTTCCATTATTGACCCATGATCCTATGAAAAGATCCTTTCCTATAGATTCCAAGCCTGAGTCTCTGTGACTCCTTTCATGAATGTTTTTTACTGATGACTTAAAAAATGTTACATTATCATCATTTGTCCAGACTAAAGTTGCAGAAGATATTATATTTTCAATTTTCTTCAGATGGCAAATAGGGTGGAGACAAAGTATGAAGACTTACTTTGCTTTTAGATCTGTCTTTATTTTATTGTGAGCAAAACCAATTTCCTTGAACCTCACTTTTCTCATCTGTCAAATGGGGACATTAATACAGCTCTTAAGTTTGGCATTAATGTAGTTCATAAGTTTGAAGTATTCTATTATTTTCCTGTTTGAACTTCAGTGCCTAGCATAGTCACATAAAAGAAGAATCTTATAATATTTGTGAAGTTGACATCATCAAATATAAAATACTGGGTTTCAGAATGTGGTGCATTGTTACTTTGGAAAAGCAAGGAGAGCAGGACTTCGAAAAGAAAATTCCTAATTGGCTCAGAATGGTAGAGTATTGAGATTGAGTAGTGATTCATTTCACTTCCTCCTGACTTGTAAAGGTCTGAACACTCTGGCTCATAGCTTTATTAGGTTAGTTGTGTGCTTATGCCTGCCAAAGTTAGAGACTCCTTGTCTCATCCCTGTTCTCTCCTCACCTGGCCCCACTTATCCTTTTATATCTTAGTTGTGAGCATGAACTAATCAAGAGTTAGATTAACTGGGTTTGAATCCCAGCTGTAACACCTATGGACAAAATCTTTAAGCTTTCTATGTCTTAGTTTCCTTATCTAGAAAATGGATATAATAATAGGAATTATCTCATAAGGGTTACTGGGAGAATGAAATGAGGTAATAAGTATAAGATGCTTAGAACAGTGCCTTGCACATGATAACCCTATATAAATGTTACCTAGTGTCAATCAATTAATTATACTTATTTTATTTCTATACTTTCATCAATGTGAACCTTGCCTTTTCAACGGTGTTGCCTTGCAGGATGCTGTCTTCTATTCCTCTGTACAGTATTGTACCTTGCACTCAGCAGTGACCCCAAAAGTGTTGTTGACCGATTTTTCCACCATGTTATAAAAGATTCTTCTAAAGAAATTATGATCTCATGTGTGTTTTTTTTAACTCGGAAGAAGACTCCATTCTCATTATTCCCCTTGCTTCTTGAAAGATTACCCACCACCGGGTAGAATTCTTAACTTTTATAGGATCCTTAGGAAAAGTGTTCTTGGAAATGACCTGTGAACCCTTATAATTTACTGAGCCCTTGGTCTACAAGAGAACTTGGCAATCTCTCTCACACACACACACACATACACACACACATATATATTTTTCAGATAAACTTGAGGATCAGAAATATGAAAGAGCTTGTCATGGTCAGTTGGTGGCAAAATTCAGACACTTGGAACAAATTACAAATACTTCCTTGGAGATCTTAGATTAGGATTTGGAATATTATTATTTCTCAATCTTTAGGGTCTTAGTTGATTCAAAAAAGGGTCAAAATCTAGGGTAAGGAATTTGAATAACAATGACTAATATCTAGTGCAAGGCTGGTGCTGTGCTACGTGCTTTACATGAATGTTCTCATTTAATTATTACAGGTCTTGTTTATCATATCCTCACTTTGTACATAAAGAAACTGAGGATTTGAATAACTGAGCAACTCAATCACACCTTCACAGATTGCAAATAGAGAATCCAAAGAGCTTTGCTCAAGAATGCAGGGTCTCACTGGCTACTGCTTCCTTGCTGTTTTCAGAGTAAGGCTATCTTGTTCATAGATGCATGATCAGATTTCTTGGGTATATTTCAGTGATGCAATTTATAATACAAAGAAAGGGAATGTGTTAAAAATTTGAGCCTATGTAAATCTTCGTTAGAATGAAAGTGAAGCATATAGGCAAAGAATGGATATTAGAAACAGCCTAAGAATTAGTTTAATAAAATGCCACTGCTATATTTTCTTGATTGACGAATGAATCCTCAGCACAATGCAGTGCAAAATAATGAGCCCCTTTTTAGGCCAGGATGGGTGAACTGATAATAGGGAAGAAAACAAAAGATGGTAGATTTTATTTAAATGCAACAGAAGACGAGTGACCACAATCTTCAAATGATAAAGAAATCATTTCAAAAATGAAAATTCCTATTTGATTTGATGAAATTCAGACTCGTTCCTTCTGAGGAAGTGGAGCAGGATAAACTTGTGTTTCATTTTGTTCATGTCTGGGGATTCTGGCCCTGAATTATCTTGAAAGACATATTCAGAAATGAAATCATAGTCATGAGGGTCAGTGGGTTTTTAGATCCACCACAAAGAAGCTGGGAAACCCCAGTCTGATCACAGAAAAAAAAAAAAAAATCTATTTCAGATTCCTTATCCACAGAGAGATGATCAGGGAAGTTCCCTTACAGAGGTGATGGACAGAGCTTCCAGCCTTCCATGTTTCCACGCCTGGGATAGTCCTAAGAACTCTTCCTAGGTGAGGGGGAGGAAAACCACAGTGCTTTCCTAGACTTTCCATTTTGACTGTAAGCTAAAAGGCACTGAACAATTCTTACGTTTCTATAAGATGTAGAAGATGCTTATAACTAAAACAATTATCTAGTTAATTGCCTAAACTATAACTGTACTCTGTCTTTTTCTTTCTTTTTCTTTCTTTCTCTTTCTTTCTTTCTTTCTTTCTTTCTTTCTTTCTTTCTTTCTTTCTTTCTTTCTTTCTTTCTTTCTTTCTTTCTTTTTCTTTCTCTCTCTCTCTCTTTCTCTTTCTTTCTTTCTCTCTCTCTCTCTCTCTCTCTCTCTTTCTCTCTTTCTTGACAGACTTTCACTCTTGTTGCCCAGGCTGCAATGCGATGGTGTGATCTCGCCTCAACACAACCTCCGCCTTGTGAGTTCAAGCGATTCTTCTGCCTCAGCCTCCCGTGTAGCTGGGATTACAGGCATACGCCACCACGCCCAGCTAATTTTTTGTATTTTTAGTAGAGACAGGGTTTCTCCATGTTGGTCAGGCTGGTCTCGAACTCCCAACCTCAGGTGATCTGCTTGCCTCAGCCTTCCAAAGTGCTGGGCTCACAGGCGTGAGCCACTGTGCCCGGCCACTCTGTCTTTGTATCAAAGATTGTAGGTGAGATTATAGAATCTTCTAGATGGAGTGAATTGTAATTGTTTTCTTGCTCCAACCTTTACTAATGCCAGTTTAACTCAGTAATGTCTCTCAGGTATGAGCCATTAACTCCTGCTTGAATATTTCCAGTATTGGGGGAAATCAGCTCCTCACTTGGGAGCCCATTTCATCTTTGGATAAATTCAGTTTGATGAAAGAAAATTTTCTAGCACATCTTTTATTAGTATATATTAATATATTTGTAAAAGAAAATTCTCAACTGGGATAATCTGTTCATTTTGCGTTAGTGGATGAAGAAATTTAACCACTGTTCTGTTGTTAAATTCATGCATTCTGTAGCATGGCAGTAGCCTAGAGCATCCTTCAAATAGACCATTTGGACTGGAAGCAGTGGCTCATGCCTGTAATTCCAGTGCTTTGGGAGGCTGAGGTGGGTGGATCGTCTGCGGTCAGGAGTTCAAGGCCATCCTGGCCAACATGGTGAAACCCTGTCTCTACTAAAAATACAAAAATTAGCTGGGTGTGGTGGTGTGCACCTGTAGTCCCAGCTACTCAGGAGGATGAGGCAGGAGAATCGCTTGAACCCAGGAGGCGGAGGTTGCATTGAGTCCAAGATGGCGCCATTGCACTTCAGCCTGGAAGACAAAGTGAGACACTGACTCAAACAAAACAAAACAAAAAACAAACAAAAAAAATTTGGATAAAAGGCATAATTGCAATGAGACTAAGTTTCAGCAATTTTTAAATTTTGAAATAGGCCGTCTTCTCTATCTTGGTTCCTACATCAATAAAATTGTTATTAAGAGCAATTCTATGAGTGACAGGTGAGTGTGCAGAATCTCTCACTGACATACTTCTTCCCAAGTAAACTGACCTTTGAACAAATGTGGATTTAATCATGTTAAGTTGACTCACAAGGCAACATGCTAACATGTATTTAAGATTGACGGGCTCAGAAGTGCAAGGCTGGGAGAACACCTGCCCAGGGGTGACAGAAGACCCCAGGGTGGTAATACATTTCCTAACGTTATGCTCTTCCTTGGTAGTGGGGTTAGACTGGGCACATGAGAATTTCAAGAAGAATTTTTAAAAACTTTCCAAACCACCATTCTTCCAGCTCACTCTCCCCCAAATCTTCCATTCTTGGGAGGAAGAACTCTTCATTTCTTGAGTGGTCCAGCCCCCCACCCCCACCCCCAGCCATGGAGAAGCCAAAAGAGTGGTAACTATTGCTATATTCTTTACCTAGAAGTCCCTGGTTGTAGATGATAATGATGTCTACACATGAAGCATTAAAATTGCTTCAGTGATCAGGTCAATGGCCTCATAATTCTGTAATTCTATATTACACCATTATAGGTGAAATTGGAATTCCTGACTCAGAAAATGCTGGCTTTATGGGACAGGAGCTAATTGGTCTGATTAAAAAATACACACGAAATGGCACTTGATATCGTTTGATTACCTAGAGGGTGGTAGAAACAGCTGTAATTTTGCAACGTAATATCAAGATAATAAAGGAGTCTTAAAAGGCTACTGTCCTGACTAAGGGATGGATTTCTTCCCTAAGCCTCTTTGAAACCTGTCCTTCATCTCTGAAGGAGGAGGCCAAGGTATTCATACTATGTTGGGACTTACTAGAGTGGTAAAAACTCAAGAGGAGCCTGATGCTATAACAGAATAAATCTTTAAAAACTATTTTAATAATAAGATCTTGAAAATGACTAGGAGATACATGATTTAGAAAAATGAAAGAGAAAAGCTGAGACCATTTGGTTCATGCTCCATGTTCCCATTTCTGCTCATCTAAATAAGACATGGAGTGGTTCAACAAATTCTGAATGTCTCCAAGACAAAAATGCGCATTTTGCTTATTAGCTAATTCCAGAGTCCAACATCCTAACCCATCAGAAAATACATTCGTTTGCTTAGCCTTCTTTTCTTTGCCCAGATTTCTCCTTTATTGTTTTATTCTAATCATTACAACTCCAATAAAAGTTGATGCGATGAAGTAAGAAACATTTTAGAGTTTATGATGTATTTTTCTTGAAGTTTTTAAAGCCTCCATTTAACTTTGATTTTCTTTATAAATGACAGAAAAAACTGAGAGACATTCTGGACACAGCTAAGAACCAACTGTACTCAGCCAAATAATTATCTAAAGATTCTCTTGTGTGGCAAATCCTTGGTTTTATGTGGCTGCTAACGGAAAAAAGTAACATTAAATGAATGTTTTTGAAAATACTCAGCACAGAACTTGGTTCATAGTAAGCACTATTTACAATAATTATCATAATATAAAACTGGCAAAAGCTTAGTTGTGTGTAACAAATGAAGCTCATTCAATTTCAGTTTTGTTTAATATGAATTTGATCTTTTTTTTTTTTTTTTTTTTTTTTTTTTTTGGAGATGGAGTCTTGCTCTGTCACCCAGGCTGGAGTGCAGTGGTGTGATCTCAGTTCATTGCAACCTCTGCCTCCTAGGTTCAAGTGATTCTTGTGCCTCAGCCTCCCGAGTAGCTGGGATTACAGGTGCATGCCACTACACCTGGCTAATTTTTGTATTTTTAGTAGAGGCGGGGTTTTGCCATGTTGGCCAGGCTGGTCTCGAACTCTTGACTTCAAGTGATCCACCCTCTTCAGCCTCCCAAAATGCTAGGATTACAGGCGTAAGCGACCACTCCCGGCTGGGTTTGATCATTCCATGAGGCTATTTCTGGCTTTGTCTTCTCTTGAGCCATTTTGTCACGAAACTACCTCCTTGATGCTCAAGCTAATCAGCCATTTTTGGGAAACACAGTTCAAGGGTGGTTCAAGGACTCATCATTCCTTCTCCCACTGGCCTAAGAGAAAAAGTGTTTCACGTGTTCATGTATTCACTTATTTGATTCTTACATGTTCATGGATAGCTAGGGTGATAGAGTTGCCTTCGTTTTCAGGCTACCTTTATCAAGATTATGTCTGTTGCCAGAAACATGAGGTGGATTATTTGTATATGTGTGTGCCTACATATGTGTACATGTGTGGATATTTGTGTGTGGGAGGGATATTTGTTTGTGGGAGGGGAATGAATAGAGGATAAAAGAAATGTTCATGGTTTTAACGTTTTTTTGTTTTGTTTTGTTTTTGCCTCTAAGATGTATTTGCCATAAGCATTATTGTATAACTCCTCCCTTGCAACCCCCTGGCTGCATCCTTCATGAATTTCAAACTATATGAAAATCAGGTGCTTAGAAGAAAGACAGGATTTTTCAAGGTGTGGCAGAAGTAGTAGAATAGCTTGGGAGTCACAGTGAACTCTATTTGAATCCCCACTCTGCTGCCTTCTATTACTGTGGGTCTTGGAAATGCTGTTCAAACTCTCTGAGACACCCTTACCTGCCAAATAGTACAATTAGTACCTCCATAAAGGACATTGTGACACTTAAGTAAAATGAGGCAAAACATTTAAAATAGTCATGATATGGTAGTAAGTGATCAACAAATATCAGTTTCCTTGTCACATTGCTGCCTCAGTTGCAATTCATTGCAGCCTCCAAGGCACTTAAGTATTACCTGCATTTCATCTGCACCACCTTGCAAAGTGGCCATTATCATGCCCAGTGTTAGGATGGGAAGTTCCCAGATCACAAGTCAGAGTGTAAGTTCCCAGGGCACAGAAGCTGTGGCTTTATGTCTTCCTATATCATCTCAGTATAAGATGCCCAATGGAGTGGACACAAACGGAATCCAAACCAAGTAGACTGAATGCTCTGAGTTGTTCCTGATGGACTCCCCAATAATCAACAGCACGAATGCTCTGAGCTCTGTTGGATGCACTCCCCAAGAATCACTAGAGTGAATACTCTGAGCCATGCCTGATGGACTCCCAAGGAATCACAAGAAGTGTGGACAGAAAGACAGTCTTTCGCAGGAGCACAAAGAAACCCGTGCGTGAAATATCTAATCCTCAGCTGGCTTGTCCTCACAGGAAGAAAATCATGGCCTTTGGGAATGATCAAACACCAATCATCCTTGAAGACAGAAACAGAAACAATCTTTCTTACCTTTTTTTTTTTTTGGAAAATAATGATAATAAGGATCTTAGAATAATCAAGTCATTTAGAGAAAAGACAAGCAAATGACACCTACAAATTTAAACACATCTCAGAGGCCAAGGTGGTCACTGCTTGTGCTCCTGTGATCCTGGGAGATTGATGGAAGCACCTCTTCCAATGAGTTACAAGGCTGTACTTGCTTAGATTAATGAAGGGTGGAACCCTGGTACCCTGGAATACAAGACACATTAAGATTGGCCCTTCCCACCACCATTTTCAATGAAGTACTGTTATTATTTATTTATTTACTATTTATTTATTTATTTATTTTAGAAAAAGCTCTAGGAGAAGCGTGAGATTTATCTTAAAAAGGGTCTTGCCTTGTGCAGGTTTGGGTTGGCGGAGGATTAATTAGAAAGACAAGGGAAAAGAAAGACTATTGCATTTATCCAAACTTCTGTTATATGAATATTGTGCCATTTAATTTTCACGACAACCCCTAAGGGCAGACAATCATACTCATTTCAATGAGATCAAGCCCCTTGCTTCGTATCACCCAACCAGTAACTGGTTGGAACTGGATTCAAGTCAGGAGTCCAGTCTATGTTCTTTCCTCTGTCTTTCAGCAAAGACTAAATACTGGTGAGCAAAATAAGGATTTTATATATGTGTGTGGGTATCCGTTTGAGTGACAGAAAGATATCAACTTGTCATTACCCATTATTGATCAGTAAACTAATCAACTGTCCTTTATGCCCACTTCTATTTCCAAAGTGGGACTTGAACTGAGGTCTAGTCGATTCCAAATACTGTGGCCCTGAAGCCATTATTAGCCTCATGGAGCCATCTCCTCTAGATTTGTTAAAAGCTATATTACCCTTGAATGAGGATCTGGGGACTTTTGATGTAAGCTGATCTCTGAAGACATGAGACAAGTGACCAGCCTGAGTCTCACGCTCAATCAAGGAGGACAAAGAAAGATGGCCAACAACCTAGAATAACAAAATCCAAAAAAGAATGTCTACCAAAATGCAGGTCTTCTTGCCAAATCAGAATCTTGGGGGCAGAGTGACGGGATGGTACCTGCATTTCAAACGAGATCCCCAGATGATTCTTAAGTTTGAAAGCTCTTAGCCTGAGATGAAAAGAGTTTTAGTACATAAATTTGTCATAAGGACAAAGGATACCTTTTCTCGAAACAATTAAGAATCAAGAGGAAAAATATCAGCATTAAAAGAAGGAAGGAACTTTAATTTTCCTTGATATGGCTTGATTATAACACTTTACCCACAAAAATGCCCATATCCAAAGCATAGTTACCCAATCAATTTTGAAGTATATATTAAACATATCTTAATCTTTATTCAAGATGAGGAAGTCGCCTTATTCTAAGGTGATAACATTGTTTTTTTTTTTTTTTTTTTTGAGACGGAGTCTCGCTCTGTCACCCAGGCTGGAGTGCAGTGGCCGGATCTCAGCTCACTGCAAGCTCCGCCTCCCAGGTTTACGCCATTCTCCTGCCTCAGCCTCCCGAGTAGCTGGGACTATAGGCGCCCGCCACCTCGCCCGGCTAGTTTTTTGTATTTTTTAGTAGAGACGGGGTTTCACCGGGTTAGCCAGGATGGTCTCGATCTCCTGACCTCGTGATCCGCCCGTCTCGGCCTCCCAAAGTGCTGGGATTACAGGCTTGAGCCACCGCGCCCGGCCTAACATTGTTTTTTGAACACTTAGCTTAATGAAATAATTCCAAATAAGTGTTCCTATGTTATTAAGCTCCCCTAAGACGCTAAAGGTTTTGGGCTGGCTACTCTGCCTTGGAAACATCCATAAGTAAATGTAATTAATTGTCTTCCCTATCCTAAGCCTAATTCAGTGTCCTTTCCTAGAAGAGAAGTGAGGACCAGAGGCTGAGAAACATCACCTTCTTGTAAGTGCTTTGAAAATGGAAGGGCCCAAGATAGGTGATCCCACAAAAGGTTAAGTTCCTCAGTGTGTAAGGAAGGCTCACAAATCAAAAAGACAAAGGTGAGCACTGCAATAATAGATGGGCGATGAAGACAAATGTGTAAATCATACCATTAAGGTATGAGAAACGTGCAAGTCACAAAAGGAGAAATATAAAGGCCAAAATATGTACTGACAACCCTTCAACTGCAATAATAATTTTAAAAATAAAAACAGAAATGCCAGGCTGGTGCTGCTTTTTACTTCTTATCAAATTGACAATTTTTAAAAAAGTATAAGCACAATTTTTGAAGGCAATTTCAAAATGACTATTAAATATTTTTAAATGTGAATTCTCTTTCACCCACCCCTTGGATTTTATCCTAAAAAATAAATAAGCAAAAATGCATAACTTAATTATGAGAATAGTCATTACAACACAATTTGTAATTTATAACAGTGAAAAACTTTTTTAAAAAGCCTGAAATGGTTAAAATGTGCAATGAGATAGTATGTAAATACTAAAATCACTGTGTAATTGAAGATTTAATTATGGGGAAAAAAGCTCAAGCAAAGAATGTTTAGCACTATGTTACAATGCCCTGTGCATACAGTGGTCTATTTTTATAAAAGTTGTTGATATGGTTTGGTTCTGTGTCCCCACTCAAATCTCATCTTGTAGCTCCCATAATTCTCACATGTTGTAGGAGGGACCAGTGGGAGATGACTGAATCATGGGGGTGGGTCTTTCCTGTGCTGTTCTCATGATAGCGAATGGGTCTCATGAGATATAATGGTTTTTGAAATGGGAGTTTCCCTGCACAAGCTCTCTCTTTGCCTGATGCCAGCCACGTAAGATGTGACTTGCTCCTCCTTCACCTTCCACCATGATTGTGAGGCCTCCCCAGCCATGTGGAACTGTAAGTCCAATAAACCTCTTTCTTTTGTAAATTGCCCCATCTTAGGTATGTCTTTTCCAGCAGCATGAAAATGGACAAATACGGTTGTGTACATAAGTCTGTAGATTCACACTCATGTAAGACCAGAATGACAGATGCCAGAATGGTAACAGTGGTTACCCTGGGTTGAAAGATCCAAACAGATTTCATTTTTTTCTTTTTTGCCTTATACTTAGTATCAACTTTGATTAGTGAAAATGCATTCTTCTATTAATAAGAAAATATCAAATAGGAATGCTCAATAAGGAAATACCAATATGATTGGTAGCATCTGACAGACACATTATGTTTTCTACATCTCTTTACCATAGTTCTGATTTGTGCTTGCCCATGAGATCTGTAAGGCCACTTAGGAAATATTTAGCCTGACTAAAGAAGGGCAAAGGATTCATCTGTGAAATGTGGGAGGAGCTGAGGAAGGCCTTTGGCAACTGGAATAGGTCCCATCTCCACTATCCAGAGGTCTGCTTAGAAAGTCCTGATGATTGGCTGGGTAGTGAAGGAAGCTGTTGAGTCACTAATTCTAACCTGGCTGAGGTCCAAGCCTTGGGTCACTTGACCTGTTACACATCATCCACACTGGGTGATTTTTGAGAGTGAAGGGAGGTGATACTAATTTCACATTGTAAAAATAGGCATCTACTACTATCCCAGGCAAACCAGGACATATGGCCACCATGGTCATAGGAAATTCATAGATTTATAGCATTATCTGCTGAAGTGGTCAGGAGCTGTCCAATGTCCTCATTTCACAGATAAAGAATCCAAGGACTAGAGAAGGAAAGATGTGTTTGCTAAGCTACATGAGTCATGAGCACACTGTTCTGAAGCTTAACTCAAAAGACTCCTGTGAGGGAGCAGGGAGTGAGCCACCTTTGAAATTCCACGGCAGGGAGTACACAGAACTTTTATTCTCTGCTGAAACTCCACTGAAAAGAGTCACATCAAAATTGACCCATGCCTTTCGGCTCTTAGAGTTCACAAAAAATATCCTGATGACAGCTACAGGGGGTGAGGCAGTCTTATCTAACCTTCTTAAACTGAGTCTTTATTCATTTCCTTATTCATTCAACAAGTATTTATGCAATACCATGAAGTATATAAAAGTCCTGTTTCACATAGTGTTGTGGATAAGTATGCCAATTATTATAGGCAAATGTGACCAGGGAATGTCTGAATGATATTTCTATACATTTCAATGGAGCTTTGTTCATTTCAGTGTTTAAACATTTCAATGTTCTCATAAAGGTGGAAAGGCAAATGTGTTCCCTTATTCATGTATCTTCTTATTGTTCAAACAGAATAAAGCCTTTTCTTTCCTACAAAGATTGCAAAGGAACAATTATTTCCATTTCCATTTTTCCTTTCAGAAAACATACTTTTATGGTCCAGGCTTGTTCCCAAGAAGAAGGGTAGGGCAGTGGGAACAGAAGAGGCTTTAGAATCATAAATATTGTATGTATTTTTAAAATTCTAAGATATATATTCTTACTAAAAATGTACAATTTTCCTTAAAATGTGCACTTTAACATCTCTGAAATCAGCATGCACCTTATTATCAAGGGAATCCTAAAATCTTGAGTTCCTTCCAGGGAGGTTTGCAATTGCTTCTGTGGTCACCAGGTGGCAATATTAATCCAGGATCATTTTAAATTAAATTCTCTGATAATTTTTTTTTTTTTTTTTGTCCACATTCTAAGTGTAAATCCATGCAGCAAACCTATGCAGATTCCATTTTGGAGTTTAAATTCTTGGGGAGCTTCTTCCCTTTATTTAATCAATACCAGGATATAGGCATGTGGGTTTCCTCACTGCCCTTGCCTAAGGGGGATGTCCTACCAGCCTCAGTCCCCCCACATCCTTACCCTGAGGGTGTAAGCCCAGTTTATTAGTGTGTGTTTCCTCTTAGAAACCCATACTGAGTTTCTTTTTCCTTTCTGAGTGCTGTATAGAAAATAGGGCATCTCACAGTTGATGACACCTTAGCGTGAATGAAATACGGTAGCTGGATTTTGAGATCTAAGATCTCTACTTAACCTCTTGGAAGTTTAGTTTTCTCTTCTGTAAGTGGAATAGTAAACTGACATATCTAACAGCAAGCACAGAGGAACTGCATATTAATGCTATTTTCTGATTCTGGAATCCTCTGTGTTTGAAAGCCTTGTTTTAATTTTGTTATGGCTCTAGAACCCTTTCCTACTTAGCCTCTCCTGTAAACTCCCTCTCTATGCCTCCCACTGCATCCAAAGTTTGACAAAAGGAAAATGAAGACAGAACAGTGTTGTCTTCTTCGTACGAAACCCTGGGAAATCAAGTCCTGGGAACTCCTGGCAGAGGCAGCATAGTCAACAGAAAAGAGCAGTGGCTATGGCATCACGGTGGGCGCAGATTCCAGTCCCTTTCTGACAGTTTGACTTTGGGAAAACTTCATAATAATTTCTCCATGTCTCCTTTCATCAAGTATAAAATGAGGTTCATAATAACATCTACTTTATATTACTGTTGTTGTCAGTTGATTTATGCAGGCAGCTTAGAAATAGTGCCTGGTACTTGGTAAATACCCAATGAACGTTACTTGTGATATATTCTCTGCTCAGCAGTAACACAGTCTCTAGAGATGATCTCAGAGCAAGAGTCAATGAAGAATATCTCTGTGACAGAAGAGAAGTGATCGTTTTCTGATATGTACTGGTGCCGTCACCACTGGGGAACCCATGTAATGCTTAGCACAGGTTAGGTGGTCTGTGACTAAACTGTCAATGGGCAAGTCCCATGTTTGTTCAGGGTGCTGTCCTTTGGCTCTTCTAGAAGAATCTTCCCTTGGTCACAGAAATCAACCTCAGGCATGCTGTGCCTCCCTTAGGTCCATTTCTGGTCCAATACCAGATGGCTGCAGATGAGATGTGAATGCTATTAAATAAAACACACTAGAAACTATCTGTAGTATGCAGGGGTTAGGTTATTAGTAAGACAAGTACATCTTTAGCAAAAATAAATAAAAGCGTTTTGTATAGCTCTGGACACAGGCATTTACACAAGCTGATTGAGAAGATTCTTTATAAAGCCACCAGCTCTTCATCCTAGCTTCTTCAATGCAGTAACCAGGAAAGAAAATGCATTTATTTTGGTCCTTAAGCCCTTAATCATATGATGAATAAGAGAAGTGTGTCTGTTATTTTTTTTGTGGGGGGTTGAGGGAGGCAAAATGTTTCTTTTCCTTTTGTTTTGTTAGTACATAGACACAATCCATCTCAAATTGGGAACTGTAGGTGAAGGTATTAATTTTGGAGTCTGTAATCCTGAGGTAGTTATCAAAGAAGCTCATTGGGAATGGTGTATGTGCACAGAATTGTGAATTCTCTGAACTAAGGAAAGCAAATCTCCCAGGCAGCTGAACAAACTTACAAAAAAATTGCTCACTGGAGCTTTACAGAGTATTGAATCAAACTCCAGAAATTTGCTTGTAGATTCCCTGCTGTTCCTGCCTGAGGCTCCTGCAGATGCCAGGCACCTCTTGTGCTCAGTCAAGGAAGGTCTGTCAGCTTCCATCAGCGCAAAGGAGCAACCCAGTTAAGCAGGGTCGGCACCCCATCTGCCCACTCCCCTTTCCAGTTCAAAGCTGAGGTGGGGGAGGGGAATGGAAAAGTCATCATTAATATGATGATAGCTGCCATCCTTGAACACTTTACCTAATCAAGGTATTGCCCTGAAGACTGCCATATTAACTGTGAGGTAGGTGCATTCATTTTCCTCATCGTACAGAGAGGAACTCATGCTTGGAGAGGTTACTTTACTTATCTAAGGTCACACAGCAAGAAAGTGGCAGAGGTGGAATTCAAATTTGACTCCAAATCCACAACCCATCTTCTTTCTACTAGGCCTAGGTCAGAGGACTCTGAGGCAGCAGACAACTGGGAAAACGGGAGAATAGATATCTAAAGTCTAAGAAAGACAGTGTTTATCACTGATGCTTACATCAAGTTATTGGGTGCCTTCATTATTATGTTAAAATGGTTGCAGCTGATGTGAATTCATCTAAAAGCAAAGGTAAGTGGCTGTTAATGCCACTTGGCTTAATAATCTCAAAGTGGAAGAAACCCTTTTGATGCTTACTGAGTTAAAGGAGGTTTTGTTCTTTGAGTCCTCTTTTCCTTAAAGAGCAAGCTGATGCTCTCTTAATCTAACTTGCATCTCCTTTCATGGCCTTCAGTCTACTCATGATTTTCAAGGAGAAAGATAAAAGACACTACCAAACCAAACCAAACCAAAGCAAACAAACAAACAAAGAAACCAAAACCACAGCCCCTGGGCTCTCTCTCCAGTCCCATGAACATTTACAACAATTAACTCAGAAAAAGAGCCACTGTGTAGACCCAGCTCTACCTTGTGCTCCAGGCTGGAGTCTTTAAACATCAGTGAGAATGGCTTGATATGCTCTCTTCTCAATTTATCGCCACTCCGCAAGTCGATGGTATGTTCTATTCTCTTGTTAATTTCCTCAGGCCCAGACTGGACATGCAAAGCTTGTGCAAGATGGTTTGGAAGCAGATTTATTGAATTTCTTGTTAGGGCAGCCAGAGTCTAGGGGGAAAGCACATGCAAACACAATAAACCTGCTAGTCCCCTTTAGATAAAAAATAAATGCAATGTTTTTAGATCATGTTGCATTGCAAACAGTAATAGCATTCCATGCAGTTGTATTCAGTGAAACCTACAGAAGTTGATCTGATAGCATTTGGTGCAGAGAAATACAACCTGGCAAAATATCACATCCAGAGGGACACTTCCCTTTTCTCTATGTAGGCACACTGAATTCCTTTGGTTGAGGTATTTGGAGAGTTGTTGGCTTAGAAATGTTAATCAAGACCCTTTCTCTAACCAGGCACAACCTGGGTATGAGAGAAAGAGAACCAAAAAAATAACGGAAAGTAAATATATATTAAAAGTCCACAAAAATGATCATCTCCAACTGAGTAGATTCCACATTTTCGTGTGACCTTTCATTTAATGGTGGTGGAGAGTCTTGGGGTCTTACGGCTTGCATTTTTTTTTTAGCATCACTCATAGAAAGACAGCCAAATGTGCCAGGATCTGCTCCTTAAACTTGATAAAGATTGTTAAATTTTTTACTTTGTTAATATGTCCCTCCCTCAGCATAGGCCATTATATATCTATATATTCATATAGATATATGTGTGTAATTTCTTTTGGGAAAAAATGCAAGTAAGTTGCAGCCTCCCACCATTTCACAGGGTTACACAGCACGAGATGGGGAAAGGCATAACCACCATGGTTGGTCACTGGATATGGATACATGGATGCAGAAACTGCATTGGCTTACAAAGACACACCAGGTTTGGCAGGGAGACCTTTTCTCCTGGTGATTTAGCAGCCATGATAAGATTAACTGGCTGGATCTAGCCAAATGCAGTGTTCACTCACAGCACCAATTTAAGGCAGCTTCTTAGATTAAAAAAAAAAAAAAAAAGTGTGAGTTGGACCTGAAGGGATATAGGGATAAGGAAGCTCAATCCATCCTTCCAAGAGATTTTCTTGAGGGAAAGTAGAGGATGCCACGCATCTGTAGAGTGAGTAAAGAAGTGAAAATTCTCTGCCTCTATACACACTCACTGCATTTGCTTTTCTCTGCCAGCTTCTCAGCTTGGCTATGTTTAGAACACAGGCTAGACGAAGATAAGATTATAGAGTCATCAAATGGCAGCCTGTGAGAGGTGACATAGGACCTTGCAGATCCTCTTGCCAAACCTTCAGATATCGATGAGCCTCAGAGAGACTTGCCCATTTGCTGCCAAGCCAGATCTGCTGACTCCAGGACCACAGCTGGAGTCACGAGCTTTGACCTCTGTAAAGCCATCCAGCCCACCCCATAAGGATTCTCCCTATGGTGTTGTTGAACCCTTCATTTTAACCTTCATGAAGATAATCAATGTAACATAAATTCAAAGCCTCTAAAGCATTCTGTAGCAGGGCTCATCATGGCTAGAATTTACTGAAACCCTCTTCTCCAGCCCTAGAATAAAGAATAGAGCTGCATGTGCTAACATGAGAAAGCAAAATATATGTGCTTAGGGCACTGAAGCATGTAATTTCAGCTCTGAGTACTAAGGAGACTACTACAGCGAAAAAAATAGATGTTAGGGGGAGGCATGTTAGGAGAAGGGCTGGAGCAGAGACAAGGAAGCAAGAACCAATGTTCCAGATAATTGAACAGCAGGATACATGTGGGGCCAGAGAGTTTAGCCCCTGGAATTAAATGCCATTAGTACAGCATCCCAGAAAGCAAAGGAAGCTGAACTGTCGGACACTTGGTGGATTTCCCATTGTTTTTTTTGGGCAGAAGTTTTTTTCATATGGCATGAAATGTGACAAAACTCCATTTTCCATCTTGGAGAGGAGATGGAAATGACAGTCCAGCTGTCCTTGTCTGACCATACATTCTGACCTTGGGATGCCAGGGTGCCCTTGTAAGTGCTTGGAGCTGGGGTCTAACAGCTGGTGATGAAATCTGCTACATCTAAGCACATTCACAGTTAGGCATCTCTCACTATCTGATATTTTTATTTGTATATGGTTTTCCTTCTATGAACTAAATTGAGCTTATCCACTCTACCAGTGCCTTATGCCTTCAGTGACTCTAAGACTTTTGGATTTCACAGAGGAGGGAAGTTTCAAAAAATAGTTTGGGGACTAATTTGTTTAAATTACAGTAGCAGCAGCAGCAGCAGCAGTAGCAACAGCAGTAGGAACTACAGCTCTTTAATGTGACCATTATGTAATAGAAGAAAGGGCATTTTTTTTTTCCTCAACAGGAATGATGCAATCTCAGAATAAAAGACAGTCCTTTACATTGAATACATTTAGTTTAATAAATAACTATCTACTTTGTTCTTATTTTTCTCCTATTGATGTAAACTGGTGAAAATGTTAGCAGGAACCGATACTGGTATGTAGAGGACATTTGGAAATTAGGAATAGACATTGCTTCCTGGTTGCCTGTGCTGTATTCAGCCGTCCATTCAGAGAAGGATTCTGCTGCCATTGGCCACTTCTGTAGGACAGAGACCAATGAAATCTCCTCCTTTCAAAGCTCCCCTGCTCCTCTCCACATTCTATTGGCTGTCTATGTGGTTGCTTCAAATGAGAGAGAAATTTAGAGTCATTCTTCTTTCTTTCATCACCCCCACCAAGTTATGGGTAATAGTTGGGAGGGAGCTCCTTTCATCAAAATGTCAACAATGTGGTGGAGAATTCTTTTCTTGCCCATGTAGTTATTTTCATTCTTTGCAAGTGCTTTCCTAGCATTTTATGCAGGTAGTCAATTTTCAGTGGTATTTTTTTTCTGATAATTTCCTCTGTCAATTACATGTGACAATTACATGTGCTGTTTGGCCAGCAACCTCTCTAGCACCTACCTCACTTCTTAGGGGTATATGTGCTTAAGGGAACACCATCATTAACTCAAGATGGCAAGCAAATTGAAACTAGAAAGGGACATCAGGAAATCATCTGCTTTCATTTAATTCCCAGTACACTGCAAAGCATACATGTCTTTGGGGGTGACTATGATTTGGGATCATCTGTGATACCCCTCTATCTCATTAGTCATTCGTAATGACCACTAAGACGTCACCTTCAGTGGGATAATGTTACCAACATAAAAAATCCATACACTGATATATTCACAGTGATTCATTTGTAGTCAGTAGTGGAGACAGGTATAACTTGCCTTATTTGTCTATTTGGAGTCATTAGAGTCATACTGGAATGAGCTATTTTTAATAGAATAAGGCTTTCTCTTTTTAAGACTTACAGCACCAGTGTGAGCTAGACTGAGATCATGTTTAAAAATAGCATAAGCTTCCAAATAATGATTCCAGTATTAAATTGACCTCCAAAATGTTGAGATGGTTCTTTCACATAAACACCTTAAACAATTGGCTAAAGAATAGGAAAAACAAATGGATGAAATGGAAGAAAATGGAAAATGCCATAATACTTGACTATAATATAATATATATATATAATTGAATACATATATTTGAATGTATGCTTCAATGTATGATTGAAGTATATATTGTATTTATATATAATATATGTATGTGTATACTTAGCTTGTGTTTTTGATATTTGAGATGTCAGACTGAAGCAGCAATATAATATAATGTTATAAATGATGTTATAAATAAATAATGCTATTCATTTACTTTAGCTGGTGCTTAGATATTTGGGAGGTCAGGTTGGAGCAGCAGAAATGGCAGAGTTTGCAGCTGAGATGGCCTCTCACGACTGAGTTTTTCCCCAAAAAGATGTTGAAGACCGTAGTAGATTTATCCTAATGGAGATTGGTGCTCTCCTCAGGTATTCCCGTAAATGCTTCCTCCCTCACAGGTGCTTGAGACAGATCAAAGTACAAATGATCTGAGCTGAATCTCTGATGCTTGACAGTTTGGGGGTTCTGGTGAAAATTATAATGAGAGGGTCAGGTAGCCCTTTGTAAATTGCATTTGAACGGGCTGGAGGAAGTCATGAATCCTCTTAAGCTCATCATTTGGTTTATGATCAGAACACTCTTCTTTAGGACTTGTCTCTTATCTATGTTCCTAGTAAAATCCTACTTTTCTTGCAGATCCTATCATTTCATGGGTGGTCATAAAATTTGGTATTCATTCACCAGTTTGTCACGGCAAATAATTCTTCCCAGCAAGATTGCAGGATGAAGGTGTACTGTCTAAAAACATCCAGTTTTATTGAGTCAAAAACATTTTAGGTCTTAGGGATCATATACTCAAATCTCAAAAGACCCTGTAAAGCATCCTTATAGACACTGCAAATCAGCTTACATAGTTACAATACTGGAGTGATCTAATTCATTGTTAGATCCTCCTAATTCACTGTTTCTCAACAATGTGTTTCAAGAAACACAAGAATGATGAGAAGCTTCATTACAAAATGGTTCCGAGGACCAATCAGTTTAGAAAATGTAGATCCATTATTTGTTTACTGCCATTTCTCCTTACCTTAATTTTGTCTCTTTTGTTCGTTTCTTTGCCCCCAAGGCCTATGACAAAGCTTGACACTTTGTAGTCACTTAAATACTTTGTAACCACAATAAATGTGTTTACTGCATGAAAAATCTCTTATATCTTCCTATCTCAATATACTTTACTGAGATAAAGGCACTGATAAGTTCTGCAGAAATAAGACTTTTAAACTCTGCATCTTCCAAACTTTTTTGACCACAAATCCCCCTTTTCTTGAATTGCCTCTGTATGTTTCATGGAATGTTGTTTGGGAAACCATGCTTTAAAGTTCTTCCATGCTATTATTCACAATTTCCACACACTGGACCTGTTTCTGATCTCTGAACAAGGTCTATATCCATCTCCCTCCATGTGGCTGCTTTCCAGTGTCCTTAGCTTTCTTCACTAGGCACAGGAAATTTATTTCCCCAATTGTTCCATAGGTGACATAGTTTCTACATATTGCACAATTCTTAGTTTGTCCATGCCTTGTGGGGACTACTTCACAGAGTACCAGACCCAATGC
Organism: Macaca fascicularis; assembly: GCF_037993035.2. NCBI lineage: Eukaryota > Metazoa > Chordata > Mammalia > Primates > Cercopithecidae > Macaca > Macaca fascicularis. The sequence goes on from NC_088382.1 coordinate 140,554,741, forward strand.
ATGTGGTATCTGACCTTGTGGTGGAGTCTGGGCACCTGACATAATCTGACCTATTAAGTAATTACTCATATTATACATGAAAACATGTAGCATCTAGGCATGTATCCTACTGCTACTTTAAAAAACAAATAAGACATCACGTCCTCCAGGAAGCCTACTCTGAGGCTGCAATTGTCCTTATCACAATTACTATGATTCATTATAATTGCCTAATTAGGTGATTGTTTCTCTAGACTATGATCTCCTTGAGGCCAGGCACTGTGTTTTATCTATAACTGAGTCTCCAGTCCCTGGTATATTTGCTAGGTTCATAATAAGTGTATATGAAAGGAAGGAATGAATGAATGGATAGATGAAAGGCCGAGTGCCTTTAGAAGAAGATTGTCCCCAGGGCAGTGTTTCTGGTCTTTAGCTGCAAAAGTCTCTTTAGTTTTTTTCTGTTCTCTCCAAAATGGACTTCAAATTTCGGAAAGATTCTGTTTCCGTACTGTATTAAATAAGAAGTAGTTTATTTTCCTGCGATTTGATCAAATGCCTAGTTTTTCTCAGCATGAGATAAAAGGCACTACCAATGCAGTTAATATTCCAGCAAGAGCAAGGACCTTTAAAGGCAGCCTAATGATGCTTGCCAATGTGAGGTTTTATTCAGACTTTTGGAATCCAGAGAATGTCACTCCCATTACTACCTGCCAGTGCTGGCTGCTAGAGCGCACCAGAGACCACAGGCTGGCAAGTGGTAACCGTGAGCCTTTTCTGGGACCAGCACCTGGGCTAACTTCAGTTTGTGTGTTCTCCATGAGCCAGCTGGTGGAAGGAGGTTAAGGTCATTAGTGAAAGCACTTTATTCCTTATTATCTCCCTGACAAGGCACATGTGGTAGTCTTCGGATTTAGCTCTAGGAGTTGTGACTGAGGTCTCACAGAGTGGGCCAACTCATTGCTGATATGGGAAAGACCTAGAGAGAACGTCAAGCTCAGCAATCTCAAGGCACGGCTGTGCAGCTTCTGTCTTTCATGCTGAGATGTCTTAATCTTTCCCAGAGACTCTGCTTGTTTTCAGTTTCAGGCTGGAATCTCCATTCAGAAATAAGTAGGGCCAATAGCTTCCCCAACCTATTCCTGGAGCACGCTTCCATTACCCCCGTGGCAGCATGTTTCTGTGCCTAACTTGGAAGCTTCTGTACCTCTGTTTTAAACTGGCTGCCTGCAGCCTTTGGGTTATGGAAAAGGCAGAGGTTCCACCTTTTAGTTCTTATGAACTTCCTATGTCCTGCCAGATACAAGAAAAACAGTGAGCCTAAGTAAGAGTACCCCAACAGTACACATTACAGCAATTCTTTCTCTACTGTTTGTTAAAATGCCGGCCCAACCCCTGGAAGAGAAGCCTTCTACTTTCAAAAGGGTTATTTTGTGTTCTTTTTTTTGACAAATTATAATAATATACAATTATGTGGTACCTTGTGATATATGAATATGTTGTACAATGATTGGATTAACCTAGTTAATATGTCCATCATCTTAAATACTTATCATTTATTCTTAAGAAAGCTTATACCTTGGGAAAGCTTCAAGGTGATCTAGTCTACAATGGTTTGCATTGAGGACCTCAGGAGAATGCTTGTTATATTTGAAAATGGCACAATTTTTTTTTCTCTCAAATCTGGGAATGGGGAGATGTGAGATGAAATATTTTCCTAGTAAGAAAGTGCTAAGTGGTATTTGAGTAAACATTGACTTGGAGAGCCCTTGATAAAACATCCACATGAGATCTCCAAGACCCTGTCTTATAACAAGTTTTCCTTCTTATGGGAGTGGAGGTGCTAGTGAATAGGACGATTTCCCATCAGCAAGGTATGTTAGTTAAGATTGTTGCAACTTTTCCTGTCTATACTAAGAGAAAATGAAACGGTACAACCAAATGATCTGTTTGATGCTTTTTTTAGTTAGAAATCATGCTTACTTTTCCTTTTATTTTTAGAATATTTATGTCACTATAATCTGTTTTCCAAGAAAAGCAAATGAATGTTTAACGAGATCTTATTGTGGGAGGAGGTCTGTGGGATTCTGCTTTGGAAAGCGGTTTAAGTAATTTTCATAATAGTCTCATAGCTTCTGCTCCAGGAAACGATATAACAAGGGTCAGAATGTCCATTCTGTTGAAATATTAGCCTAGACATTTCTAATAAGCCTACTGTAGGACTTCAGCACCCCTCTGTTGTCTGGTTTCCCAGTTATGAGTAAACAATGTCAGTCTGGGGCTTAGGCCATTTGGAAAATTGTTGCTTCCCATCTTTAGGCAGAATTGGAAGTTTCCAACCATTGCCTGGATGCTAACTGTGATAGGGATGAAGGAATCTGTGAAATCCTTTGATGGACTTTTGTTCCTTGGTGTCCTGAAATTTCAGTCTATGAATGAAGAAAATAAAACAATGGCAGGGGAGGAGCCCCTAGCTCTGGCTGATACCACAGTAGGCACTTACTCATTTGCGACTCATTTGAACCCCACAACCTCACGCTTGGCTTTTCAAATAATATTGGCAAACTGGAGCATGAAAACAGTTTACTCATTTGGGGGTTTAGGTCCCAGGATATTCAAGCACAATGCTAGGTTGTCTTCCTGGTGTGCTTTGCCTGACATTACATGCCTCGCCTCTTGCTTCAGTTCAACCTACTTCTGGGTCATGGCTTTAGACCCAGATGTACTCTCCTGGTTCTCTTGAGATGTGATGTGGGCAGGTGGTCAGCTGTGGCTTATCCCCAGGCTCAACCGCAATTCCAGGTGACTGGGCAGAGCTCTCAGGATAAGAAGACTCAGACCTCACAGAGGGAGTTACCAACATTCTGGATGTTCTCCCTTAGACTTGGCCTAAGGACTCCAGCCAGGTTAACTTGGGTCAAGTGGGGTCTGACAATGATCCCCTCCTGCCTGAGAAGCTTGCCTGACTCTGTTTCACCAGTCTATTAGCTAATCCTAGACGCTTGCCTCTGATATCATTCTTTGGGCTCCTTAAAAAGAAGATTCTCATCTCAGTTTGGGAAATGTGATTATGACTGAGACATTACACACTTGGGTCATTTTTTTAAATCAAAAAATGTTGTTAAACTTCTGCAGAATTGGAGGAAACAGAACTTGGCACACTCATTTAGATCTGACCACTTTGACGCCATACGATTTGAGGCAAATTGTCAATTGAATTGAATTTTTAACTTTTAAAGTATCACATCCGTAGTAATGTGTGGAACAGATATGCAAACTCCAAAACAGACTTCATCTCCGGATTAGGGATGGTATAAGTGCTGGGATAAGGTATGATCTAGGAATGGAGGCAAGATTTCTGCCAGGATTCACATGGGACTCGTAAGTAGGGGAGAGAGAAACTGAAACGTCAGTGGTTTGTTCATAGGGCCACAGGGTAGGTGTGAATTGAAATATCTCCTAGCACTGCATTAGCTGGGTTGAAATGTCATTGGCTGTGGTTGGTGAGATGACCACTATCCTGTTGACTGAATGACCTTGGGTTGGCAACTGGAGAATTTTAGCTCAGGAAATGAATAAACAAACATATATCCAGACCTACGTTACTCTATTTTCTTGTGAACAACAAAGATGGATTTTTTTAGACGTGTCAATGCCATGGGGAAAAGAAGGGGTGTGTGTGTGTGGGGGTGTGTGTGTGTGTGTGTGCATGTGCATGTTTATATGTGTGTGTGTTTGTGGGTGTGCATGTTTGTGTGTTTTGTGGGTGTGCAATCTTCTGTGTGTGCATGTTTATATGCGTGTGTGTGTTGGGGTGTGCATGTTGATGTGTGTGTGTTTGTGGGTGTGCATGTTTATGTGTGTGTGTTTGTGGTTGTGTTTTCTTAATAGAAATTTTGGGAAAATTGAAATAGAATTATTTAAATGTTTAGCTTTGAAGGTTCAGAAGTAACTTTTAATTTAGGCAGATGAAAAACTTACAACTTGGGTTGCTGATAAATTGCTCATGTTTGGTGTTTTAAATTTCTCAGTATGAGTTTTTTCAGATCCCTCTTATACAATTTACTAACCAAATGTAGTTATTAATGCTTTCCCTAATTTAGTTCCAATGGAGCAACAAATTACTGACCTTCAAGAATCCGGCATCTCTTACTTTTCACCAGCTGTGTCAGGGCAAAACCAGGAAAAGAAGAAACCATCTACGTTAGAGCTAAATTGCTACATCTTTGGAGTTGTGGCTTCTACTTCCTTTTACCCTAACCTTCCCAACACACATATTTCTATAAGAATGGTGTAATTCGTTTAGCTTTTCTGGCTTTTTATTATCCAGAGTGTTCATTTCCAGGCTTATCACTTATGAGTGGTCCTGTGTTTAAGTCTTCCCAAGACATGAAGTCCAGAGTGGGTGATACTGCATACAATGTATCCAAAGTCCTTACCATCTCACAGTGTGACATGATTCTTTAGGGGACTAAAGATAACATAAAAGTCACAGAGTGGGGGCCAGGCGCGGTGGCTCACGCCTGTAATCCCAACACTTTGGGAGGCCGAGGCAGGTGGATCACGAGGTCAGGAGATGGAGACCATCCTGGCTAACACGATGAAACCCCGTCTCTACTAAAAATACAAAAAATTATCCAGCCGGGGGTGGTGGCGCCTGTAGTCCCAGCTACTCCAGAGGCTGAGACAGGAGAATGGCATGAACCTGGGAGGTGGAGCTTGCAGTGAGCCAAGATAACACCACTGCAGTCCAGCCTGAGCAACAGAGCGAGACTCCGTCTCGAAAAAGAAAAAAAAAAAAGTCACAGAGTAGGAAGAGACACAGCCAAATCTAGTGGTGCATAACCTGAAATTCACAACAGTAGTTTGGGAATCCTTGAGACAGAAGAGGACCTTGCAAAAACTTCCATCCATACTGTATGCTTACTGAAGATAAGCTACTGTAAGTCTCTTTTGACACAAGGTGTCAAAATAAGTACATATATAAGTAACCAGGATGAGGCTGTTCAGGCCAACAAAAATAGCAGTTATCTTTTCTCTGGCTAGAATTCAGTCACCTTAGAGTGGGGAGACCCAGGTGTTTGTGTAGAGCAGGAAAACTGGTAGATCAGGGCACATATAAAAGTACTTGAAAAATGGGAATGAAAAGTCACTCACATCAAATGCAATTTTGCTTGGAAAGAAAAATCTTCCTCGATATGAACTGCACTGTGTCAAACAATAAAAGTTATACTTGGTGGCAAAGAGATGAGAGCAATCCTGGTGTAGCTCAGTGAAGACATTTTACACTGAAGAATCTGAGCCCAGTCCTTGGCAAAGTGAACACCAAGATTGACAGAAAATAAATCCCACTTCTTTGTTTTCAAATTGAGGAACTAAGTCAGGGGAAAAGAATCCAGATTTTTGCTTTTTCTCTTCCTACCTATCTTCTCATATTTAAAATATCATACATTTTCACCTTCACATATTTAAAGTGCTATACATTTATTAGTTCTTGTTTGTCAGCCCACAGTTTTATGACTCCCCATACAACATCTGAATATCTCATAAAATAAGAGTCCAATTCGCTTGTTTAGAAAAGTTTTAGTGGGTTATCAGCCATGGGAGTAACCGTGGCTACATGATGTATGCTTGACAACCTAAATGTATACTTTTCAGGTCTGTGGTTCTACATAAGCCTCAATCCTATCTCTACCTTTATCTCTTCTACCTTAGTCTGCCCCAGGAACTTCAGAGAAAGGAAGGATAATGAGTCAAAGCAAATGGATCAAATTGCCTACTTAATCCATTCAGTGTTCTCTGGAAAGCTTCAAATGCACTTGTCTTTTGAAACAGAATGAAAAACCAGATCCCACTAATGATTCTCCCTGGCTGAACTCAGCAGCTATCCTCAGAGTCAGGGCTAAGGACAGCCTGGGGAGTTTTATTATCAGAAAAAGCCATGTTACCGGAAGAATGCAGCTTGACTTCAGGAAAATTTCCAAAGCTTTCCATGTTCTTGACCCTAAGTCTGCAAATGTCTTATCTAATAAACATCAAAATGTGATCTGATGTTAAAAAAATTACCTGTAGGGAAAAATATGCCTGTGATTCTCCGCATATTTGTATTGAATATGAACAATTAGATATCCTGTAACTTATCACAGAAGCAGTTACCTCTGAAAACACACCTTTCTAAAGATCAAGATTCAGTATTTCAGATGTTTTTAGGGGGAGGAATTTCAGGAATTTCAGGTCAGAATTCCCTGTAGGGAAAGAAAAGTCAGTGCTTTGGTCTTGAGCAAAGAAACCCAGGCTGAGATGGTGGACTTGCTTTTTCTCTCGTTCTAAGGTTTTTTTTTTTTCTGAGACAGTCTCAATCTGTCGCCCAGGCTGTGGTGCAGTGGCCAGATCTCAGCTCACTGCAAGCTCCGCCTCCCGGGTTCACACCATTCTCTTGCCTCAGCCTCCCAAGTAGCTGGGACTACAGGCACCTGCCACCTCACCCGGCTAGTTTTTTCGTATTTTTAGTAGAGATGGGTTTTCACCGTGTTAGCCAGGATGGTCTCAATCTCCTGACCTAGTGATCAACCCGTCTTGGCCTCCCAAAGTGCTGGGATTACAGGCGTGAGCCACCGCGCCCAGCCTTGTTCTAAGGTCTTGTTCCCTCATTCTTGGCTTAGTTCCTGCTTGCCTGTAGATCTCAGCTTAAGGTATTTCCTGATTAACTCAGATCGATTTTCCCTCATCTCCTACTCTGTTCTGCAATAATTGTAACAATGTTCACAGTGAGCCTGCTGACCTCTTAGTAGCACCACCAAACTAAGCTCTAGAGTGCTTGCCCCACCTTCATTTCTCTATCCCCAGAGCCTGGAACTTGACTGGGGTTTCTCAGTAAGCTGTTGATAAATGTATGTCTGAATGAATGAATGAACAAATAAGCATTTTGATAGGATTGCCTTTCTCAAGCTGAATGATAAAAGTAAAATGAGTTTGAATTTAAAGAGTGCATTTTTTTTGCATGTCTTCATATTCACAAAAAAGGGGCCTGCCACTTAGTTTGAATCCACCATTTAGGGGCAGAAACAAGAAGGAAAGAAATCAAATCCCAGGGAACAGTATCACTCAATAAGAGAACATAAGGACCATAGTGAAAACAGGAGCTTGAAAGCAGGCAGAGTGTGATGATGTCTGTAACGATGTTTGGGTGTTTATCTACATAAAATCATAACTCAGGTATCCGAAATGCTTAGAGAAAAGGGTAAATTTCATTCCCTAGTTAGGTAAGATTTTACCTCAAATACTTTTTAATTTTTTTTTCTTTAACTCCTGTTGCTGAATTTGGTATTCATGTTTTAAGACAGTTCACCAGGATAAGCATAGCTGTTATTCTACAGTAAGATAACTGTAAACAGTGGATGTCCCCATAGCTTCCTGGTAAATTATTTATGGATGGTAGAATTCTGAAGTGTATGTGGCTCACCAGTATGGCCACAGTCTCGCAGCCTGTATCTGAGGTAAGGCAATTGAATAGGGCAATGTCAGAGCTGAAAGGAATTGATGGATCATCCAGTCCAGTTTTGCTATTGTACAAATGAGGACACCGAGCCTTGGAGGGGAGAAGTGGTTGTCCAAGGTCTCTTAGTAGCAAGTGGACAAATCTGGCTCCAACTCAGTTCTGCTCAGTTTCTATTCAGGCCCTTCCACTATCATATGTGCAGATTTTGAATCCTGCAGAGATTTACTCAAAGATCACAAGACTCACAGCCTACAGAATTAACCAGTTCACTCTGAGGAGCCTGAGGCTCAGCATTGGATCCACAAGGAGGTCTTAATCAGGACGGTGATCAGATGAGAATTCTTCCTTTTCTTCTAATAAATACAGAGAACAGGATCTAAGAAAAGTCCCAGCTGGAATTGGTGAAGATATAGTAACCTAAATATATTCTTTGACCATGCTCGCCAACCCAGCCAGCCTCCACTCTCTTCACATTCCCTTTTCTTCTGGTCTCAACACCTGCCAATTCAAGTGGGACTAAGTCGAATGGTTGTTTGTTTGCTTTACTACTAGGCACATGTGAGAGGCTGCCTAGTGTTGCCTTTTTCCAGGCAAACAATCATCATGCCAGGACACTCAGGCAATTAGATCCTTCTTGGTTGGGTAGGATTTCCAAAATTTAGCTGGAGCAGAATCTGGTCATTTCCTGATGTTTTCATATAAAATTTCTAAATAGCTCTGGTGAGTAACTCAAATATATGAGACCCATATATATGAGAGGGTGAATACATGTACATACACATACACACCCCACACATACATACACATATACACACACCACACACACACACCACACATACATACACATAGACATACATACCACACACACATATATATGTACTACACACACACCACCCCACACATACATACACATATACATACACACCACACACGCACATATACATACTACACACACACCACACCACACATACATACACATATACATACACACCACACACACACATATACATACTACACACACCACACATACATACACATATACATACACACCACACACGCATATATACACACTACACACACACCACACCACACATACATACACACCACACACACACCACATCACACAAATACACACATCACACACATACACACCATGCATGTATATCACATACCTATACATATACACACGCCACATGTACATACACACACACACACATACACCACACACTACATGCCTACCACACATAGACATATACTTGCACACAACACACACAGCCACACGTGGAAAGCAAATACTTTTCATTGCCTGGAATATAGATAAACATCCACAAGGTCACCAACACTGATAGGAGTAGAGAACTTTACACATGTATATACACACTCCACACCTATACACATCACACACACACACACACACCACTCACATCCACACACCCCACATCATACACACATACACACATACATCACACACATACATCACATACATATATGTGCATACATACCACACATATATACACATATACACACATATCACACACATACCCCATACCACAAATATATACATATATCACACCACATACACATACACAGCAATGTACATAAAACATACACATGTAAACACCACACACGTACACCGCATACCACACATCTATACATGCACACTACACATATACACACCGTGTACATAAACACATAACACACACCACACCACACACATATTCACACACACTACACGCACAACACACACAAATACTCACTCACCTTCTAAGACTGACAGATGACCTGAAAACAAGGTAGAAGGTGGCACCCAGCATATATCTTCAGGCCACAAAGAGGGAAGCAGTGTGAACTGATGGAAAGCATGGGGCTTTTGGAGTCAGATATATGGGGCTCTAATTCCATCTCTGTTATTTACCTGCAACGTGTCCTTCAGGGAATTAATCAATTCTCTCTGAATCCCAGTTTTCCCATTTGTGAAGTAGGCACATCACACTTACCCTGTAAGGCTGGTGTGAGAATTAAGTGGAAAAACATGTGCACACCACTCCCGACATGCTATCTGTCCCAAAGCTCTGTACTCCTGTCAGTGTTGGTGACCTTGTGGATGTTTATCTATATTCCAGGCAATGAAGTGTGTTTGCTTTCCATTTGTTACATGGAGATAGAAATTCCATCTGTGTTTATAATCCTCACTGGAAACACATTAATTTCAAGATAACAAAAATGCCTCAAATCAGTCTATTGTGTAGAAATGACTAAAATATACAATGCAGGTACCAGTTGTGTACTTTTCTCCATGTGACTCTTTTAAAAGACCTAGCGGAGTAACAGAAACATGGCTGGATTCTCGGGCCGTAATAAATGTGAAAAGGATGGATGGGATGAAGATGATTCTACAACATATGGAAACAAATTCTAGGCTCTGCAAAGGGTCCTCGCTTCTAAAAGAGTAGCCTCCGTTCTCTTGGCATATCACTTGTCATAAAAATCCAGTTAAAATGATTACTATCCTTCACACAACACATTTTATAGCTACATAAGAACCTTTGGTATCTTCTTGAAAATCTGAAGTCTAAGATGGATTTTTTTTTTCTTCTAAGTCTGCTCTTGCCCTGACAGTCCATTCTTCACAGGCAGCCAAAGTGATCCCTTAAAAATCTAATTGAGATCACATCACTGCCCCGCTTATAACCTTTCTTTCACTTCTCCTGGAATAAAATCCATCAACAAGGCTTGCCGGATGGAGGTCCCAGCCCCCTTAGCTCCATCTGTTACCCCTTTTCCCTGCTCATTATGCTGTAGATACTTGGGCCTTTTTGCTGTTCTAACACACTAAACTCTTTTCTACCTCAGGGTGTCTGTACTGCTTTTCCTCTGTTTAGAATGCTCTTTTCCTGCTTATTTGCATGAGGGTCCTTTTAGCACTTGTATTAAATCTTTAGAGAGGTTTAACAATCCCTTCTATATTCTATATATTCCCTGCTCATAGCTCTCTATTTCCTTCATTACACTTACATGTTTTGATTAATTGTCTGCATTCCTCACTCCTTTGAAATGTTAACTCCCGGGCCCAGTGCAGTGGCTCAAGCCTGTAATCCCAGAACTTTGGGAGTCCAAGGCGAGTGGATCATTTGAGGTCAGGAGTTTGTGACCAGCCTGGCCAACATGGTGAAATCCCATCTCTACTAAAAATACCAGAATTAGCCAGGAGTGCTGGCACGCGCCTGTAATCTCAGCTACTTAAGAGGCTGAGTCAGGAGAATCGCTTGAACCCGGGAGGCGGAGGTTGCAGTGAGCTGAGACTGTGCCATTGCACTCCAGCCTGGGCGACAGAGTGAAATTCCGTCTCAAAAAAAAAAAAAAAAAAAAAAAAAAAAGAAAGAAAAGAGAAATATAAGCTCCTGGAGGACAGGGATTCATTATTGGATCCTCAGTATGTAGTACACTTGAGTATCTGTTAAATAACAGAAGGAACAATAGCTCAAGCCCAGATATAGATTTTACTCAGAGCAATATAAATATAAACATAAAGGAAACTATAACCTTTATGATAAGGATCCTGTTCTTGTCTTCCTTTCATTTCCAATGTTATCTTTACACTGAGAGATTTAATGTCCATGTTGATAACTCATTTAATAATCTAGCCTTGAACTTCCTGGATATTCTCCCCTAGATGTGAAATTTTTCACTCTTGATCTACTTCAACCATCTCCTTCTACTTTTAAAATCTTAAGTTCCAATAGTCCACCTGTGATCATAAACTTCTTGCCTTCTAGTTTTCTTACTTTCATTTCACCTGGAAACTCAAGGCATAGGGAGTCTCACTGGGATCTGAGTCAGGGTTCAGGAAACCAAGGCATCAAATTAAGAGGCAGAGCATCTGCACCTGTCAGGGGGCAGGGATGTAAAAGGGCATGGGTGCTCAGGATGTCCAAGAGCAAAACTTGGATACCAGAACGCGGTCAAACCAACAATTTTAACCCAAACGTATACAGATACAGGGGCAGAGAAGACACAGCATCAAAACCAGTTTCTGTCAGGCAGACAGAAACTGGAAGACTTACATAAGGGGCCAGAGATAATGATTGGTGATTTTCATTGCTTCCCCAAGCTATCTGCAAACTACTGGAATGGCTAGAGGGAAGGGAACAGGGGTGGAATTGGAGTTCTTGGAAACCCAGAGCCACCGCTTACCAATTATGATGACTTGGCTTCTGACTCTACCATCTCACCAGATCTGCCTCTTGCCAATGATGTCCTTCAATCCAGTTCCAATAGGCAGCTTTCAGTCTTCATTTTCCTGGGCCTCTTGTCTCCATTGGACTTTGCTGATGGTCCCTTCCTTCTCAAAATGCCATACTCTCTAGGCTTCCATGACACCACATTCCCTAGTTCTCTTCTGACCACTTTGACTGCTTCTTCTCTGTCTCTGCCAAGGAATACTGACTCTCTTTCACCTTCCAACTTGTGTTCCTCAAGGTCTGCTTGTGTCTTCTTGTTCCTTAATTTTACCAATTCTTAACAGCGATCTCTTTCACTGCCATGTCTTCTACTAACTCCAAAATTCTCGTGACTATGAATACCAAATTCACATCTCTTGCACAGTTCTTTTATGCCTGAGTTTCAGAAATGCACGATCACTCTCCCTGGATTTTTCCCAGACACCTTAAGCTCAACATGTCCCAAAGAGAATTCCTAGTCTTCCTCACACAATCTCCTATTCTAGTACTGCTTATTTTAGTTGGAAGTTCTATCATCCATGCAGTCACCCAAGCAAAAAATCTAGAATTCAAACTTGACTGGTTCCTCTCCCTCACTACCCATATCTATCATTTAATTCACTCATTCAACAAACTTTAATCAAGCCCTGTGATTTACCAGGTATTGTTCTAATTGTGGGCTAAATTGTGGTAAGTGAAACGGATATAATTTCTATCTTCATTAAGAATATCAACTACTGGATGACTTTGTCTCTAAAGTGATTTTTTTCCCCAGCCCTCCTCTTTTTTTTTTTTTTTTTTAACTAGCAGTAGTTGGCTTGTAATAGATGCTCAATTAATCCTTATTGAATGAATGAATACATGAGGATGTAACTATCTGAACATCTGCTGTCTACATAGCACAGAATATGACACAGCAATTTGATGCCATTAAACATATTTCTAAGCACACATTATGAATGAATAGAAGCCAAAACATCTGGCCAATTTAGCTGGAATACCCCCAGTGAAGCATTAGTATGCTTTATCTGTGTTATGCAAACACTCAGATGGTCGGGGCTTCCGTGGAATTGACTGGGTGTTTTGGCACAGCATAGGCTCAGCCAGACCAGTCTTGATCTCTTCCAGGGACAAATTATGTCTCTGAATTGCACATATGGCTCACTGACTTCTAGAGTTAGGCATAAGTACAAACACTGAATACTTGTGACTGTTTTAATAGGCTCAGTAATTTCCAAAATATTATTGGTGGCACGTGGTTATTCATGAATATCAGCACACATTCACTGGCTCTTCAGTCTGAAGGCATCAAAATGAATTCAGATTATTCGTGCTGAAGATGGCACAGATGGGCTACATCCAGGCAAAACTTGGGTATCATAAAAAATACATGGTATGATTAAACAAGAATAACAATCTCTAGCTAATAATGACATCTCGTAGAATAGGTATTTGGTGGCTTCAGGAAATATCTTTAGGAAATCAGCAAATAAATATTTCAAGTACTCCTATACAATTTAACCAGATCAATCAACTATAGAATAAAACCAAGAACCTCCACCTCCCTCTTCTTGGCTGTCAGTTATTAGTAGCAAGTTCATGTACAATACAGATTAGAACATTAACGAATTATCTTAATTCCTACAATCAGTTTAACTGGAGAGAGATTCTTCAAAAATAAAAAAAAAAAGACAAAACAAAAACTAAAACTGAGAGAGACAACTTTATGCTGAGGTCTTCAGGATGAGGCATGCATTTCTTTCTCTTTAAATAATCAGCATTCAGACCCAAGCTAACAACACGCAAAAGCAGCAGAGAAGACACTGTCAGCTGGTCATGCACCCACTCCAGGAAGTATATAACACCATTATTTTATAAAACAGCAAACTGTACCATGCATACCAACTCAGAGATGGAAAGAAACTAGGCATTGCAATCAGTTATGACTTGTGTGGGCATAATAATTTTGGGGTGAAATTAAACACTCGTAAAAAAGCTGTCAAAGACCTAAGAGTCAACTCTTGCAAGGCATGCAGCCTGGATTCAACCTGCAGCTTTTCCCAGTGGAATATGGCCCACCTCATAGTTCCTCCCTCACAGATCCAGAAAGAAACCAAAGATAGCCTAGTCTCAGAGTGCCCCATCAAACTTTCAAATGCAGAAGAAAGAGGGGAGACTGTCAGCATTTTAACCTTTTCCATTTAAAAAATTTTTAGGCAGACAGATTTTTCTTACCTACAAGTTAATGAGAAATGTTCAGGTCTATGGAATTTAAAAATTAACCCTTATATGTCTTCATAAAACTCCAGACACTATTGGCTGGGTACTTCATGGTACTCTCAGCTTCTGCTTGGTTGAGGATCTTGTCAGAAACTGTCAGATAACTGTTAGATAAGTGTTATATATTGGCTATCTTTATTTCTTTCTCTAAAAATGTATAGTACAGTCACACCATTGAACTTACATGAATTCAACTAAATGTGCTGTGTCTAAGAGGTAAAAGGGAAAATCCATATTAGAGCAGGTAATTTTGCCACGGCTCTGAGCAAGCATTCTGGGAGAACAGAATCTCTGTGTCCACCTTGGTTCTTGACCTGGCTCAGCCTCAGTTCTCTAAGTGCCTCTTGGAGTCTGAGCATCTCATTGGGTTTAATGTGATTTCAATATTTGAATAAATTATTTAAAAATAATTTTGGTTATTGGTGATCTACTCCTTATGTACTGACTTTGTAGCTCTGTCCTTCATAGAAGATGCAAATCCGTGTTATATAAAAATAGAATCATGTGGGCAGCTTTGAAATTGCATGCTCCTACTGAACTCCCTGACTCCGACCATCACTTGGTGCTACTTTCCTGTTTCCAAATCAGCAGTGCCCTCCTGATTTTGAATCTCAGAGGGCGATGCAGAACTGATGATGGTCAGCTACCGAAAAAGGGACATTATCATGTACTTGACCCTCCCCTTTAGTTTAACAACAGAGGGTTTATTTTTCCCAACATGAGTGGTTTTTTGGTAAAATTACAATTCAGCTTCACATAATATTTATTTTTAGCTAGGTTACAAAAAAAAAAAAAAAAAAAAAAAAAAAAAAAAGAGAGAGAGAGAGAAGGTGTTAGGAACCCTCTGGCATTTCTGGCATTTCCTGAAATTGCACAGGAGGTTAATTCTGTCCTGAGGAGACACAGAGATAGTTTGATCATTTGCAATTATGGTGCTCATTGGAGAAAAGGTTAAAGATGAATCAGTTTTCTCTGAGGCGTCTGGATTGGAGATGCACACGAGCATGCATTCATGGCCAAGCAGAAGGAGGAAGAGAGGACTTACATTCTGTTTCCCCACGATATTATCAAAGGGTAGCTCAGGGCTCCAGGATCCTTCAGTGAACGTGGCCCCACTGTTTCTCCGGTCTGAGGAGCTCACTGACTCCTTGACGATATCTTCAGGCAAGGACAGCAGGCTGTCCTCAGGCTGCTTAATTAAATAAGTCTCGATATTATGCTTCCTCAGGAATTCATTCCTCTCTTTACCGTGACCCTCTTCCACGTTATAGTCACCGTTGAGGCAGTCCAGCGTGGCTTTGGAAATGTGAATCCTCCTGTGTGTAGAAGGCATAGGTCATTACACACTCCTGATGTTGCCTGCAAAGGCTATATATTTTTTGTCCTATATTATTAGAACATGTCCTCAAGGACAATATTTGTCTTCCTAAAAAGTAGAAAGAATAAAATAAAATAGAAGCATAAATTCATGAGCACAGTATCACGGACATCGCCCCAAGAGACACTGTTGCCTCTGATAAAATACAGCCCTTCTGAGTGACACCTAAGCACATCTTTTGGCTCTTCTTATGATTGTCAGCCTGATCCCAGCAAACTTTACAAAACAGTGATTTTTGTTTTTCAGTGGTGTTGATTATATCGGAAAAACAAGTGCTGCAAATGTTTCTGAAACCCAGTGGCAATTATTATCCAAATCACCAAGCAAAAACAGTTCTTTCATCGTCTTGGAACCTGTCCTAGCATTTCAGTCTTCGTGTATTTGTATCTTGTTTCTCCAACTTGTCTATATTCTTCTCAAGGGTGATTCTGATAAGTCCATAGGGCTCCACTAAGGGTCCTTTGGGAAAACCACTTTGGGTGCAATTTCCCCTATAACATGTATACTATAAGGAGCAAAGAACAAAGCTGTGGACATGTGCAGGCTGGCAGCTGACTGGGCTCACTCACAAGTGAAGTGACTCATGGCTGCACAGTTGTCAGCCACCGTAGCTCATGACTCAGGCTTCCTTTTTAGCAAAATAACATATGACATCAGGGCCTTGAGGATTGAACTTGATTCATGGAAATTTCACATGGTAAATTCTTCTGGGGAAGACTTTTTCTGTCCTCATAACTGTCTAACTCAATCAGACTACTTATTGGGTTATAATGTGGTCTGGGTAGACCAGCAAGGCAAGGTGGTTACAAACATGGACTTTGTTGCTAGATCTCCTGGATTCAAACCCAGCTCTGCCACTTGCCAGCTGAGAGATCTTAGGCAAATTACTTAACCTTTCTATCAGTCCATTTTCTTACCCGTAATATGGGAAACATAATAGCACCTATCTCTGACCATCATTGTGATTATTACACAATTTGATTTGTGTAAGGCAGTCAAAACAGTGCATGGTACAATATATACACTATAAAAGCAAATATGTAAGTTATTAAGAGTATTCTAAGAAATGCCATTGTCATCATATTACTGTTGTGTATTCCATGCCTCCTCGAGGCTTACAGAAGACTATTGTCAGGCCTTCTGAATAAGAACTCCAAGCTTTCATTCTCTGGCTCTATCACTTCAAAGCTCATTTTCTGACACTCCTCTAATATAGCTCTCCTACGCTCTCTCCAGCTATTCAAGTAATTGGCAATTCTCCAGATTCAATGTGCTATTTAGTGCTTACTAACAATTTCCTACTGTCCAATTCAGCTCAAAAGTCATTTTCCTAAGTTTACTTTAGTATTCATTTGAATGAAAGAATGCTTAATATTTTGATTGGCTTTTGTAATGCTAAGAACAATACATCCAAGTAAACAGAGAAGTTTTTAAAAAAAATTTTAGAGTGGCTTTTAAAAATTCATTGTAGTGGCTCATGCTGAGGAAGCCGAGACAGGTGAATTGCTGGAGCTCAGGGGTTTGAGACCAGCCTGGGCAACATGACAAACACCATCTCTACAAAAAAATACAAAAGTTAGCTGGGCGTGGTGGTGCATGCCTGTACTCCCAGCTACTTGAGAGGCAGAGGTGGGAGGATCACTTGACCCCAGAAAGTTGAAGCTGTAGTGAGCCAAGATCATGGCACTGCACTCCAGCCTGGACAACAAAGTGAGACCCTGTCTTAGAAAAAATAAATAAATTCATTAATTAAATAAAATGCAGTTTACTTTTAGCATTAGCTCTGTTACTCCCTCTCATCCTTCTAACCCATTCTGCTAAATCCTTCCTTACAGAGAGAATAGTTCATTGCAAAGAACATATGAAAAAACAGAAAGTACAAACAAATCATTTCTGATAATTTAAGCATGTTCTCCACATCTTTCACATAAATATCTTGATTGATTTCAAGTGCAAGATGTTAAAAATAAGTGTGTGAAAGATGTTTTCGCTCTCTTGAGAAATGTGCTGAATAAATACAAAATATTCCCAAGATGCATTTTGTTAATACATATGAACTCAATAATATTGACCTGGGAGAATAACAGATGGTTTGACCTTCCATGAGATGGAAGTCCTCGCCTGCTTTCTCAGATGAATCTCAGAGTTAAGACTGGAAGCTGATCTTTTCTCCTAGGCAAAATGAACCTGGTAGGAGGGTTTTCTAAAGCACCATGGTTGATTTTCTTTTCAGATAATTAAGTTTGATTTCAACCCCATTTAGCATTTTCTCTGGATTCTACATTTTTATTATTCTGCTGTCAGTACGCAGGGGGACAAATACTTCCATATATTAACTCAATATTATGTTTTCACTAGTGAAAGAGATCCTTGCCTTCACTGATTCTTCTGCTGAAATGCTAATCAATATACACCTAAATATTTTGGTAGAAACTGGGTTTTATATGTTTCTTTTCATCTTTGTTACTAACTTGAGCTTTGGGGTAAGGCATTTGCAGATGAGATTCTGTAGCTTGCATTTCTTTCTAAGGAAATGTGTCAGTTTTCAGGCAATATTCTCATATATTGAGTTTCAAGTAAACTTGGCATTTTCTGATAAATTTTAATGCTAGGATATAATAAAAGTAGTCATGATACTAAATTAAGACCTAACAATTGTGTAACTCTTGCTTTGCATAGACGTTATCTAGTAGCCAAAGGTATTACTGTGTGCCCCATGGATTATCTCATATCATTTCCGTTCTTCAAACAACCGGTATTAGACATTTCTTTGTCTCATTTTGTAGTTGCTGAAACTGACCCAGAAGTAACAAGTACATATTTGGCCCCAAATCATATTAGATATTAGTGGCAGTGCTGGATTGAGATAAGTGCTTTTACTTTCAGTGTCTCTCCACCACCCTGGAACTGTATTATATGGTAACACTACCACCACAACCACAATTCATATTTACTGAGTACAGGACAAAGGACTTTATATGCATTGTCTCATTTAACACAAAGCTCACAAATGGTGATCTTCATGGTGTGGTACTAAGGCCAGCAGTTTCTACTGGGAACTGGTAGAAAGCATCATCTTGAGTTCCGTGCCAGACATACTGAACCAGAAACTCTGTGGGTGGGGTCCAGCAAGCTATGGTTTAATAAGCCCTAGGGTGATTCCAGTGTTGAAATTTGAGAACCATTGTTCTAGAAACCCAAGGTTCAGAGGTGTTAAAGAAGAAGACGATAAAAAAGCAGAAGAATATAAATCAAAACAATATCAAACCATGGTGAGTTTGGAGTCCTGTTTTGACATTCTTACATTTTGCACACTGACAACATCCCATGGCTAAGCAGAGCTGGATGCTATATTGAAGGCTAGACTAAGTGCTTTTTAAGCACAAGCACATTTGAAACTGCATTTTTAAGGCTGATAATGTTTTCAGTCCAAACACAGTGAAGAAACTGGGAAGGGCATGAAGTACTTGCCACAATCTTCCAGCCTTCATAACTGGTAAGTAGTAAACCCACGGTTCAGACTCATGACTCATGATATTAAAAATAAGGGTGTGAAAGATGATTTAAACTCAGTCACTTTTCTGTTTATTTTTACAAGTTATTTTATTCATTTCTCTTCTCTTTCAACTTTTATTTTAGAATTGGGCAGTATATGTGCAGGCTTGTTACAAAGCATATTGTATGATGCTGAGGTTTGGGGTAAGACGAAACCCTCACACAGGTAGTTAACATAGTACCCAACAGGTAGTTTCTTGTCCCTTGACCCACTCTCTCCCTTCTCCCTCTAGTAGGCCCCAGTGTCTATTCTCGTCTATGTACTCAATGTTTAGCTCCCACTTAGAAGTGAGAACATGTGGTATTTGGTTTTCTATTTCTGCATTATTTTGCTTAAGATAATTTCTTTCAGCTGCATCCACGTTGCTGCAAAGGACATGATGTCATTCCTTTTTATGGCTTCATAGTATTCCATGGTGATGTGCTGATTTAAACTTGGTCACTCTTCTGTTTCTTAATGTTATTGAGAACAGTAGCTAAACTGGCTTTCAAATATCAAAGCAGAATCTTACAAACCCCAAAAACAGATTCTAAGGTTTGCAAAAGGAATCTGTTGAGTATATGGGCAATTCCCAATTTGGTGATGCTTTTAAGATACAGGCCTGGAAACACAGATGAACTGGCTATCTTGTTTGTCTAAATTCAGCAGGTAGTTGCTTGTGGGAAAATCCTAAAGAATGGAAAGATTTAAGAAACCCAGCAGTAACACATCAGGCCTTCCTCAATTCTAAACCTGTCTGACAAACAGCCACATAGAGTGAAGGATCCCCACAAGAATAGTAACTGACCTGGGGCTGTCCCTGCACAGTGTACAAAGTGCTTCATACACATTGCCTGAGGTAATCTTCAGAGGAGACCTGTGAGGTGGATTATGCCCATTTAGCAGATGAGAGAACAAACTCTCATGGAGGAGGAACATAAGTTCACAAGGTAGCAAATTATAAGTATTATTATCTCTCTTCCTGCAGTGGAGAAAGTTAGACTCAGAAGTTAAGCACTGACCTGAGATCACATAGGTAGAGTGATGCAAGCCAAGTTCACACTAAAATCACATGCCAGGTGCTGTGCATGCTTTACACAACTTGCTGAAGATGACAGCGTTTAGCATGGGGCAGAGAGGGAATCCTAGTTACTCTGATTCCACCACTTGTTGTCTTTTTCCCCCATGTTAACATATTACTTGATATTAAACATAATTTGCAAGGAATGATGGCACATACCAGAGAAATCTGTGACTCCAAGGGCAGGTCTAGGGGTAGGGAAAGGAATATGTGGAAGTACACTATCTCTCTCTCTCTCTCTCTCTCTCTCTCTCTATCTATCTATCTAAATATCTATCATCTATCTATTTATCTATCATCTATCTATCTCCATCCATCCATCCATCCATCATCTTTAAGAGAGGCTGCAGAAAATCACACTGGCTCACATATATTCGAGATCTTATTAGGTCCAATCTGTGTAAACAGAATCTTGATACGACTTTTCAAGACTTACCTTAGTTGCAGTGGCCTTTGCAGATCACTAGCACCTTTGGGGATCCTATGTCAATCAATCTTGACAGCCAAATTTGAAAAGCTGAGTTTCTAAGGAAGAGCCTGAATTTCCTCACTGAGTCCTAGGTCATGCATGGAAAGTCAGTAGGCCTTAATCCTGGGTGCCCATTAGAATTCACTGAAGAACTTAAAATAGTTCTTCACAGATTTTGCTTTAAATAAACTGGCACAGGGCCTGGACACTAGTATTTTTTAAACGTTCCTTTGGAGATTCCGATGTGCAGCCAAGTCTAAAAACCAATGCTGTGCAGGGCACAGACCTGAACCCCTCAGTATTATTGTTATTCCGTATCCTTGTTGCCTCTGATGCATTTTACTAGATTTTGGAAGCTAATAGTTGTTTGATGTTTCAATGTCTGGTCTCCTTCCAAATAATTGCTTCCCTGAATTTCTGTAGACGGGAAACCCACTGTCACAAAATGAGCAAATGACAACCATTAAGCATGAAAAGGACTTTGCTTTGTCTTACCCAGGGATTCCTCCAGATTCGAGTTTGTTTGCAATGTCCACATCCCAAGACCAGACATCAAACTGCCACTTCCTTAGTCCCAGAACACCACACAGCACCGAGCCTGAGTGGATTCCAATCCTCATGTCAACATCGTGTTTTGTCCTTGACCGCACATACCTGTTGACATAGGTAAATGGAGAGACACATGTGTAAGACCAGAGTGGGCATCCTTGGCTCTGCACTTTCAATGTCTCCTCTTCCATGAAGCCTTCTTGGGTTCTTTAATACCTGGAAGGAGTCTCTCAACATCCTTAGCCTTTTATCTGTACTTTTAAGGGCTCTTTGAAACCTTCCTCCAAAACCTGCTGTGTAACCTCTGTCTCAGGGAATGCCACCAGCATTTTTTTCTACCCAACATTAACCTGTGATAGATTATTGATTTCATAGTTCATTCCACATTCCATTTCCAACCAAAATGTCAACTGTTTCCTTCTTTCTAGCTCTTCTGTGACTTAGTTCAGACCACCATCATGCCTGAGTCTGGGATCCCTGCCTCAGCCTCACCTCTTTCCAGCCCATACTGTCATGGTTTCCAGTTGCTCCTTCTAAACACAAATGTGACCTCATTACCCCATCACTCTCTTCTGACCTACTCCTTAGAGCTGTGGTCTCCGAAATAGAGTGTTTACATCCCAGGGTTGAGCTGGGTCATCCATTGAGATGCAGGAAGAAAATGTTAGAACTTCCATTCACAGCTTTTGTTACTTATTTTGAAAAACTTTACCAACATTTGATATATACATTGATACTGGAAACTTAGTGGGTACATGTCTGGTCATCCTCTGACTCTAAGTATGGAGGAGGCATCTTGAGAAGACAGAAGAATTTCTACCATTGGATGATTTCCTGTAGTCCTGAGCATTCTTTCTTTTAGAGTATTTTGAACAATTTTAGTTTATGATTAAATGATGTCATTTATACAGAAAATCAAATGGTAGAATATAATACTTTTTAGTAGAATTACTAGAAAAACCTTCATTGCCCCCCAAATGCAATGATTATCTGACCTCAAAATGCTTAAAAGAGTTATCAGACTTAAAGTTGAACTATTCATTTGTCTTTGACAAGAAGACAAGTGTTCCAGATTTGCTGATATTTTTGTGATAATGAGTCGCCATTGATATTCCTTCTAGCATATATTTGGAAAAAACCCACAAACTTGCTTATTTTATTTCTTCCAACTCAAGATGATGACTTAAGAATGAGCAAGAAAGTAACTGATTTTTAAAGAAATTGTTGCTCTGAAGAAAGCATTTTGAGAATGGAAGTTTGGAAATGTTTCCATCTTTTTAAGAATTTTGTTGTAAAACCAAAGTTGTTACATCATCTATCAAAATTCTTAGAGCTGCACATTTACTAACGTTTAAATATCTTCTAAATGAAGATTTCTGATGAGGTCTGAACCCATTTATAAGGGCTTAAATCCATTTATGAGCTTGGAAAAAATTTATAACATATATGTTTAGCTCTGATAGCCATTGAAGCCTGGTATAGAAATAAATTGAACTTAAAACCTGACGTTTACATTATTATATCACAAACTATTAAAAATTTTTTAAAAAAAGAATTATGTTTAAACCCATTGCTCTCTAATAAATGGTGAAAGCAGAAAAGTCTTAATTAAATTAAATTGTAATTAATTTAAAATATTTTAAAATTGTAATTAAATTAAAATATTTAAATTAAATACTGTCATTAAATTAAAATATTTTAAAGTATTTTAATTTTCTCATTATCCTTTAAAATCCCTGTATTATGTATATTTTATGGTATATGTTTTTAAACATATGACTATAATTAATAGAATAGATAATAAATATAATTTTATTAGATATGCATATCTTCATATAATTCTATTGATAAAAATAGGGGATCAAAATATTTAGATACTACAGGTCTATAAGATACAATGGAAAATTCCTAGTCTGACACACAAAATTCCTCATGATCTGTCCAGTGCCTTAGTTATTCCTCTCATTCCTCATGCACACATTAGACTCCAGCTATCCAAACAAGAAGTCATTGTCTGAACCTTGTGTTCCTTCTTTCCTCTCTGGGACCATGGTGCTCCCTCAGTCTGGAATGTCCATTACCTCATTCAATAGAAGAGCTTCTACTCCATCTTTTAGAGTGAAGCTTGGTGTAACTCTGGCCAGTAAGCTGCCCTGATTTCCAAGTCTGACTTATATACCTTTCCCTGTGTTCTCATTGCATCCTGGGTGAACAATAATTAGGGTGCCATGTTATAATAATCTGTCTCCCCCGAACTAATTGAGAATGGGAACTTTGAACCACTACTCTTTATATTCCAATCTTAAGATTGTACTGTAGCTGGCACTTGGTTAACACTTAGCAGGTGTTTATTGAATAGGTGGATGGGTAGATGCCTGAGTGTCCAATACTTTCTATTAATGTTCACATATATCCAAGCTTTTTGATAAAGAGTATAAGACCCTTGAAGGCATTATTCCTGCCTGAGTCAGTCTTATATTCCTCACAGCCTGGAGCATCCTGCTTTTCATACAGTAGGACTTAAGACATGCAGTGTCCTTTTTTTAAAAAAAAGTAAATAAAGAATGAATGAATAATTCCATGTACTCAATTGAATCTTTGCAGCCTCTGTTCTTAAGTTGTAAGGTAATGCAAAGCTATTTACATAAGAAAGTAAAGTTGAATTGGGTTGAGAATATGGAAATATTGAAATAAATTAGACATTAGACGGGCAACTTGTGAACATTAGAAGAAATGCTTGTAATTAAAGGATGAGGATTTTCTTGATCTTGTGAAGTTCCTGGTTTCTGGGTCATTGTTTTGACTTTAACTCTTAAGTTAAAAAGCAAATGGTAGTTTATATCTACTGACAGTGAAAACTGTCGGAGCCATTTAAAAAAAGTTTGACAAGGCAAGAGAAGAAATGGCATCCAGCCTTTGAGAGGAGCACATCAGTTTCTGATGCACTTTCCCAATGAGCTTCTGTGCAGGAAGTCATTGAGAAGGGTCATTTGTGCTATCCATAGCCATGCCCACTACTATATTATTCAAGTGTATAGTAGGATTGTCCTCCCTGCATACTTTTTTAATTTTTAATTTTTGTGAATACATAGTAGGTATATATATTTATGGGGTACATGAAATGTTTTGATTCAGACAGGCAATGTGAAATAATCGCATCATGGAGAATGGGGTATCCATTCCTTCAAGCATTTATCCTTTGAGTTACAAACAATCCAATTACACTTTTAGTTGTTTTAAAATGTACAATTAAGTTATTACTGACTATAGTCTGTTGTACTATCAAATAATAGGTTTTATTTATTTTTTCTATTTTTTTTCTACCCATGAACCATCTCCACCTCCCTGCTAACCCCCCACTACCCTTCCCAGCCTCTGGTAACCATCTTTCTACTCTCTAGGTCTATGAGTTCAATTGTTTTGATTTTTAGATTCTGCACATAAGTGCAAACATGTGATGTTTGTCTGGATATTGATGTTGCTTTTGACCAATGAAATATGAGTAGAAGTAATATGTGTCACTTCTGGGCAGAAGCTTTAAGACCATTATCAACAATACTCTTTAGCATTTTTTTCTCTCCTGTATCTACCACCATGAGTCAAGGAGCTCCTGATGAAGCCTTCTTAACAGGGTCCTTGAATCAGGATAAAATGTGGTGTTATCCTGCTATCACACCCCCTCCTGTAATAAACATAAAGTGTGAATGAAAAATAAATGTTTACTGTTCGAAGTCACTGAGATTTTAGGGATGTTTGTTACTATCCTGACTGGTACAGTCATGAGTCCCAATTGATGTTTTCCTTATTACATTGTCATCACTGTAGTATGAGGGTGAATATCACAGACTTTAGTGCCGGACAGCCAAGTTCTCATCTTGTTCCATCACTTACTGGCAACATGACCTTACAGAAGTTATTTTACTTCCCTACAGATACTTTAATCTCTGCTTTGATAAAATGTTAATAATAATAACATCGTCAAGATGAGGTGAATAAACACATGTAGGGAGTTTATAACGGTGCCTGGCCTATAATAAGGACGAGTTCCTTGTCTACTATTTATGAAGGAATTGTAGCCTGAGAAAATAAAATGATTTTCCCTATGACCCAGAGCTGGTAAGTAGAATTCCAGGACTAAACTGGTACTGTTGTGTTTTTAAAACCCATACTCCTTGCAACACGTGATCCTGGACACATAGTTTAAGCTGACCCTGAGTTTCAATAGTTGTAAAATAAGGCACTACCTGATTGCTTCACTCACAGAACTATTGTGAGTGAAGAATATAATAATGGATGTTAAAGTGCTTTGCCAGCTAATGATGAGAGACTATTAAACAGCACATGGTGCTAATGTCATTAGGCAATTAACATTATACAGAGAACGCACTGGAGCATCTTAATGAAAAGACATTTAGATGATTTTTATTTTCCCCTGCAAAACAAGAAGCATAGCAAGAAGACTTAACATTTTTTTTTTTTCCACTGCATGACTTTTCTTTCTCTTTCATTTTACTTCTGGGATTTGACTTAAATAAAAGATAAGAATGAAACTATGTAAAAGTAATTAATAATTTACAGACATTGATCCTCATTAGTAAGGCTACCCCGTGGTTGCAAAGAACCACAAACACACACAATATATTTCAAGATCAGTTCTTGAGGGGAGGATCTCGGAGCATTCTTGAAGCTAAAATGGAGGCAATTCTACTCCTAGCGACAAGTCTTGTTCAGTCCTTCCGGAGCAGAGCCCCAGGGATGTTTTGCTGTGCCTAATCAGTCACAAATTAAGAGAAAAGGGCTATAGGTGACATCTGCACCTTCTCTTTCTTCTCTAGACACTCGGGTTCTGGAGGGCAGGGATGCCACGTTCCATTCCCACTTGGCACAAAGCTTAGCACACAGACATAGTGCTGAAAATTATTTATCAAGTTAATGGAGAAAGCTCAATGGCTTTCTGGTTTCACAGGCCTGTGGCTGTCCCAAGGTGGATCTAAGAGTCCCAGAGAAACAACTGGGTTGCCTTAGGACCTGCTAGTTGGGGAAGGGGACGACCCTCTAAACCTCCTCCTTTCAAATAGAGTAAATTCACTCCCTGTTCTTCATGGTGAGATTCCATCCAAAATTTCTTTTAAATAAAAAATACATGTAATTGTCATTATTATTTTTGCTCACCTCTATCTAGCTGGGGAAAAATCATGCAAAAATTAACAAACCAAAGATTGACAACATTATTTATTTTAACTGAACTATTGAGGAAGCATGTTACAATTGTAAGGAAAAAAATGAAGAGCATTAGATTTTTTCTTTTAATTTAAATGCTTCAAAGGGTTCTTTTTAGACAATTAATCTATAGAAGTTGCTAGAGGACGCATAATCCAGTAGCAATCATTGACCTATACATTAGACAGGAATTCCAATGCTGTAGGGGCTGGAGCAAATAACACATATTTCCCCAGCAATACCACACAGTCATAGAACCTGCATTAAAGCAGGCCTGGATCTGACATCACACTTCTCCATTTACTGCTTGCGATGTCAGGCTAGTTGCTTTAGTCTCAGTGTCTCTGTCTTCCCAGGAGCAATGTGGGAAGAGAATTGGTCCTCTATAGAAGTGTTAGGATGGTTCATAAAATAATGTATGTAAAACACTCAGCCTGGTGGATACTCAATACTCAAAAATAGTACCTAGTAGTAATTTTTGGAAGTAATACCATTTTTCAATTGCACAGATTGAATCAGACCAATACAAAATAATGAATTGATCACTCTACCTACCCTTTTCTGCTAAAACTCTGCCTATATCAACTCTAATCACACAGACATAGCTTCAACCAACCCATCAGCGGGGCAGTTCTCAGGCATAAATGGGTCTAAACAGAGTGAACACTGGTTACAATTTAGGCAGAATTGATTGGGACCCGGTTACCTGGAAAAAACGGTGCCCTTGAACATTCCAGAACAAAGGAAAGGCAAGAGAGTTAGTTATGGAGGTCAACTATGTTCATTGCCCAGGGCATTTTGTACAGACATGGAATCATCTTCATAACAAACCTGGGTATCACTATGAGAACCATTTTTACAAATGAGAGAACTGAGAGTCATGAGAGGTATGTTGCTTTCAGTCACACAGTTATTGATGGACTAGTTAGGATTTCACCCCGGGTGTATGAGCCTGAACCCACTGGTCCATTTCTCCTTCCCTGCATGGCTTCTTTGAAGGGAAATACAGAAGGAAGGATGTGAACTACTGGGGTCTGAGCTGAGTCAGCCCAATACATGGACACAGTCTCTACAGATTAATCTCCAAAGCCTCCCTTCTTACAGATCTGAGTTTGCTGAGAGTACTTCAGGAGTCATTGTGGGGTAGGGACTGCCAGTGTGGTGGCCATGGAGCCCAACTTTGCCTTCAACCCTGATCCATTCTATTGCCTCTGCTGGACTGTAGTATCAGCCTGCCTTATGAAACATAGGGTCCATCCACTTCTTAACATGTGAAAGCCACCAAGCTTACCCTGACATGAAATCACTTTGTGATTTCACAAAGTGCTTCGCAATTCATATTCTCATTTTGATAGCCACAGTGACTCTGAAAGGTAGATGCTGATCAATATTATAAATTTTGATTTTACAGATGAGCGAACTGAGGCTCTGACAGGATTAAGATATGGTTGTTAACTCTCCTGTGCCAGGCCTTTTACCTTAATAAGCTAATTTCATCC
This sequence comes from Macaca fascicularis, assembly GCF_037993035.2. Lineage (NCBI taxonomy): Eukaryota > Metazoa > Chordata > Mammalia > Primates > Cercopithecidae > Macaca > Macaca fascicularis. Next base: position 140,582,446 of record NC_088382.1, read on the forward strand.
TGCATTCAAAACCCCAAACATTCTGGGTTGGGGACATAGTTTCTTTTAAATACAACTGGAATGTCTTTTGGAGTTATTACAATTTTCAGATACATAGGGTAATACTCAGGGATAAACATTCTTATGATTCTCTGATTTTGCGTGGGTCTTAATCAACTCAGGCTGCCATAACAAAATTTACAGACTGGATGGCATAAACAAGAGGAATGTATTTCTCACAATTCTGGAGGCTGGGAAGTCTGAGATTACAGTGCTAGCAGGATCAGGTTCTGGTGAGGGCCATCTTCCTGGCTTGCAGATGGCTGCCTTCCTGTTGTGCCCCCACAAGGTGGAGAGAGACAGCCGGCAAGCTCTCTGGGGTCTCTTCTAATAAGGGCACTAAGCCTAATTTAAACCTAATTAGCTCCCAAAAGCCTCATCTCCAGATACTGTTTTATTTGTGGTTAGGGCTTCAACACAGGAATTTTGGGGGGATAAAATTCAGCCCATAGCAGTGTGATTTATTAAATGAGGGAGTAAAGCCTATTTTTTTAAAAAAAACCATATTATGAAATATCTTTTAAGAGATCATTCCCATTTTAATTAATTTAAAAATTATTTGATATGTTTTGTTTCTTGTCAGTAAAAATAAACATAATGTTAGAGCTAAAAGACATGGTGATCCAAGGATGCTCATGGAATATGGCTCCAACACAGCTGGGGCTCCTGGTATCTCAAAGGGAAAGACAGCTGTGGTCACACTAGACTCCTCTGCCCACAAACCTCTAAGAGCTCTGCCACTTCTCCAATGAAGTGAAAGTGTTAGTATAATTATGTTTGTGCAAAAGTAATTGTGTTTCTTTGCCATTAATACATTTTGATAGTCACCCTGACTCATCTCCACATATTCTAACTCTGTGCTTTTGCAGATGTTATTGCCTAAGGGAGGGAGGAACACTGCGATGGTTAATTTTATGTGTCAATTTGGTTAGGCCTTTGTATCCAGATATTTGGTCAAACGCCAGGCTAGATGTTGCTGGGAAAGTGTTTTTTAGGTGAGATGAACACTTAAGTCAGTATACTGAGTAAATCAGATTACCCTCCAAAATGTGCCTGGGCCTTACACAGTCAGTTGAAGACCTTAAGTGAAAAATTACTGCTGTTCCCCAAGGAAGATGAAATTCTGAATCCAGCCCGCTTTTGGACTTGAGCTACAGTAACAACTCTTCCCTGGATCTCCAGCCTGCTGGCCCACCCTGCAGATTTTAGACTTAACTAGCCTCCACAATTTTGTGAAGCAATTTCTTAAAACAAATTTTTATAGGTAATACATACCCCGTTGGTTCTGTTTCTCCAGAGAACCCTAACACAAACACCTTCCTGTCATCTCTACCTGTCAAAGCTTCTTTTCTTTTTTGAAATAACATTTTCTTTTTTAGTTATATTAGTTATACATGATTATTCCTAAATATTAAAAAATATAGTAAAGAATAAAGAAGAAAATTAAAACTACTTAATTTCATCACAGAGCTTTATGTCCTTTCTTTTTATAAAAATAGATTTATTAAAAAGTGGAGGTTCCCATTCCAGCAGGGGTAGCTAAAAATAAATAAAAAATTTAAAAAGCTGAAGTTGGCTTAAACATGTGTGCATGTGTATATGTGTGTATTCTATCATGTATACTTTAAATGCATGAGCATTTTTTATGCCATTGAATATTAATGTAAACCATGATGTTTAATGGTTACCCATTTTTCTTTTTTTCTTTCTTTTCTTTCTTCTTTCTCTCTCTCCTCTTTCTTTCTTTCTCTCTTTCTCTTTCCCTCCCTCCCTCCCTCCTTCGCTCCCTCCCTCCTTCCCTTCCTTCCTTCCTTTTTTTTTTTTTTCTTTGATAGAGTTTTGCTCTTGTTGCCCCAGCTGGAGTACAATGGCAGTATCTTGGCTTACTGCAACATCCGACTCCCGGTTCAAGCGATTCTCCTGCCTCAGCCTCCCTAGTCGCTGGGATTACAGGCATGCAAACCACCATGCCCGGCTAATTTTGTATTTTTAGTAGAGACGGGGTTTCTCCATCTTGGTCAGGCTGGTCTCAGACTCCCGACCTCAGGTGATCTGCCTGCATTGGACTCCCAAAGTGCTGGGATTACAGGTGTGAGCCACTGCACCCGGTCATTACCAATTTTTCTATTTTTTTACATATGCCAGAATTTATATAATCATTTCCATACCTTTGACCATTTATGGCATCAGATGGTGCTGTGGTTTGAATATGTCCCACAAATTTCATGTACTACAAAGTCTCCAAGTGGCAGTATTGAAAATAGTTCACAGAATAATGGATTCATGGGTTAATGGATTAGTGGGTTATCACGGCAGTGGAAGTGGTAGCTTAATAAGGAGAGGAAGAGGCTTGAGCCAGCACATTAGCTCACTCAACCCCTCATCATAAGATGCCCTGTGCCCCCTTGCGATTTCACAGCGAGTCTCGACAAGCAAGAAGTCTCACCAGATGTGGTCCCTCAGCCTTGGACTTCTCAGCCTCTAGAACTATAAGAAATAAATTCCTTTTCTTTATACATAGTCTGTTTCAAATATTCTGTCAGTAAGCAACAGAAAATGGGCTAATACACATGAACATGGTCAGAGCCTTTGCTGTGTCACTTACAAGCTTGCGTCATTGGTCAGAAGATGTTTTTATTCTACTGGAGCTTGAGTTTCATTTGGAAGTTGTTCTTCACAGGGTGTTGGTATTTGTGAAGTAATTCAGGTAGATGATTTAGTATAGTGCCTGGCACATGGTGAACATTCTATCAATATTAGTTTATCAACAATTATTTCTAGATATATTCAATTTTCATTACTACAAATAATTTTGCAAAAAATAAAAATTTCTGTCCATGTACTCAACATCACTCTAATTGAAGCAGGCTTATGAATACTGAATTTATTTATTGGAACAGAGTGAGACAAGGGACTTTTGGGGGAAATAAAGAAACAAAGAGAGAGAGAGAAAGAAAAGAAAAGAGGAAGAAGAAGTGAGGAAGGGAAGAAAGGAATAGACAGAACAAAAGAGAAAACAATAAAATGTAAGAAAGAGAGAAATAAAAAGAAAGGGAGGCTGGGAAGCAGGGTTAGCCACTCTTGCCTTTAGTAAAAAAATATAATTTCTATTTTTCATTTCTTGTCCTGCCATATTACTTGGCAGGGTGACCCTGCCACAAGGATTAAGACCTTTGCTGTAATTAACTATTGGGGACAAGCCTGTTACTACTTGGCATTCTGCTGTCATTCCTATGACTTTTTTAGCAATTGCACTGAAAAGACCAAGCTCTGCGATTTTCATTAAGATTAATCAAGAACAACTTTCGTAGATCATTAATAAACATTGCATATGACAGAGCCCAGTGTCAGCCCTAGCATCTTCCCAATGATCAGAACTCCCCAGAATAGACACAGGATATGTGTAGAGAAGCCACCTGGAGCCACTTTTCAATCTATGTAATAGAAACTATGATATAAGCCTATTTTAATTAATTTAATTTTATGAACAGACATGCATGAGATGATATTAAGTGTTTCATTGGAAATAAAATTACATTCAATCTCTTTTTTGCCATTCATCTAGCTAATATCATGTTTCTAAAATTAACTATTTTTGGTCGATTGAATTTACTATGAGGCTCTTTTGATTAGGGCTTATTATCTTGTTATTCTCAGATGTTTATTGACTGACTTTTTTCCTCTTTCAATATCAGTTCTGCTAAAGTATTAGGAATGTACCAATGTATGTAGGATCTCCTAAACTATATGTTGATCCTTTGGCTATTGATGGCAAATTTCAGGCATCAGAAGCAATCATGCAAATCTGGAGTTGGGAGGTGGGCTACCATGATGACTAAGATAGATGGCTTTGAAGTCAGATGATTCCAGAATTGGTGCCCTTGTGCTGCCACTGACTAGTCGTGTGATCTAGATAGAGGTAATTATACAACCTCTGTTAGCTTGTACGGCAGAGGCACCTGACAGTCTTAACTGAAGCATACCCTGAGGGTGACCCTATGGTCTAAGAAGAGCGTTAGTTTGGAGTTCCAAGCTAAGGAATCTGAGAGTGGCCAACATGGAGATCCACTGCTTATCCATGAAGAACAGCCAAACCTCTGGCTTATTCCCCTGGCACACAGGCTGTAAGGGACTGAGACCCTTTTCTTTGGATGAAATAGGGGTTGCTAGGTAGAGAGCACTAAGTAAAAATGCTGTATAAACAGCATGCTTTTTACAAATGGCAGTTATCTTTTTGTGCAGGGTGCCACCACTGGACCACCCCATATGTAATTTCCCCCAATAAACCCTATGTCTCATTTGCTGTCTCTAGGTCTCATCTTCAGCCTGAGACACAGTACCATCCCTCCTGGAGGCAATAGGGGTCCAGCACTACATAGCTCCAATTTTCTCATTGGTAAAGTAGGAGCCAACTTCCAGATCTTCCATTCGTTAGGACAAACCCGTCTAGCTATATTGTTTGTTGTTTGCATCCGTTCTCATTGTTGCTCTAAACTAGTCTGATTTGTCCATGCTGTAGACATACTTAGTTCTTCAGTAATTGGCCTATCACCCCTGCCTATCTTCTGGAATTTTTATGAGGACTTAATGAGCCAAAGCATGCAAGACATTTATCTCAGTATTTGGGATATAGCGAGTGTTTAAGAAACTCAAGCGGCCGGGCACGGTGGCTCACGCCTGTAATCCCAGCACTTTGGGAGGCTGAGGCAGGCGGATCATGAGTTCAGGAGATCAAAACACGGTGAAACCCCATCTCTACTAAAAATACAAAACAAAACAAAACAAAACAAAAGCCAGGTGTGGTGGCATGCGCCTGTAGTCTCAGCTACTGGGGAGGCTGAGGCAGGAGAATCGCTTGAATCCGAGAGGTGGGGGTTGCAGTGAGCCGAGATCACGCCACTGCATTCCAGCCTGGGTGAACAGAGTGAGACTCTGTCTCAAAAACAACAACAACACCAACAACAACAAAACCAAAACAAAACAAAAAGAAATTTAAGCTGCCATCATTATTTTATGAGCATAGAATAGAAGCCATGGTAAAACAATAGGTTTCTGTAACTCAACTGCATCAAATTTTCCAGTATCCAAACTCAGCCTCCCTTGCAAGATTCTATTAAAAATATTTCCATAGTGATAACAGGCATGCTACCTATTTGAGTTTTCCTATTTGAAGTTGGGATCTTATTATCCTCATTTTGCAGAAGAGGCCATGGAGGCTATAAGTTAAGTCACCCACCCATCATTACAGACCTAATTACAGGAAGAGGCAGGAAACAGGGTAGGTCTGTTGCTGCCTGTCAAGGGCTCCCCAACCCATCCCATTCACTCAGCATATTTTCTATGTCACCTTACAGTACGATAGGCACTCTTTCAGGGAAACTTTGTCACGATCACATCCAGCAATGAATTATAATTTTAATAAAATGGAATCCTGACTGAAATTCTTGGAGTAGTCAACTGAAAAATAAGTTTAATGTCATGATAAATGTTTGCTTTAATTAAAATTTGTATGTCACATATTGTCTGTTGGGTGACTCTTGGAACTCAGCTTTGATGTGTTATCATCCCTTCCTTTCTATTTCACAGCTGCTGCTCTATTTCAGGTCCTTACTTCTCTCCCCTGGTTTAGTATGAGAATATCCCCAAACCAGTTTCCTTCCTTTTGGCCTCTGCTTCCTCCATTCCAGTGTCAATGGGAGAGAGAGTTATCCCTTTCCACAGTCGTCTTCCTGACATCCAGATCTGACCATGTCACTTCCCTACTTTAAGAGTCAGTGACTTTTCATTGCCTGAGGGATAAAGCCCCAGCATATCTTACCCCAACCCTATTGTTTTCATTTAGAATTGTGATAATTACCAAGGTCAGATTCAACACTTAACACACACATACAAACACATATAAACACATCTATACCACACATGTACATACATTTACACATACATACACATGTACACACATACATTCATGCACACATACATGTGGCTTTTGCCATTCTTAATAGCTAGCGTGACTCATTGTTCAAGCCTTTGTTTCCAGGAAAAAAAATACACTTTGGTTCTTGGTTAAAAAGGCTACTGTGCAAACAGCTCAGTAAAAGGCAAATGACGGGGAAAAAGCTTCCCCTCATACTTGTACTTTTGATTGTCTTGACTCTTGCCCACTTTGCATTTAAAAAATTATTTTTTATTTTATTTTTTGTACATTCACAGATAAAATTGTATATATTCATTGCATACAACATGAAGATTCGAAGCATATACGCATTGCGGAATGACTCAATCTAGCTAATTAACACATGTATTACCTCACAGTTATCATTTTTATGGGGAGAACACATGACATCCAATCTCTTACCATTTTTCAAGAATAAAATATATTGTCAACTATAGTCACCAAGCTGTGTAATAGGTCTTTTGAGTTTATTTCTCCTATCTAATTGAAATTTTGTATCTTTTGATTAACGTCTCCTCAACCACACTCCAACCACCCCAGCCCCTGGTAACCACCATCTCTACTTCTATGGGATAGCTTTTATAGCTTCCACACAGGAGTGAGATCATGAAGTATTCATCTATCTGTGCTTAGCTTATTTCTCTTAACATAATGTTCATATTCATCTATTTTATTGAAAATGCCAGGATTTCCTTCTTTGTGGTGTGATAATATTCCATTACGTATATAAACACCACATTTTTCTTTATCCATTCATCCATCGATGGGCATTCAGGTTGATTACATATGCTGCAATAAACATGGGAGTACAGACATTTCTTCAACATACAGATTTCATTTCCTTTGGATAGTTACTTAGTAGTGGAATTATTAGATCATATGGTAGTTCTATTTTTTATGTTTCTGAAGAACTGCCACTGTTTTAAATAATGACTGTATTAATTTACATTTCCACCAGCAGTGTTCAAAGTTTCCTTTCCACCACTTCCTGGCCAATACTTGTTATCTCTTGATTTTTGATAGCAGTTATTCTAATAGGTATGAGTTGATATCTCATTGTGGGTTTTATTTGCATTTCCCTGATGATTAGTGATGTTTAGCTTTTTAAAAAATATAGCTGTTGGCTTGTATGTCTTCTTTTGAGAAATGTGTATTCAGGTCCTTTGCCCGTTTTAAACTCAGGTTATTGATTTTCTTGCTATTGAGTTGTTGGAATTTCTTAGATATTTTGGATTTTTAACGTTTTATCAGGAGTATAGTTTATAAGTATTTTTTCCCATTCTGTAGATTATGTTCACTACCTTAATTGTTTCTTTTGTTATTCAGAAGCTTTTTAGTTTGATGTAATCCCATTTGTCTATTTTTGCTTTTTTTTGCAACTCTTGTAAATAAAATCTTGACCTTTTTTTCAGATAGTTTGCTGTTAATATATAGAAATGCTACTTATTTTTGTATGTTGATTTTATATCCTGCAACTTTACTAAATTTGTTTAATTCTAACTTTTTTTTTTTGTGGAGTCTTTAGGGTTTTCTCTATATAAAATCATGTCATCTGTAAAGAGAGACAATTTAACTTGTTCCTTTCCAACTTAGATGCCTTTTAATTCTTTCTCTTGTTTAACTGCTCTAAGTAGGACCTCCAGTATCTATGTTGAATAGAAGTGGCAAGAGTGGACATCCTTGTCTTTTTTCAGATCTTAGAGGAAAATATTGCAACTTTTTATTGTTTAAAAATTTTGTTTTAATGACAGGGTCTGCTCTGTTGCCTAGGCTGGTGTGCAGTGGCACGATCATAACTCACTGCAGCCTCAAACTCCTGGTCTGAAGGGCTCCTCCCACCTCAGCCCTCTGAGTAGTTAGGGGATTACAAGTGCCACTATGTCCAGCTTAGGGGAGGTCAATTTGAAGAACTGAAGCAGTCACCTGTGGCTGCCAAAGAGAATACAGTGGTGCTAACACAGCAACCTCAAATTCCTAGGCTCAAGTGATCTTCCCTCCTAAGTCTCCCAAGTAGCTAGGACTACAGGCATGTGCAACCACACTCACATAATTTTTAAATATTTTGTGGAAATGAAGTCTTTCTATTATTGCTCAGGTTAGTCTCATACTCCTGACCTCAAGCTATCCTCCCACCTTGGCCTCACAATATGCTGGGATTATAGGTGTGAGCTGCTGCACTTGGCCTAACTTTTTCTTATTGAGTATAATATTAGCCCTGGGTTTGTCATATACATGGCCTTTATTATTTTTAGGTACATTCTTTCTATACCTAATTTATTGAGAATTTTCATCATGAAAGGATATTGAATTTTGTCAAATGCTTTTTCTGCATCTATTGAAATGATCATGCGGTTTTGTCCTTTATTCTGTCATTGTGGTGTATCACATTTATTGATCTATGTATGTTGAACCATCCATGCATCCTGGGATGAATCCTACTTGAGCATGGTGAATGATCCCTTTAATGTGCTGTTGAATTTGGTTTTCTAGAATTTTATTGCATATTTTTGTTCATCAGGAATAAAATCAGGAATATTTTTGTAATTTATCAGGAATATTCTATAATTTTCTTTTTTGTAGTGTCTTTGTCTGGCTTTGGTTTCTGGATGATACTAGCCTCATAAAATGAGTGTGGAAATATTTTTTCCTCTTCAATTTTTTGGAAGAATTTGAAGAGAATTGATATTCTTATTTAAATTTTGATAGAATTCACAGTGAAACCATCAGGTCCTGAGCCTTTTTTAGATGAGACACTTTATATTACTGATTCAATCTCCTTACTTGCTGTGGGCCTATTGAGATTTTCTATTTCTTCATAATTCAGTTCTGGTAGATTATATGCATCAAATGAATTTATTCATTTTATTTTATTTGCTTTTTCTTATTTAGTCCAGCGATAGGTCTTTCAATTTTATCGTTTCAAAAACATTCAACTCTTGGTTTTGTTTATTTTTTCTATTTTTTTTCTAGTCTTTATCTATTTCTGTCCTGATTTTTATTATTTTCTTTCTTCTACTAACTTTGGACTTAGTTCGTTCTTGTTTTTCTAGTCCCTTGAGGTGCAATGTTAGGTTGCTTATTTGAGATCCTCTTTTTTGATGCAGGTGTTTATTACTGTAAACTTCCCTTATATAACTGCCTTTGCTGTATCCCATAAGTTTGTTATGTTGTTTTCCAATTTTGTCTCAAGAAATTTTAAAATTTTCCTTTAAGTTCCTTCATTGACCCATTGGTTGTCCAGGAGCATGTTGTTCAATTTCAATGTATTTGTGAATTTTGTGAAGTTCCTCCTGTTATTCATTTCTAGTTTTATACCCTTGTGGTCAGAAAAGATACTTTATATGATTTGAATCTTCTTAAATTTGTCAAGATTTGTTTTATGTCCTAACGTATGACCTATCCTGGATAATCTTTCATGAGCAGTTGAGAATAATGTATATTCTGCAGCTATTGAGTGAAATGTTCCATATATGTCTATTAGGTCCACGTATTTGAGAGCATAGCGTAAGTCTGATGTTTCTTTATTGATTTCCTGTATGGATAATCTGTGTACTGCTGAAACTGGGATGTTGAAGTCCTCTACTATAATTATATTATGGTATTATCTTTCCCTTCATATCTATTAATATTTGCCTTGTATTTTTAGGTGCTTTGATGTTGGGTGCAGATATCTTCACGATTGTTATATCCACTTGCTGAATCATCAAAGTCTATTTTATCTTGCATAAGTATAGGTATTCCTGTACTCTTTTGTTTTTTATTTGCATGTAATACCTTTGCTATCCTTCACTTTCAATCTATGTGTGTCCTTGCAGGTAAAGTGAGCCTTTGTAAGCAGCATATAGCTGAGTCTTGTTTTTCATTCATTCAGGCACCCTACGGTTTTTGATTCTAGAATTTAATGCATTTACATTACAGGTAGAGACTTACTACTGCCATCTTGTTAATTGTTTCTAGTTGTTTTGTAGATCTTTTGTTACTTTCTTCCTCTCCTTTTGTCTTCCTCTGAGGTTAAGTGATTTTCACTAGTGTTATATTTGAATTCCTTGCTTTTTTTTTTTTTTTTTCTTTTGAGACAGACTCTCACTCTGTCGCCCAGGCTGGAGTGCAGTGGTGGGATCTCGGCTCACTGCAAGCTCCGCCTCCCGAGTTCATGCCATTCTCCTGCCTCAGCCTCCTGAGTAGCTGGGACTACAGGCGCCCGCCACCATTCCTGGCTAATTTTTTGTATTTTTAGTAGAGACCGGGTTTCACCATGTTAGCCAGGATGGTCTCGATCTCCTGACCTCGTGATCCGCCCGCCTCAGCCTCCCAAAGTGCTGGGATTATAGGCGTGAGTCACCGCGCCTGACCCCTTGCTTCTATTTTTTGTGTATTTACTATAGGTTTTTGCTTTGTGGTTACCATGAGGCTTACGAAAACATCTCTCATTTGTAACAGGTTATTTTAAGCTGATGGCAACTTAATTTTGAACACACACACCCTACTGTATATTTTTAATCCACTTTGTCCAGCATTTTATATTTTTATGTCAATATTTGCATTTTAATATTGTATATTTCTTAACAAGTTAGCGTGGCTATTATTATTTGTAGTAGTTTTGTTTTTTATCCTACATTACAAAGATATAAGTAATTTACATCTTTTTCCAAGTTTGAAAAGTTTTCTGCTACTATTTTTTAAAACAAGTTTTCTACCCTTTTATCTTTCTGTTCTTCTTCTAAAACCCACGGGACTTGAATATTTGATCTTTTGGAGTTGTCCCATAAATCCTGTATTACTGTAGTATTAGAGTATTCTGAATTTTACTTTGTACTTATTTTTACCAGTGAGTTCTACACTTTCAAATGTTTTTTATTATACTCATTAGCATCCTTTTCTTTCAGCTAGAACTTCCTTTAGCATTTCTTATAAGGCAAGTCTCTTGGTGGTGAATTCCCTCAGCTTTTGCTTGTGTGGGAAAGTCTTTATCTCCCTTCATTTCTAAAGGACAGTTTTGCTAGGTATAGTATTTTTGGCTGGCAGGTTTTTCATTTCCCTTCAGCACTTTGAATATATCTCCCACTTTCTCCTAGCCTGTAAGGTTTCTGCTGAGGAGTCTGATGTTAACCGTCTTGGGACTCCTATATATGGTATTTGCTTCTTTTTGTTGTTGTTGCTTTCAGGATCTTCTTTTGGTCTTTGATTTTAACAGTTTGATTATTATGTTTCTTTGACTATTCTTATTTGGGTTGAATCTGATTGGAGATCTTTGACCTTCATGTACCTGGATATTTACATCTTTTTCCAGGTTTGGAATGTTTCCTGCTACTATTTGTTTAAATAAACTTTCTACCCCTTTATCTTTCTGTTCTCCTTCTAAAATCCCCATGACTTGAATATTTGCTTTTTTGATGTCCCATAAATCCTGTAAGCTTTCTTTATACTCCTTTATTCTTTTTTCTTCTTTGACTGTATATTTGCAAATAACCTGTGTTGGTGTTTACAATTTCTTTCTTATGCCTGAGAAATTCTGCTGTTGATGTTCTCTATTGCAGTTTTCATTTTGGTTATTATATTTTTTGACTCTAGGCTTCTTTTTAAAAATTATTTTCAATCTCTCCATTAAGTTTCTTGTTCTGGTCACTTATTATTTTCCTCATTTTATTAATTTTTTTGCATTTTCCTTATGTTTGCTGGGATTCCTTAAAATAGTTATTTTGAAATATTTGGCAGGCAGTTCACACATCTTGATTTCTTTAGGTTCAGTCACTGGCACCTTATTTTGTCTCTTAATGATGTCATGTTTCCCTGATGATTTTTGACCCTCATCATTGTGCCTCAATCCCTGCTCAGTTGAATAAGTAAGTTCCTTATTATAGTCTTCACAGGCTGAATTTTCCTGGGAAAGCACTATGGCAGGTGTGGTGCTGCAGCATTCCAGAAGCCTGGGGCAGCTGCAGCCGGAGTGACATCGCTAGAAACATGGTACCTACTACATGGGTATTACTTCTGGGTGGGCCAGAAGCCTGGGACCACTGAGGCTTGCCAATTGCTAAGGGATGTCCAGAGGCCAGGTCCACTAATGTCAACCTAATAGTGGTGTGTACCTGAGATCGGGTTGGCCAAGCAAGCTTGTAGCCTCGAGCTGTGTGGTCCTACCTGCCACTGGGGCATGTGTAGAGGCTTAGTCTGTGGTTACCAGCCTGGTATATGGTACCATGAGGGTCTGCCTAGTGCTGGATTTTACTGTGGCAGGCCCGGTGTTGGGGGTCTAAGGGAAAGTCCTATGCCCACTTCCTTCTTTTTTTCCCAAGTGGATGGTATACTTTTCTGCACTCTGCTGCTTGGGATAGGGGAAGGATGATATGGGTAATGTAATATAAATTTGTCCTGCCTACTCCCTTTAATGTGCCTTTTCTTATCATTGTGCTACAGCTGAGTATTATGACATCTCACTTGATTTCCTTAGCTCTTTTGAAGCTATTTTCACATATGAATACTTGCTCAAATTGATGTTTCTGTTAGAGAATAATCACAGGAGAGTCCTATTTCACTAACTGGCTTTACTACTCCTCACCCACTTTGAAACCTGCCAATGCTCTAACTAGCAGTAGACAACCTTGGCCTTTCCTGATATTGACACCCTCTCCTCACATGTCTGTGGTTGTAGAGAATTTCTATCACATGTTTGGATTGATCAGTGAGAAAGAGACTAGGGTCATTTTGAGTGTTGGTTTGCCATTTGAGCAAAAATTATAGATCTCACCTAAACAAGGAAACTATTGGAGTTGTTAGATATAGTGACTAAAAATCCAAATGCCATCTTACCATCAGAACACTGGCCCTTTGTTGTCTTCCTGCACTCTGGGGATTGATGGTATCCTAACTTTGAGAAAATGTCAGAAATAGGGACAAGGAGAGCTGCTGAAAGGGGAGGACAAAACTTCAAACAGGGGTCCATTTCTGACAGCATATAAAGAGGGTGAACATGAAATCTGGGGACACCAGTCAATAAATGGTTTATTAACCTAACCTTATGATATATGCAGTATAATATTATGAACATTTCCAGTCTTTATAGCTTCTCTCAAGTTTTCAAATTGGAACAAGCAACTTTGCAGCTGAATAAAAAATTCCATCTTGTGTAAGCAGTAATTGGTTAAGACTATTAACTTTTTGATGAAGCTATGTAACTGGCACTTCCTTGTAAACACATTAAGGTGCAAATATTGTTCACCAGCCATTCCTCAGAGTGAAATATTTGACAGTAAGACTGGAAACTATAGAAGTCTGAGCCAATTGCAACCGAGGTTTGCCTAATTCCAGGGCTCCTATTAATTCCTTTTTAGCATGCTTTCTTGCTAACTAGAATAATTAATACTGGACCTCATGTTACTTAGATTAGAATCAAGGAGTTGTTTGGATATTAATAGATTTTGATTCATACAGTTTGAAAAAGACTTTGAATCATTTCTCACTGTTCAATTTCAAAACTCCAGAAAGGAGATCTTAAATTCAATAAAATGATCAGGAAGAATAAGGTCCTCTCCAGAAAGAGAAATAATAATGCTCTAAGATTTGATTATTGATGTTCATTTATTTTCCAATGTTATCTCTGTAACATATCTTTTACTTAAGGCTAAGATACAAACCCTTATGACAAGTCTGTAGAAAGTTTTGCTACTTAAACTCTGGTGTTTTTGTGGCTATAAATCACAGATTTTCAGAACTGGTGGAGACTTTAAAGTTGTCTGACCTGATTTTCTTATTTTGTAGGCAATAAATTTAATTGTTCCCCTAAACGACACCCATGCACAAAGACCTCCATGTGACATGTTTATCACTGTATTTCTAGGGCTTAGCCCAGTTCCTGACACATAGTGGAGCTCAATAAACATTTGTTGATGGGTTTACTGATTGACAGAATAAGGCTCACACACCTAATTAGTTGTAGAGATCTCTGATCTTCTGGGTATCAGTCTGTATTAGTCTGTTCTTGCATTGCTATAAAGAACTACCTGAGACTAGGTAATTTATAGAGAAAAGAGGTTTAATTGACACATAGTTCCACAGGCTGTACAGGAAGCATGACTGTGGAGGCCACAGGAAACTTACAATCATGGCAGAAGGTAAAGGGGAAGCAGGCACATCTTACATAACAGAGAAGGAAGAAGAGAGCAAAGACACACTTATAAACAACCAGATCTCACGAGAACTCACTCACTATCATGACAACAGCAATGGGGATATCCACCCCAATGATCCAATCACCTCCCATCAGGCCCCTCAGCCAACACTGAGGATTACAATTTGACATGAGATTTGGGTAGGAACACAAATCCAAACCATATCACGGTCCATTGTCCCCCTTTACGCCAGTTAAAATATTATTACAATTCATCCTAGTTTTCAGGGAAAAACTCTCAAATGTTCAAATTTGCAGTTAAAAAACATCTGCAGCCTTTTCCATTAACCAAAACCTGAACAAAAGGGAATTCTGTGTTGGAACGCATAGATTCCTCTTTCCATAGTTCCTAAAGTGGAGTACTTCTGCATCTCTACAGAAGACAGCGAGATAGTAGAGAGGACATCTTGGGTCTCTTTATCTACCTACCTACTTGGTATTAGGGATAGTAAAGGGTTTGATTTCCATCATACACTTCATAGAAAAGTACCATAAATTCTCATCCCACTTGTGCATCTCCTGATTCCATTTTTTTTGGTTTATAGGAGACTTTCAGATAAATCCCTTAAATGAGGCGTAAGGCCTCTGAAATTGCTACTCAAAATTTTTTCTTTCCATGCAGACCAATGACATAAGAAGACTGTGACAACTGGATATTTTTCTTGAGATATGATAAAGCTCTACATGTGCCTTTCCAGAGGTAGGCTGCTGTCACTATGGACACATGCCTTCTGCTGATGGAAAGGTACTAAAAGGATTTCGGAAATTCCTAGTCTCTTTGCCCTTTGCTGGAATGGTAATCCAGCAGTCTTCAAAGAGGCTTGGATGCAGGCAGAATTACTCTGGATCCACTTTGATCACCAAGCTGGCCAGCCCAGCCTAACGTAGTCTGCAGTGATGGCCTAATGTAGGGCTGGAAAACTTGACCAGATAATGCTTAAAATTCTATTAGAGATGGTGTAAAGGGAGAAAGAAGGTCTTTAGAGTGCTTTTGTCTCCTGCTCCTCAGATTCCTTCTCTTCTGAAAGAATAAAAATATGATGATACCCAGACAAGGAAAGAATCCCAAATGTTGACCTTAAGACACCCAGAACCATGGCCTCTGGGTCCGTCCTCATAGTCCACCTCCCTGTGCCTGGTCTTGTGAGTTCCTGCTGCTCCCCTTTGCAAGACAATGTGCTATAGCAACTGCACACCCTATTCAACTGTTCGTAGAAAACAGAAAAGGCCCTTCAGTTTACAAACAGCACTCCACTTGAAGACTGTTGAGTGACCATCTTTGGCACATAGCTTTCATTTAGAGACTGTACTCCTATTGCCCAATGCCTTCTTTCAACAAAACGTGGTTTTTCCTCTTGGTAGTTTCTGGGAGAATATGATGTTTGCTAGTTCTTTTCCTTTGTGAAAACTGGGTTGTCTGTGGAAATATCTTTTACTGCAGGTGGGAAAACTTCATGTGAAAAGTTCAAATCTGTAAAGCTGCATTTTGAGAAACCCTCTATTATACTGATTTTTCCATGGTATTTTCTAATTCCACCTTTAAATCTCTCTAAAGGCAGTGGTTTTCAAGGTTGGCTATACCTTTGTCTCATGGGAGAAGCTTACAAACAGCCCATGGTCTTCCCTAGATCAATTAAGTCTGAGTTTTTGAGGATGTTAGTCACCCAAGCACTGACATATGTGTGTGTGTGTGTGTGTGTGTGTGTGTGTGTGTTTCTGCCTATGCATCCTCTTGTTACTGCTTTTGCTGTGGCTTTGTGAGGACATGACACTTAGAGGCTTTGCAACCAGTTTGGACCCCAGGAGGAGTGCTGACAATACTAAGGTTCTGTCTGAAAGTCACACACAGCCTAGTTCCAGAGTCCTCAACCCCAATAATTCCTTCTTCCTTGATCCATCATCTATTTGTCAGATATGCTGAACAAAACCAAAAGCACTTGGCACACATCCATGAAGCCAAGCCTGGTGGAAGTCTTCTAGTAATTTCCTATTGGCCATAGGATAATGTGCAACTCCTTAACATGACTGAGAAGGTCATATGGGCTCTGGCTGCTGCCAGCCTACAGTCCATCTGTCACTACTCTTTCCACCCCAGGCTTCACGGTAGCCATTGAAGCACATCCTGGTTTCTGTACATGTCCATCCTCTCTTGAAAACTCTCCTCTCCACCTCCAGGATCCTGTCAATGTCTACCCACCTTTCAGTCAACAGCTTAGACATTTCTATTCTGGAAAGCCTTCCCCAACATCCCACATTGAATTAACTTCCTCCTCTATTTTTCCCAAGCATTTGGATTTGATTTATCATGAAGCTTAGTGTTCTGCATTGAAATTTTCTATTCATTCATTCATCTCTCCCTCTGCATTGTAACATCCCTGAAGGTAAGGACTATGCTCATCTTGTTCCTTGCTGAATCTCCACAAGGGCATTTGTAATACAAACTTGTAGCACAAATAATTAAAAGTGAGGTAAACTCGGAAAACAATGACGCTAACAGGTTCATTGGTTTATACGGGAGAGCTAAGGGGCACACGGTTTTTGTGAAATAAGTCAAAGGGTTCTGCCTTTCACCATACATATGATTTACCACAAAGGATAGATGGAGTGGCGTGTGATCATGCACATTGAAGACCCAGGTAACGTGGAGGGGATCACAAATTACCTGATGGTTTTGATCATGCTGAGACCCATTTCAACACAGCAGTGGGCATGGTCCTGGCGGGGCTCAGGAAGTCCAGACACGCAGTAGTAGCAGTCCCCCAGAATTTTAATACGAAGGCAGTGATGCTCCTGGAAGGAACAGGATAAGAGGGAAGAGTCTATGTCAGCAGAAGGATCAGTTCTTCAGAAAGGTTGAGAAAGAGGCAGGACTAGGTGGTCTGCAATTTGGGGTAAGGAGCACCTACCTTTGAAATACACTTCTGTCTTTCTAAAATATTTGAGGTGTAACCTAAATGGGGGTTTGAAGGACCCAGATGTAGAGTGGAATCATAAAAAAATTGGATTTTGAGTTCAAAAGCTACATGGTTATATCCAAGCTTTGCTATCTACTAGCTCTATGGTCTGTACACCTATCACTTGGCCAGGCCTGACAGAGTGATCATAGTATCTCCTACAAATTCAGCCCCAAACAATGTCTCTCTTCTCAGAAGCAGCTGTGAATTAACAGCTTTCATCAGTCTTTAGCTTAATAATAAGCACTTAAAAATGTACATCACTTAGGGAATCCTATTATTTCAACTTGATAAAGTTCCTTTCCAGCAAGGACACTGGCACTTTATGAAGAGGAACTGAGTCTTCTTATATATCCTTTTATTCATGTATTAATTTATATGTTTGTTCATTGAAAAAAATTAAAAATCAACTGGACATCTATAATAAGGCAAACATTGGCCCTAACACAAAGATGACTAATAATAGCTCATATTATGCTCTATAAATAAAACACAGTTAATCCTCACAACAACCCTCTAAGGTGGGTTGTTTTTCCTCCATTTCACAGGTGAGAAGTAGTTGTTAGTTTGGCGGATTTCCAATCTTAAAGACACAAGTCTTACAAAATTTCAAAGAACAACAAGGGTTAAGAAAGTAATGCACGCTTTTATATTGGATAGGAAGCAGCTAGATGTTATAGGTTCTAGAAGAAAGAGAACTTAAGGTAGTATAGCATGGCGAGCCAAGAGCACTGGTTTAGGAGTCACACTGCACAGGATCAAACCTCAGATACCCCCTCCGTGTTTTCGGTGAGTCTTTGGGTAAATTACCCAACCTCTGGGCTTCAGGTGCCTCATCTATAAAATGGGGATAATCATAGGGCCTGTCCCATTGTGCCACTGTGAGGGCTGAGTGAGATGATGCAAGTGAAAGCTCAGTACAGGGCCTGGCAGATGGGGCACTCAATTAATATTGCCTCTTTCTATAATGAAGACTTGGACTCCAGGCCGGGCTCCTTCACATATCTGTTTTTCATCATAGACAAGTGACGTTTCCTCTTGGTTTCCTTGGGCAGATTGTTGGGACTGAATGACCTCTGAGGTGCCTTCTAGATCTGAAATCCTAAAGGCTTATGGTTCTACAGCTGTGTGGGAAAAGCAGGGCCCCAGAGCTGGAGAAGGGGAGTTATTGATAAAAAGTGCCCACTGAGAAACCAACAGTACTACTGTTGATGCCCTTGTAGTAGCAAGCTGTAAAGCACTGTGTTGGTTTCCCAATCTCACCAGGAGTTGGACATTATGTTTGGGTAATGGATAAGTAAATATACTATCCCAAGAAAAACAAATATTAGACAGGGAAAAGAGAATCAGAACTGTCTGTGGAACTTCCCCGTCAGATTTCTGGAGACTTGTCAACGTTCCCAAATGGGCCCAGATGCAATCTTCAGAACTCTGACAGCATGTACAGCCATCCCAGGATTATTTTTAGGAGCCCAGAGCTCCTGTCTACTGGCTGCTTCAATGCAGCTAATTTTGCAAGACAGGTGACAATGAGGTCTGACTGATCAAATAAAAGAAGCTTAAGGCCTTCAGTTATTTATTCTAAGGCCTTGAGAGTGTCATGATCAGAATGGAACTTAGAAAGTTTCTTGTTCATTGGTGCTAGCAGTGCCCAGATTTGTGGAGTTAGTGGGACTGTTATGAAAAAAGAAATCAGAGGGTTCAGGGATGTTGTAGAGTACATTTTTTTTTTGTCAAGAAAATATGAACAATCCATCACCAAACACCAAAAACAGCAATCCAAATACTATCTACTATCCCCATCACTTATAAAGACATATCCTCAGAATAAAGGCAAGGTTTTCTTTTTACCTAAATAAATGTAACATTATGAAAACTCACTACATTGCTCTTATCATTTTTAAAATCTTATCCCACAAGTTTAAAGTTTCCAGTTTGTGTGTATGGAGCAGAATTTGAGAACCAGTGTTCCAGTATCTTATTCTGATTTTGCAGATCCGAGCACTGAGACTGGAAGGCAGGGATTGGTGACTTCATCTGCAAATGGGCTTTTGGGTCATTGGGTTGGTATGTGAAAGAAAGCCTGGTGCCATCAAAACCAGATGCATGGATTGGCCTGTTGCCTGTTTGCTACAGGGAGGGATGAGGGAAAGGGGCATAACAAAAATTACTTTGGTCTAAGAATCTGACGTCTGCATTCCAGGCAAATTTACCTACTGTTTGACCTTGGATAAGATACTGAAGCCACTGTATGTGGGTTTCAATTCCTCATATGTGACAAGTGCCAAAATAATCTATCTTGTCCTTAATACATAACAGAGTAAGCTTGGCCGTCACTTAACAATGACAATGACAACTGACACCTGGAAGTAGCCTTCTCAATGTTCAACATGCTGCTCCTTATCTTTTTTCGTTGAGCTTCACAATAAAACTCTGAACATGGCAGAGCAGGTAAAGTCACATCTGTTTTACAGATACAAAAATCTCAGTGGAGAGAGGGGAAGCTTTCTGTGCTACAGAGGAGCTAGGTAACAGTAACAACCTGGGCTGGACATCACCCTCACCAACTCTGAATCTGTGATCTCTCCCTGAGAACAGAGGTGAAAGCACTTTGGAAAAAATCTAAGTGGGGACAGGAGCTAATAGTCGCTGAGCACATACAATGTGCCAGGCAATGTGCTAAATACATTACACTTATGTCACTTAGTCTTCAGGACCACTTTCTGAGTCACGTGCCATTTTACAGATGGGAACAGCAGGCTTGAGGGAAAGGCCACATGGCAAGTAGGAGGCAAAAGAAGAATTCAAACCCGTGTTCGTCCGATTGTGGGGCTCCATGCTCTCTCTTGTCAAAACTGCAGGAATTATGGCAAAGTCCAGAATGGTAGGTCTCCTGACAAAAGTGTGTTTTAGAAGGAGATTGTGTAAAATAGTTGATTACTTTTCTGAGGCTGACATTGAATAATGATGTGATGATGTTCATGTCCAGGGTTTGCTGTTCTTCCAACAAAAGGTGGAGCTGGTAGCCTCCTTGAAACTCTTTGGATCCCAAATACATGGTTGTATATATGCATATATATTATATAAAATTATTTTATATATAAAAATAAAATGTATGTAATATATATAATATATTAAAGGCCTGGATTCTTATCTGTCAAGGTCTGTCAATTTGCAGATACATTTTTCTGATCAAATACTATGAGCTGTCAGATGACTTGACAGTAATATCCAAATAACTTATTTGTACCAGAAACTACCTTGAAAAGTTCACATACAGGAAGCCAGAGTGCTTTGGAAAAAAATATTCAAAAAGAAAAATAAAGTAGAGTGAGGATCTTCTTGAAAATTTTATTGAGTTGGCCTTATTGCAATGCTTTCCTCCTGTCTTGATGACTTTGACATTATCAAAATCTTGGAAAATTCCCAAGAGTTTATGAAACTGCACATACAGACAGTAGATAAAAATTAGGAGATGAATGCACCAAATGATCAAAGATGGTTATATTGTTCATGGGGTAGAATTACAGGGATGTGTACTTTGCATTGTGTACATCTTCGATGTTTGAATTTTAATATAATGAACACGTGTAACTTTAATAAGCAGAAAAACTCAATAAAAATGAAAAAGAAAAGACTTTCAAAGCAAAAACATTAGTGCTATCAATGTGCTTTTTAAAAAAGTTAGAAATCCCAACAAATTTTATAGTATTTTATCTAATTGTAATCACATAAGTGGTACATGAATATATTGTCCTAGTAAAAATGAAACTGTAGATAAGGTTGAAGTCTCCTAGGACAGCCTCTTCTCGTCAAACACACAGCACCCTGGAAGCCTAGTCTTCTTGCCCTCTCCATGGAGGCTGCTATGCATTCACATGTGGTTTTTCCCTTGCCAGACTCTGAGCTTCTTGAGGGGAAGGATGGGTTTTGCCTTTTCAGAGTCTCGCACAGTACCTGACAAAGTACCTTTTCTCTTTCTCTGGGTCAGCAGAGTTTACTGTGACACCAGAAACGGACCTTAATCACATCTGCCAGTGGACTTTGGATGGCCATTTTTGTTCATCTTGGCATCTTTGATAAAAAATATCAGAACCATAATAGGAAATGGAATAGCTATGTGTAACTGATACCAACCACCACTGATGCAACAATAAAAGGAAATGGTATACATGTTATTCCCCAGCCCCCAGCCCTCCAGCTAAAACCAACCCTCCTATTAGGAGGATACCTCAGTTTCCACTTCCTCCTCTTTCCCTGTCAGTCTCCTAGCTAGTAGCTGTTCAGTAGCTGAAATTCATACTACGGTTGCTTGACAAGTCCCTGCCTGCCCTTCTAGCCTCATCTCCACTACTTCCTACCCTGAACTGTATCCTCTAGCAATCTCTTCTGGTTTCTTCACATATGCAGAGTAACATCTTTATGCTGGTTTTCTCCTCTGCATAAAATATCCTGCTCTGATTTCTTTGCCTTGCTAATTAGTGTATAAATTATGTATAATAAAATCACCTTTTTGACAAAGTCAAACTCATGTCTGTCTGACTGTGGGGCTCCATGCCCTCTCTCGACAATACTGTAAAGAGTGATGGAAACAACCACCATAATAAAAATATAAAGCAGCTATGTAATCCCCCAAATCACCCCACCCCATGCTCCATTGCTATCCATATGCTTACTCCATTCCCAGCCCTCCTTGCAGCTACTTATCTGTTTTCTGCCTCTGTAATTGTACCTTTTATAGGATGTCTTGTAAATGGAGTCATAAAATACCTAGCCTTTTGTATCTGGCTTCTTTCACTTGGCATACTGCACTTGAGATTCATTGATGTTGCACATAAGAGTGGATAATTCTATTTTTATTGCTGGACAGTATTCTATTGTATTATTTACATCCTTTTTAAGACTCGGCTTAAGAGTCACTTTCTTCAAGAAGCCTTCTCTCATCTAAAGGTCATGTGTTGCCTCTGTGTTTCCATGGCCCCCAGACTGACCCTCCTCATAAGACATGGCACATTTTATATTCCTTACCTATTTATGAATCCCTAACTAGACTCAATTCTAGGAAAGGAGGAGGTGTGTTTTCATGATTCTCATATTCCTAACACATAGCAGCATGTACAATACCTAGTAGGTGCTTAAATGCAAGTATGAATGTATCTCCCATAGAGTGAGGCAGTCTTAAAAGAGGACATTTTGACGTTCTAAAAATGAACTCCCACTTGATGTGGTGTTATTTAATTCTCATTACAGCTCTCTGAGGTTGGCACTAACATACACACTTTACCAAACAGGAAATTAAGATGTCTATTTGAACCCAAAGCCCACTCTAAAGTACAGTGTGACAATGATATTACTTTGTAACTCAAGTGGATTTAGGACTATGAATCTGTGTTTTGATAGCAAATGTCCATCTCCTTTAATCTGTTTTCTAGCTTAGCTCTGATCAAGCCTACTGGAAAATGAAGACACTGTCTTGCTGGCTAAAAACGAAGCTCTTAAGTTAGGTTGATCAAAATGGTGGTGGGATGGCCCAGCAGATTACTGGTTTTTGAGAATGTGCTAATTCATCCCAGATGGTCAGGGTTGGCTGGAAAACTGCAGGCTGTCATTGCTGCATGCATGAGCACTGAAGCTGCAGCTGGATGGCACCTGGCCACGTGCAAGGGGAAGCAATGATAGGGGTGTGGAAAGCAGATAAAAGGGACTTGGGTTTGATTGTCACTCAACCAGCTGTCTCTCAATTGAGAAAATTAATCTGACAAATCTTCCGCCTGAGACCTGTAAACAGCTAACATCAGTCCCCAGAAAGTGAGAGGGTCAGGGTCCATGCCTAGGGACAGGATGCAGAATGGTAATGACTTTGGGGAAGAAGGCTGAATCCTTCTCTTTCCTTATTCCATATGCAGTCCCTCACTCCTGCAAAAGACTAGGAGGGAATTAAATTCAACTCACATGGGCCAGTCGATCAAATCTGGCAAAGAGCTCGTTGAGCATCCTGACCAGCTCCTGAGCAGACAAGGTCGTGGAGAGGTTGGTAAATCCTTTAACATCTGCAAAAAGAATACTAAACACAGGGAAGAGGGTGGGGGTGGGGGGAGAAAACATATTAATATTTTAATGCACCTTGGGATACACATCAACATCCTCCCAATAGATAAACTGTCTTTGTGGTCTGAGATTTTAGCTCTCGCTGCCATGAGAGTCAGGAGGAATGTCTCAGTATTTAATAAATATCTCAGCAGAGAGTCCACCCAGGAGCTCAGGAAGGACAAGGTGACAACAGGAAGCCCTTTTGTCCTGTGCAGTGCTGTGTAGAGTGAGCAATGCAAACAACCCAAAAGAGAATTTGTCACCATGAAGAGATCAATTTCTTGTGAAAAGCAAGATGAAACTTTATGAATTATCTCTATATTTTCACAATGAACAGCAATGCACATGCAATGAACACAGAGTAAAACAGTCACAAGGGGCAGGGGCAGAACCCAAAACCTCATTATCTTGAACCCAATGACAGGTACTCTACCCAAAATGGCAGGTAAATAGGCATTTCTCAAAAATTATGACAATAGATGGCAAATCCGGGAGACTTCAGGCAGAATAATTAATTTCCTAAAACTCTCACATTACTAAAGATTTCAGTTAGGTGAGGTCTTGTTCTATGCATATGGCCTGGTACAAAGGACAGAGCAGCTTCCAAAAGCCTTCTAAAAGCCAGGTACTCTCTTAGTTAAACCATACAGTTACTCTGTGGGGCAAGCACAGTTCCCTCCATTCAGTCCATGAGGAAACTGAGGCTCAGAGAGGCAAGGAGAATTGCCCAACATCTCACTAGTGGCACATGGCAGAGCTGGGATTGTCCATTTGGCTGAATTGCACTGAGGGACATTGCTCCAATCATCTTACCATGCCATCTCAGCGACCTCTGAAAGGAAAGACGGGACACAAAACAGGATACCATATTTGATCATTTCTAATTTTTCATCCTCTTTGAAAGTGAGGTGTGTCTTACAATTGATCACCTTAGCAGTGTGTCAAGCTTTTTACATCTTTTCTTAGTGTTGCCTAAAATAATGACAAGTCTTACAATCAGCCTATGAGTGTAATTTACTTTTAATGAAATAGGTAATTGGGCTAGAAGACATTGTGGAATGTGCTGACTTACATCAGTCACCACATGTATTCAATCATTCTTAAAATTCATCTCCATTACAAACCTTTTTAAGAATTTGACATAGACTATGGATTATCTCTCCCCAAAATGCACAAGCATTCAAAATTTTTTTGAAAGAGATTTATACCTTCTGCAAAGTCCATTCATGAAATCATTAGGAATCCTTAGATCTATTGCTTTAGTTAATTATTGAATGGGTCATTCTTTCAGCAAATATTTATATATTTACTATGTGATCAGCTAGGCACTGGGCTAGAAAATTAGATTAAATGATATATAAGACCTAGTGCCTGTCCTCAGGACACTGAGTCTGAGGAATGGAGCTGGAAAGACAAAGAGAAAAATGGAAACAGTGCAGGGTGATGATCGCTGTGATTGAAGGACATATTGGGGGGTGATCAGCCACAAAGGGATCAGGAGTCTCCCAGTAGAGCGAAGTCTCAGCTGGTTCTTGAAGAATGTGATGAGCAAAGTGATTAGGAGGATGGATGCTGTGAGCAGAGAGAACAGTACATTCTAGGATCTGGTGGAAGAATGAGTATATATATAACAAGGTTCTGCAGTAATTCAAGGGCAGCCAGTCAGAAGGCATCACTGAGCAAGGAGGCTAGAAAGAAGAGAGAGATGAGGTCAGAAATATGGGTTGGGCAATGATGGAGAAGGGGCTGGTAAACCAGGATGAAGAATGTAGACTTTGTCCTGAAAGTGATGGAAAGCTAGTGAATGGGATTTAAGCATGGACATGATGCCAATAGATTTTCAGTTTAGAAAGCTACCTTTGGCAGAGTGACTATACTACCATTGTCTTCTACAGTTCTGTGGTGGCATAGCATATGGTCATATGCACAGAATTTGAGTCTAGATAGATCTGGGTTCAAATCTTAGCTCACCACTTATGAATTTTATGACCTTGGGCAGCTTCCTGAACTTCTGTAAGCCCTAGCTCTGTAAACCGGAGATAACTGTCATACTTGCCTCATTAGTGGGTAGCATTTAGCACATCATCTGGCAATTGCCAGCATAGTAAATGCTCCTTAAATGTGTTAGCTTTTGTTATCATTTTACAAAATTATACTATAATTGCATGTTATATTTGAGAGAGAAAGAGAAGAGAGAGGTAACAGAGGTAGAAAATAATATGGCCCTTCATTGGATTATGTTTCACTTGTAGCTAAAAGCATTCCTAACTGTTGATGAAGCCTGAACTTCCAGAAGGCAGCAACACTTACAGAGTATTGACTGTGGACTTGGTATTGCTCTGGCAGCCCTACATGTATTCACTTATTTATTCCATGTAACCTATGAGGGAGAACCTATCATGATCTTCTCCATTTTATGGAACTGAGGCCTAAGTATCTTGCCCATAATCATGAAGAACTAGAATTTGAACCAGGAAGCCTGGCTCTGGCATCCATACTCTTTTTTGCTCAACTATGTTACTTTTGAAGCAAGAAAAGTCATTGCTATGACAGGTGGGAAGTGGACAGGCTCTTAGATCACTTGGTTTAGCACATTCCCTTTATGAATCCATAAGCCCCAAACTACTAGTATCCATCTGTCTATGGCAAGAATGGCATAGAATAAATAAATGCCAATTTATTTATTCATTCAACCGTTTATTAATTAAATGACTACTATACACCAGGCAGTGGAGATAAAGTAGTGAGCAGATGATAGCATCATCCCAGCCTTTATAAAGCTCACAGCTTACTGAAAAAACAAATGGATTCCCTGAGAGCTAAGATCATAAAAGTTTCACATATCTTCAGTGTTCCAATATCATCAAACTTCTCCAGGTCTTTTGATCCCACTGTACATTATTCACCTGTATCTTTGTACATGCTACACCTGATCCCTGGTATAGCTTTTTCCCCCTTTCGCTACCTGTTAAAATCTGACTTGTCCTTCAAAGCCCCCTCAGGTGTTAAAATCATGTTAAGAGTCTATACCTCTCTGGAGACTTCCCCAAGCATAGCCAGTTATCCCCAACTCGAGCTTCTTGCCCTGTTGGCACCCCTCTCTGTTATAACACTTAACTCTCCATAGCACAATCATATGTGGCTAAGTGTGCTCCATCTATTAGCTGAAGAACAAGAATGAAGTCACCTTTTTATCCCACCTGCCCAGCACACAGTTGGCCGTATTACATGTTTCCTTAGTCCAATCAATAGAAACATTCAGAATTAAGTCCTCCTTCCTCAAAGCATGGTCATGGCCCCCAGCGGCATCTCATGAAACACTGTTAGAAATGTAGACTCTCAAGCCACCTCTCCAGACCCACTGTACCACAATCTGCTTTAATTGAGCCATAGATGATTTGGGTGCACATTAAAGACTCAGAAGCACTGGTGTAAGTCATAGTTGTACAATAAGGATTTATTGAATAAAAGATCAGAGGCAGAAACCAGGGCCCTTGTTCTCATTCCATTGCTTGTTCTGCCACCCCTGGTGTTGGGCTCAGATCATCAAGTCTTTTGATTCTTGGCATAAATTTGCAGCTTTCCAGGATGAATATACCAAGGGGCCATAGTAATTTTCAACTCTAATTTGGTTACATAAGTTGTTTATTTGGCTAAAAATACGTCATGTTACCTAATAGTCACTCTTTAAATAGAATCCCCAAGGAAGCCTTTGCAGAGTTCAATAGAATCATTAGGAACATGGTCCCTGTGTAGACTCCTCTCACTAAGTTTCAGATGTGTTCAGTGTTCCAATATCATAACTGTGTGTTCTTGGGAAAGTTACTTAACCTCTCTGAGCTTCCATTTTTCTTGATAATAAAGTAAAGGTCATTAAAGCTACTCTGTAGGACTACATAAGAAGATAACTTGCAAATCATTGCATAATTCTCAATAAATGAAGGGTATATAATGTCTTTGTGAAGTTTTTACAAATCTGGAAGTGCTTAACTGCCATGCGGATGGATCTAGAAGGCCATAAAGTTCTCTAGGTCCATTCAATTGCATTTTGCTTGTTCGCGAAACTCTAGTCTACAGGACAGATGTAGTGATCATACATGTTGACAGGGCTGGCTGGAAATTAACAGCCAGTCAAGAAAGCGAACAGACTTAGCAAGAGTCTAAAAATGAGGATTTTTCTGATCCTTGACAATGGTTCACTAAAATGTCTACCATGGCACAGGGCGAGATAAAGACAAAGGTGTCTCCCAGACAGACCCACAAAATCTGTGTCAGCAAATGTGCAAATGTACATGAAATGGAGTTGGCAGGGCCAATAGGAAATAGCAAAAAGAACCATGACAGAGAAGGACGACTGCCCACCAAATCCATGCCTGTGTTTGCATAGTCAATCCACCTGTCACTAGGAAAGGCCATTGAGCCAGAGGCACCATTCCCAGCCCACTTTGTTTCTAGGCAGGCACCTGGAATTGATTCTCCCTAATGGAATCTGAGCAGAAATGACATATGTCATTTTCAGGTTAAGGTGGTAAAAAAAAAAAAAAAAAAAAAAAAAAAAGTAGGTGTGAGTACTCTGTGCTTCCCCTTCCAATAAGCAAATTCTGGGAACTTTGAGGCCCAAGGGATGGTAGTTACAAAACAAAGGAGCCTTTGTCCCCGAATCACCCACTGACCAGTAATATCAGCAGTGAACACTTGTGTGAATAAATTTGATTGCGTTAAAAATCACTGAAATTGGAAGGGTATTTGAAAGAGCAGATAGCATTATCCTAATGAATACAAGAAGTGTCTTAAGTATCTGGGGGGAAAAGACAGGAAAGATAAATAGAATTGGGTAGGTGGGGTGGAGAGCCTGAATGGCTTCCAGTAAAAAGCTGGTGGCCAGGTGGATCCTCAGGTGAACCTGGAGAAGTCTCAGAGGTTGATAGCTGAAATCAACTTGAGCGTTCAAAAGAGCCCAGCTTTTGGATTGGGAAACGGAGGCTCACAGAGGTGAGGTGATGGAGTCGAAGTCTCGCC
This sequence comes from Macaca fascicularis, assembly GCF_037993035.2. NCBI lineage: Eukaryota > Metazoa > Chordata > Mammalia > Primates > Cercopithecidae > Macaca > Macaca fascicularis. The sequence continues at coordinate 140,610,668 of NC_088382.1, forward strand.
AAGGGTGTGGCTACCCCAGCCCACGTGGGCACAGGAATGCCCCCAAGCGTGGCGCCTTTAATCATACCCTTTCCTGATGAAGGTAAACAGTGGTATGAAATATAAGTCAAGACTTAGAAGTGTACAGCACTTTTTTAGTAAAGAGTCTTCAAAATTAAACAAACAAACAACCCCCCGACCCCCCCAAAAAAAAGGCAAGGGAGAAGAAAGAATGCACCAGGCAGTTTACCATGAAGAGGGTGACGGGTTTGGAAATGATTTCAAAAATGCTCCCAACACCACAGCGGGGTTGCTTTGGGGGTTGGGGAAGGGGGTGGAGTAGCCAGTTGGCTTCGTTCTCCGACTTGGGCTAGGGACCGTCCTCCTCTGCTTTCAAGGCTCCGGTCTTATTTTAGCACCCTGCAGCCTCGCAGTGGGCAGGAGACGCCCCGCCGCCCGGAGCTGAGTTCATCTTCCCGAAACCCCGGGAGCCGCGGGCATCTCGCCACGCTGCTCTGAGAATAGCCCGGGAGCAACCGGGCCGGCGGCTGGTTTCTGCTTCAGTTCTCCTCCCCCTAGTAACGGCTCTGAAAATGCAGAGACACGGAGGGCAGAAAACGAAATTTTAATGTACTGTGGCATGAACTTCTGGAAAAGGGTCTCCAGCGCAAGAACTCAGTTCGATGACTTAAAATAAATGGGTGGGGTTGGAGGGGTGGGGGCAGAAGAAACTAGCTGCTCAGGAGTGATGGGAGCACTGAAAAAGGATTCCTGCAAAAAGCAAGCCGCCGAACATGTTTATTGCACTTAAGGCACCTGAGCATGTGGGTGTCGGCGCACGGGCTTGTTGAATTTTCCCTGTATTTCTTTTAAAAGGTATTTTTCGCTCCTTCTTTCTCCATGGTGACAGGCACTTTCATCAGATGCCACATATTTTATTTATGTATTTATATGATTCGTATATATTTATAGCTGAATATGTAATTAAATATTTATTTATGTTTCCCCCAAATATTCATGCAATTTCTGCTTTCTCTGGATCTGCATTTATGGTCAAGCCATTTTGCCACCAGGGAAGGAACATGGAACACCAACTATGATTCTCTGCATGGACCATGGCTCTGCCTTCACTTCTGCTGCCGCTTTTGCTCAGAATTCATGTATTTGTGTTTTTCACTTGGCTGACTTCGTCTCAAATAAAGCCAAGAAGAATCATCATCTCTGCCAGGAAGGTTTCTCTACCTATCTCCCTCTCCCCACCCTCCACCACCTCCTTGCCCCAGATTTTCCTCCTTTTATGATCTCCTGGCATTTGTTGCCTGCTTAATAATCAAACCCCATACTCTATTATGATTAATAGGTGCCTATTGTCTTAGAACTAGTATTGAAGAGTTCTTATTATGTGTGGGACCAATTCCTAGATCTGGGGCACAGCTCTTACTGGAATTGCTGTTTGACAAAGGACTGTTTTGCAAACTCAAGCATCTAACTCAGTATAGCTCAAATCTTGGACAAGACCCTGGGAATGACCTATCCTGCTATGCCCCTGAAGGGTTGTGTTAGAATCATGCTCTCTACTGAATTTCAAAATGTGTGTTCCTGCATGCCAGGAATGGAACACCTACAGATGCTGGTAAGTGCAAAGTTGTCCTCTGTCCTACTGACATTAGGAAGAAAGGAACTATGAGAATAGATTTGTCATTTTTGAAGTTGCTTAATGTAAGGACTCTGACTCTATGTTTGGGAAATTTTTACCTTATGATATTTGGTGGGTGGGAAATACAGTTCCACTGTATAAGCTGAAAATGCCAGAGACTTGCTTTCCAGGCACTTGAAGAAAATGACTGGGCTCAGCCAATCAGACCCATCTGCTCCAGGCTTTAACTTGAGATGCAAAGAAGCAGCAGGAGCAGGAAGTCAGGGCAGAGCAAAGACAGCAATATCAGTTTCTGGGGCTGCAGGAGGAACTGCAGTGGTGGCATGCCGTGTCAGGGGTCAGGGTTGATTGCACAAGCAATGGACTGGTCAGAGACAGTTGGCAGTGGCTACTGCCAACTGCCAGCTGGCCTAGTGCTCTGGCTTGATTTTGCCTATGCCTTTCACTCTGTGGCCTTGCTTCATTCTGGCCCATTTCCCCTGGCCCATTTCCCCCATGCACTTTTCCATTCTTCCCTAATTATTCTGTAATCTGCGACATAACCTTTCAATACATTTCCTTTTTTTTTTTTTGAAATGAAGTCTTGCTCTGTTGCCAGGCTGGAGTTCAGTGGCATGATCGCAGTTCACTGCAACCTCTGCCTCCCGGGTTCAAGCGATTCTCCTGCCTCAGCCTCCTGAGTAGCTGGGACTATAGGCATGCACCACCACACTCAGCTAATTTTTGTATTTTTAGTAGAGATGGGGTTTCACCATGTTGGCCAGGATGGTCTCAATCTCTTGACCTCGTGATCCGCCCACCTTGGCCTCCCAAAGTGCTGGGATTACAGGCATGAGCCACCACGCCCAGCCAATACATTTCTTTTAAATCAGTCATGGTTGGATTCTTTTGACTGCAACTAGGAAACATGTCTGAAATGAACTACAATATACTGAATGCTCTACTACTTGCTTAACTCTGCCTGTTATATATTTTGTATTAATCTTCACTTATGTGATCCACATAAAAACTCTACAAAGTGGCTAAGAGATGCTCATTTTACAGAGAAGAATTTTGAGATTCAGGTAAATAAATTTCCCAAGATCACAAATAAGGAATAGGCAGAATTGGGATTTTAAAGCTGGTCTGCCTCACCATGGAGTTCACCCTTTGATTTTCATTACATGCCACGGTGTCCAGTGTTGTGCTGGGCACGTAGAGGGCACTGATGCATGAATGGGGGAGTGAGTGGGAAGATACATGGATGGATGGATGGGTGGATGGATAGATGGATGGTTGACTAAAAATATGTTTGCAAAGGAAAATAAACTGTCATTCTTTTGTATTGTTTTAAACACACTTATGATAAATACAAGGAGGAGATGTATGTGATCACAACTGAAACCCCCAAATTACATTCTGTGATTATTTTTCTTATCATAGTTTAAAAGGTGTTTGCCTTTCCCACTCAAAATGTAAAGACAGACGTGCCTACTATAGGAGAGCTAGGCAGTAGGTCAACGAGCGAGTATAATTTTATTCTGTGACATTCTTCTCCAGCCTTAATTTGGAAATGTAGAACTCTCTGATGAATAATCACTAGGTAATGAATTAATCAACCAAATGAGGAAAGGTGCTGATACTCAGGCAGACAGAAGTCACGGAAGTGCGAGGAGAGCACCCAAACACACATGGATCACACCGAGAGCCGGGGCAAGGGTGTTGCGTTTCTCACCTGACATTCTCATAGCGATGGATGTAGATCCGATGGAACTGGTGCTGCAGGTGCTCGTCTTCCACATTGGTCATGTCGTTGATCATTTCCAGGACAACAAACCGGGGGAGCACAGAAAGCACAAGCCGCTCCTGGAACAAATGAAGAGGGACAGTCCTGTTAGGCTGACCAGCGAGTCTCAGATGGGAGGGTGGAGGGTGGAGAAGTCATGGGACTTTTGGATGAACTTCCTTTGGAGTTGATAATTTCATACCATTCTATGAATATGACAACTATTTATTGAGTACTTATTACTTGCCAGGCACTCTGCTGGATGTTGGATATATACTGGTGAGCCAAATGGATGTGGTTCTGACTATGGTGGAGCTTGCATTCTAATAAGGAAGATACATTAAGTATTACATACCCAAAGATACCTACACACATTCACAAAATGTGATGAGTGCCATGCAAAAACAGGTCATGATGAGAGAGTACAATGGTTGATGACAGAGATTCATATCAGGGATTAAGAATGACCTTACCAAGGAATTGATATTTAAAATTGAGACCTGAAAATTTGGAAGGAGTCAGTCCTGTGTAGTACAAGGAGACATCCAGGAATTAAAAATAATAACTACAAATATCCTGAGGCAGAAAAGAGCAATGGTGTGGCTGGAAGGTGGTGATAGCAATGAGGTTGGAGGTGTAGCTAGATCTTGCAGGTGAGCATACGATGTTTGCGTTTAATTCCAACTACAACTGAAAGCCACTAAATGGTACTAAGCAGCAGAGTGACATAAGTGGATTCATGTTTTAAAAGATCACTTTGACTGGGATTTGGAGAATGTGTTCTGGGGAGGAGCCAAGGCTGGAGACAGAAGGACTAGGTGGGGAAGCTCCTGGAATGTCCAGGTGAGGTAAGATTCATAGAACTGGCAACCTAGATGGCAGGAAAGAAAGAGGGTGTGCCCATCGTGACAGCTAGTTTTGAATTTGGTTGCCTGGGAGAGTGAGCCACACTTATAGAAACAGGGAACATACAAAAGAAACCAGGCTTACAAGGCACTAGCTGTTTATCAAAGATGAGAGGAAGTGAGACGCACGCAGCCAGAAAGTGGGTTCCTAACACCAGACAATAATATTCTTTCTATTGTGATCACCACTGTACATAAAAGCAAAGGAATGGGTTAACTAGCAACATGAATTGAATTCTAAAAAGTCCTTGTGTTGTGGAAACTAGGCAAGAGGCTGGCTTCTGACACATGGTTTACTTGGTTACATGGTTTACTGTGATAGATGAAGTTTAATACTTTTAGTTGAATAACAGAAAATAGGGTAATTATCATTGATATGATCATAATAGGTCATGTGGAAGTATCTAGTTGAGGCATATCACTGTAGAGAGTTAAAATTTCTCTCAGTCTATGGTTTACTATAGTGTCAAATTGAGTTTAAGACAGGCACATTCTAATCACCACAGTTACTCATATCTTTGTAGTTATTTATGGGTATTAAGCATTGTCACCATTCATTCTTTCATGTGTTTCTCTCGAAACCCTGACAATCAGCTTGCAGAAATAATCATTTTCATATAATGGACGGACTGAGTCCAGGAGAGATTAAGTTACCTGCACAACCTGAACAGTTAATCAAGCGGCAGTTGCAGGATGCAGTCCTTTCCCTTGTTATTCCTTGCTGGGATTCTTGGTGAGATGGGAAAAGTCTTGGATTGAGTCTGATGGAGAAGTTTAGATTCCCACTCTATCATTGGATATTCATGTGGCATTAGGCAAACTACCTCATCTTTCTGTGCCTTAGTTTCCTAATTTGGCAAGTATTAATAGCACTAATATCATCTAGTTCAACGGGTTGCTGTGAGAATTCAATGCGATAAAATATGTGAGGGGCCTGGCATCACATCCTTCTCCCTCCTCTCACCTCTACTTAACCCTGCCTCTCATGCAAAAGGCTTTATTAATGAAGTGCCCATTGAACGACATATGATGAAGCCCTTTCTTCTCTTGAGTGCTATCCCATCGCAGGACTAAGAGGCATGTTTTCTGCAAATGCCCCAACATCATGTCCATTTTGTGTTCATTTGTGCTATTTGTCAACTTCCCAGGTACTTGTGGCCCTGTTCTCTCAATTGCTGCTGGGTGGGAGTAAGTGCTAATCACAGCTTTGAGGGGCACTAGTGCTCTGTCAATGGCTGGGGATGTTTAATTAAGATGCCACTGCATCTGCACTTGTAAGGGAAGCAATAGAGCTGTAATACACAACCCGCACGCACTCCTGGACCCCACGGTCAATTTGTAAAAGTGTTTGACTGCAAAAGTGTTGCAAATCATACAACTAGTGTTGTATTACAGTGATGTTTTAATAACCAGAATGAGAAAAATGGAAGAATGTATGTTAGGAAGAGAATGGCACAGGAGATAAAAAGGTGGTGATGCAGCAAATAAAATGCTCCAAGTGTAGGGAAGACATGGGAACTGAAGAGAGACACAAGAAAGGTATTCATTCACAGGACCTAGTTAAGAAGATGTTCCTCCCTGAAATGCAAGTCCATGGACATATTTATGAGGCTATCCCATGGATTCTGTACTCTGACCATTCCTCAGAATGTTTTGAAGGGTCATAAAAGCACAGCTGCCCTGACCTCGCCCAGACCTACTGAATTGGACTCTGAAAAAAATGGTCAAGCAGGTGGGGTTTTTAAAAACTCCTTAGGTTTTTGGGATACTCAGGTAGGACTGAGAAATGCTGGCTTATCCTGTGGCAAGCACTACTAAGCACATTATTATACTCAACCTTTACTATAGTTCCACAAAACAGGTTATTTCCCAAACAAAACAAAAACATGGTTATAGTAAACTGATTACCTAGCAACATGAGGACCTAGATCATAAATAGCAAAGAATTGAAACCAAATTCTCCTGACTCCCAAAATATCTCTAACGACTGCACTTCCTGCATAATGTATTCTAATCACCTCTTATCTGATCCACATGGCTCTTCAGAAAATTATAAATTAAGGCAGCACGTGGGCTATTCCTATGATTGGAGCTAACAGCATGCAACAAAGCATCAGAGGAGGAAAGAACCATTGTTCATTAAGGAAGATGAGGGAAGAGTTTCTAAGGAGGGTTCCTGAAAAATGGGTGAGGGTTCAAATATTATATTTATTTATTCATTTAACAAATATTTATTGAGAACATACTCCATGTCAGTTCATTTCTAGATATGGGAGATATATAGATACAAGAGAGTAAGACAGCCAAGATCCTAGAGGGAGATTTTACAGGTAGAGACTGACAGGCTCCCAGAATGGCATGTAAACATAAGCAGTCTTACTTCAGAGCTACCATCTAGTTGGCTCTGAAGCAACTACTGTGGGCCAGGGACTGAGTTAAGAGATTCATGCATAATTTCATGTGACATTCCACATAACTCCATGGCAGAAATAACTCATCGTAGATTAACAAATGAGAAAACGAAGGCTCGGAGAAGTAGTTTCTCAAGGTTATACAGCAAAGAAGAGCCAGTATCTAGTCTATCAGACCTCAGAGCCAGTTGGAAGCTTCCCCTTCACCTTATCAGAGAAAGCCGTTCCTAAAAAAAAATCCCTCCAAGCCCCATTTTCAGAAATTGAAAATGTAGTTACCACTGAAATTAGAGGTGCACAATTACGTCTACAGTTAAACAAAACATACACGTGATACTCAATGATTACTTAATTGAATCCTTAAAATAAAAATAAAACAAAAATAAAACAGAATAGTACAGTTAAAAGAAATCAATGAAAATATGTCAAATGGTGCCAAAAATTGTTGCTACCACACATTATGCAAACTAAAAACATTTTTTAAATGAAAAATTAAGAAACTTTACAATTGCAATCTAAGAAGACCCATAGTGGGTTTCCTTTTGTGGAACTCAGCTGCTTTTCAGACACGTGGACGCTGCATCAGATTTTCTGATGTGAAGAAATGCCTAGGGAAGTAGTTATTAAATGCAATTCATCTGAAGTTAAATGTGTGGAGCCAGGCCGAGTGTGGTTGCTAAGGCCTGTAAATCCCAGCACTTTGGGTGGCTGAGCTGGGAAGAATGCTTGAGCACAGGAGTTTGAGACTAGCCTGGGCAACATGTTAAGACCTCATCTCTACAAAAAATTTAAAAATTAGCCAGGCATGGTGGCATGTGCCTATAGTCCCAGATACTTGGGAGGCTGAGGTAGGAGGATCGTTTGAGCCAGGGAGGTCGAGACTGCAATGAGCTGTGTTTGTGCTACTGCACTTCAGCCTGGGCAACAGAGAAAGACCTTGCCTCACAAAAAAAAAAAAAAAAAAAAAAAAAAAAAAATCTGTGGAACTAGATTTGTATCTTTGAATGGAAAAGCGCAGCTCTGCTTGGCTAACCCTTGTTTTCTTCTCCCACCCCCAACACACTCTAGGATCCTGTAATGAGGGATAGACTTGTCTATCCACACATCCTCTACTCTGAGCAGGAGATCGTGGGCTATTTATTGTGTTAAACTGAGCACAGGTTACTACAACGTGTGCTACTATTCTTCTGTCCTTAAATATCCTTTCTCCGTTGTCATTTCCTGTGGTTTGCACATGGACTCCTACTCACCTTCAAATTTTAGGGTAAATCTCATTTCCATGGTGAAGGGGATTAGTCACTACCTCCAATAGCATGTTCCTTTGCTCAGATCTGTCTCACAGCATTTATTACACCACATGGCACCTGTCTGCTTATATACCAGTTGGTAAACTCGGAGCTCTTTGAGGTCATCTTTTTGTATCCAAGGCCCAGAATAATGCCTTGTGGTATGGTTTGGCTCTGACCCCATCAAAATCTCATCTTAAATTGTACTCGCATAATTCCCACATGTTGTGGGAGGGACCCGGTGGGAGATAATTGAATCATAGGGGTGATTTCTTCCTTACTGTTCTCATGGTAGTGAATAAGTCTCACTAGATTTGATGATTTGATCAGGAAAAAACCCTTTCACTTGGCTCTCATTCTCTCTTTGCCTGCAGCCATCCATGTAAGATGTGATGTGCTCCTCCTTGCTTTCTGCCATGATCGTGAGGCTTCCCCAGCCATGTGGAACTGTAAGTCCAATTAAACCTTTTTTCCTGTATAAATTACCCAGTCTCAGGTATATCTTTACCAGTAGCATGAAAACAGATAAATATAATAAATCGGTACTGGGAGTGGGGCACTGCTGAAAAGATACCCCAAAATGTGGAAGCAACTTTGGAACTGGGTAACAGGCAGAGGTTGGAACAGTCTGGAGGGCTCAGAAGAAGACAGGAAAATGTGAGAAAGTTTGGAACTCCCTAGAGACTTGTTGAATGACTTTGACCAAAATGCTGATAATGACATGGACAATAAGTTCCTGGCTGAGATGGTCTCAGATGGAGATGAGGAACTTTTCGGGAACTGGAGCAAAGGTGACTCTTGTTATGTTTTAGCAAAGAGACTGGCGGCATTTTGCTGCTGCCCTAGAGATTTGTGGAAATTTGAACTTGAGAGAAATGATTTAGGGTATCTGGGGGAAGAAATTTTAAAGCAGAAAAGCATTCAAGAGATGACTTGGGTGTTGTTAAAGTCATTTGGTTTTATAAGGGAAGCAGAGAATAAAAGTTTGGAAAATTTGCAGCCTGATAATGTGATAGAGAAGAAAATCCAATTTTCTGAGGAGAAATTCAAGCTGCCTGCAGAAATTTGCATAACTAACAAGGAGCTGAATGTTAATCCCCAACACAATGGGGAAAATTTCTCCAGGGTATGTCAGAGGTCTTCATGGCAACACTTTCCATCACAGACCCAGAGGCCTAGGAGAAAATGGTTTCATGGGCCAGGCCCAGGGTCCCCATACTATGTGTAGCCTAGGGACTTGGTGCCCTGTGTCCCAGCAACTCCAGATGTGGCTGAAAGGGGCCAATGTAGAGCTCAGGCTGTGGTTTCAGAGGGTGCAAGGCCCAAGTCTTGGCAGCTTCCACATGGTGTTGAGTCTGCAAGTACGTAGAAGTTAAGAATTGGGGTTTGGGAACCTCTGCCTTCTGTATTTCAGAAGATGTATGGAAATGCCTGGATTCTCAGGCAGAAGTTTGCTACAGGGACGGGGCATTCATGGAGAACCTCTGCTAGGGCAGTGCAGCAGGGAAATGTGGGGTCGGACCCCCACACTGAGTCCCTACTGGGGCACCATCTAGTGGAGCTGTGAGAAGAGGGCCACTGTCCTCCAGACCCCAGAATGGTAGATGTACCAACAGTTTGCACCATTCTCCTGGATGTCTTTGGGTTATGACATGTGGGAAAAGTGGTGCTTAGTGAGCAACATAATCCCTTGGGAGCACCCAGGACATACGCTAAGGCCCACAAAAAATATGTGAATAAATCTATTTGTTCATAAATGATGCTTTATAAGCAAGTGGATAGTAAAAACAGACAGTTTCAGACATTAAAACAGCCCAGTTTATAAATAATTGTAGATAATTGAATGAATAAGCAATAATGAATGCACCCAGTTTCTTGAGGTCTTTATGCAAAAGTTACCCTCTTGTGGAGACCTCCCCTTATGCCCATATCTCAGTGATCACATGCTCCTGGCCTCTCATTTCATGTGCTCTGTATTAGCCTCTTCTCGTGCTGTTAATAAAGACATATCTGAGGCTGGGTAATTAATAAAGGAAAGAGGTTTAATGGATTCACAGTTCCACATGGCTGGGAGCCCTCACAATCATGGCAGAAGACAAAGGAAGAGCAAAAGTTCATCTTCCATGGCGGCAGGCAAGAGAGGCTTGTGCAGGGGAACTCATGTTTATAGAACCATCAGATCTCGTGAGACTTATTCACTAACAGGAGAACAGTATGGGGGAAACTGCCTCTATGATTCAATTATCTCCACCTGGCCCTGCCCTTGACATGTGGGGATTATTACAATTCAAGGTGAGATTTGGGTGGGGAAACAGCCAAACCATATCATGCTCCTTTCCTGTTTTATTTATTTTTTCTTTCTTAGGACTCATCATTATTTCATTTTCTATATATTTCATTAACTTATCTTGTTTATTGTCTATCTATTTCACTTAGATATGAGCTTTATGATGATATGCCTTTTGTCTCTTTTGTTCAATACAATAATCCCAGCACCTAGAATAACACCTGGTTTATATAGGGCCTCAATATATTTGTTGTAGGAGTTCTGTAACTATGAACTTGATGTAACTGATCCTTGTCTTTTCAGTTCACTGTTCTACAAGTAATAATTGTGAAGTGAGAGAGTATATAATATTGTACATTTGAAAATTAAACCTTTATTGTATTACTGTTTTTTAAAATATTAAACTATATTAAAGTATATATTGACATGTATTAACATGCTCTCTATTTGCATAGATTTATGGAAGATTTGAAACTGTTTTATGGGAGACATTGGAATTGTCTACCTTTGATTTAGTAATTACAATGTTGACTTTTGCCAACAGAAATGTTCATATGGTTTTCTTGGTTACAGGAAAAATGGGTGAGTAGAGATACACAATTTACACATTCTTCCTTTAATCTTCCTCTTCATTAAAAATTTATCTTCGTGTAACATTTAACAGAAAATAAAGTAGCTATAAAGCTATGACTCATAATTCCTGTAACCGTTTCTAGTGCCAAGCACAGTAATAGATAGAGAACACTGGTGAACAGACAAAGCAAGACACGATGACTTTGTGGTCTGGTGGGAGAGTTGAGTTAGTAATCAAATTAGCATAGAAATAATTATACAACTACATCTGTAACAAGTTATGTGAAAGAGACACAAATGGTTCATTGAGAGTCCAAAGTGAAAGGATGAACTTAGATGAGCAGTTAATTGAAGGGTGTGTGTGTGAGCATGTACAAATGTGTTTATGTGTGTGCTAATGGTTGTGGAATACCATTCTAATAGAAGAGAGCAGTATGTGCAAAGGCCTGATTGGAGAGGGCACAGCATGTTTGAGAAACCAAAAGAAGGATCATGGCTAGTGCCCAGTCAAATGCAGTGGAGTGGAGTGGGGTGAGGGGATGGAGACATGCTGGGCCTTGCTGGGTGTATATCTCGAGAGTTACCAGAAGCAACTAAAGTGTTTGGCTTGGAGATCAGAGAAATGATCACATTTAGATTTTTTTCAACATAATTTCAACTGAAATACAGAAAAGAGTAGATTCAATGAAATGGCTAATATAGAGGAAAGGAAGAATAAAAGGAATTAAATGGTTAATGTAATCATTCAGGCAAGAGATGAAGGTAACTTAGACCAAATTCATGGCAGTGGTGATGGAGAAACATGGGCACATAGGAGGGAGACTTGTAGGAATTAGGACTGTGAAAGATGGAAAGACAGGTATCAAGAGGACTCCTGGGTTTCTGGACTTATAAAGGATGGAGCCTTGGATCTACCTGAGTAGACTTCCCATAGGCAGGTATTAATGTTTACTCTGGACTGGGGAAGAAAAATGACCCAAGCATGCACTGCTTAACTTTCTTACTTCTGTCCATGTAGACATCATTAATTGACTTAAACACTGGCTCTTGCTCAGCCTCCAAAAACAGCACTGGTAGGCATCACTAATTGAATGGAATTAACCAAGAAAATGAAAAAACCTATTTATTAGTCATCCTTAGGCTATCATTATGAAACAAATCCAGGCCCTTGCTTGACCTTATGATTTCAGCATGTCTTACTTTAGGTTGCACAGAGCAGGAGGGTTTCCGCAGCTACCTAGGCACAGGCAGGAATGACACAACCAGAAAAAGAGCCTGGAAATGGTCAGAATGGGAGTGGACAGGACAACTACATTGTCTTGCAATGAAAAGAGAGTGTGGATGGGCTAGTGCCAGAATATACAGCAAGAATACTAAAGTAGATTGAATGCAAACACTAAATTTAAAAGGGGAGATTCTATCAGTGAACAAATCTGGGATGGGACAATGGCCCAGGAGTAAATGAATGTGAAACGGGAAGCCCGTGGTGATCATATATAATCATATATCCAGTATCTTCTTGGAGGATATGAATCTGTATTCTCATAGGCAGGTCAGTCCCAGAGATTGCCTGACTTAGTTTTGGTTTTAATGTATCTCTTAGTCCCTATTATGCCACTTGCCGAATTTAAACCCTGCTGTTCTTAGGAGAAATTCCAAACCCCTTACAATACCTACTGACCACTGTTTGGGATTCTAGTCACTCCTTCCTTTCCCTCTCATTTTTGGCAAAAAGCACAAAGAAGGCCTTTTACTTCCTTAAAATCTCCAATCACTTTCTTTCTTTTTTATTTTTTTGAGACGGAGTCTCACTCTTTGACCCAGGCTGGAGTGCAGTGGCAAGATCTTGGTTCACTGCAACCTCTGCCTCTGGGTTCAAGCAATTCTCCTGCCTCAGCCTTCTGAGTAGCTGAGATTACAGGTACCTGCCACCACACCTGGCTAATCTTTTTGTATTTTTAGTAGAGACGGGGTTTCACCATGCTGGCCAGGTTAGTCTCGAACTCCTGACCTCAAGTGATCCACCTGCCTCGGTCTCCCAAAGTGCTGGAATTACAGGTATGAGCTACTGTCCAATCACTTTCTTAACTCCGAGTCTTCATGAATCTCTCCCCAGTTTTTCACAGCTCCGAATCATTCTTCAGAGTTCTGCTTTAAAGTTGCTTAATGTTCTTTCCTTTGAGAGGTCTGTGTACCATTGCCCTGCAACACAGAACCTTTTTATCCTCCGACTTCCCTTCTTGTAAAGCTCATCACACATGTTTAGTTGTCTGGTTCCCCTAACAAGACTATAGATGCTTTGAAGACTGATTCTGTCTGCTTTGTTCACTCAGGATCCTCAGCAACTTCCTCAGTGCTTGAGACCAGCAGGTTCTAAGTAAATATTTTTCAAGGAAACTTGTGAACATATAGAAGGCAGGGGCTGTATCCAGCTCATGGATGCATTTTCTGCAGTGACCAGTAATGTCCCTGGTAGAGAACATTGGGGAAATAGTTTCTAAGATCATTTAAGCCCAGGAGTTCAAGGCTGCAGTGAGCTATGATCATGCCACCGTACTCCAGCCTGGGCAACACAGTGAGACTCTGTCTCTAAAAAGAAAACAAAATTATTAAATAGAGTCTTTACGTGACAACACTCGTTAGATCCTCAAGTCATCTATGCTTTCATGGGACACTTTGAAAATAAAATTTTACTGGCAAAATCCTCAAGCACCCAGGCTTGCCAGCCTCCAGCCAGTTGTGCTACTGGCAATCATCCCAGCTCCTCCCTTGGTAAAGCATTTTCTGCAAGACATGGGAATTTGCCTGGAGTCTGCTTATAAAAGCCCATTTTCAACACTTTTGTTTCCTTCACATTTGTTCACTGCCTGAGAAACATCATTTAAATTCCCTGAAAACACACTCTGAAATAAAATAGGAAAGTTTGCTCTTTAATACGATTCCCAACTCCTGCTGGGGCGCAATATATCCTTTTCTGGCTTTGGGGATCAGAAATACCAGCTTCTCTCCTGGAGCCAGACTGTGGCCCTGGGTGGCCTTTGTGCTCACGTTCTGCACATCTTTTTCTCCCTGAGTTTTTCCATTTGCATGACAAGAGACCCTGGATTGATTCAAAGTCCATTAGTGGCTCCTGTCTGGATTCCCCTCTCATCTCACATAACATACTCTATTCGTGTCATCAAATGGTTTCACAGGCATCAATTGCTACAGTGCACCACGAGGGGAAGTCAAGGTGAAAACAGTGAGGAATTCAGGATCTTCTTTTTATGCAAATGCTTATAGCAGTGAAGATAAAGGTAGCAGGGCAGCCCTGTGAATCAGACAGCACTTTTGGGCTTACACATAGCAGAGTGTTTCTGAACAGCTTCAGGAAGAGCTCGCCACTTTCAGGCTCTCACAAATGGAGAGACTTCTCATTAACCTCTTTCTCTCCACTGCAGGCAAAGTGGCATTAACTGGAGCCAAGGTCTAGGCACTGGGGAGAGACTTGTTCTGGAGTTATAAACAATATCTTATTGTTGTCGATCACACATTATGTAGCATATGAAGTGCTTCCTATTCATTGTCTAATTGAAACCTCACATTAATTATAAGAGGGAATACGATGCTATCTTCATTCCATTATACATATGAAGATACTGAAAATTGAAGAGTTTCAGTAAATCAGGTAACTCAGAGTCATGCATTTGGTAAATGCACGGTGAAGACCCAAGTCCATGTTTCTTTTTTTTTCCTGAAACTTGGATCATAGTTCACCCATTTAATCATTTATTTACTAAGTCCAGGAGTAGGTGGCTTAGTGCTTGGCATGAAGAATCAGCAGAAAAGAAAAACAGACATGGTGTTCACTTTTGCAGAACCATTGTTCTAAAAAGCAACAAACCCTGTCGTGAGGTTTAAGGGGAGTTTGTGGCTGCTTTAGCAAAATGGTCAATGAAGAAATGTTTAAGGAAATTATGTTTAACTGGTACCTGAAGGACAGAAGGAGCTAGACTTGTAGAGAGCTAGGGAAGGGTGTTTCAGACACAGGGGAACAGCCAATACTGAGGCTATGGTATGCTGTCTTTTATTAAATTAAATCTTTCATATATTCAATAAAAATTTTAAATGAGATCCTACTTAAGACAAGGTACTGTATTAGGCACTATAAATGTAGAGTTGAACAAGGCAGAGATGATCCTCTACTTCATGGGGGGTTTAGTCCCCAAGATGACAGGAGAGGAGGAGAAATGATAGTCATGGTACCAGAGAGGTCCAGCAGTAATTTGATGAATACTATGACAGTAAGTCAGGAGCAGGCTCATGCTAGAAATGTGGGAAGGCAGCTCAGTTACTTAGGATTGGCTATTCTATCAGCAGCAGGTAAGACCCTCAGAAGGTTTTAGATAGCTGAGAAGAGAAAGGAGGAAAAGCTGGATTTCTGCATGGTGTATCATCCACACTCAGAGCAAGACAGAGACCAAGTATCAGAAAGATCTATGGAGACTAAAAACTAGGTGCTTAGTCTCAGAAATAAGACATGTGCTTATCACTAAAATAAAGTCTTTCCACCCCAATGTTTTAGACCATGAGGTTACTCAGATGGGTCATACATTCCTTTGATCATGCTAGATCGGTACCCGGGATGCCTTGTCTAACTGGTCTGCTGAAGTGACACTACCTTCATGAAGTTCCCCCAAGTCCTCCTATGCCATGTAGACCTGCCTCTATCTGCCTCACTGAAACCTGCATCAACCTTTAAATCACCACCTGTACCACCTTAGTGTGGTAGAAGCTCTCTTGTCTGACCTACATTTAATCAACTCCCTGGCTTAACTGATTTACTGGACTAACCCACTCTCTTCAATCACTCTTTTACACATGTCAGTGGATCAGGCCACAGAAGGGTGAAAGGTTCCCAGGTGGTAAAAAGATTTATAAATACCTACAGCTTCTATTCTATCTGTAGCCCCAGGCTGACCAGAAATCACTGAGCTTGTCCCCAGACCCAGCTATGTCAGTTATATCTGTTAGTGTATTTATGTGACTTAATTAAATATTAAATAAAAATATTAAGTAAGTAGGAAAAGAGAGATGCCCTTTGCATGAAAATGAAACAAAATACTTTGAGAAGACTTTGTAATGCTGAGCAGCTAAAACAATGATGCTAAATTAGATGTGGGCAAGATAGCTGTAAACATTTGTGAAAAAAATTATAAAAATCCAGAAGTCACTCTGATAATTTTGAAAGTACTTTTAAATTCTCAGTACATTTTAAGAAATATTAAAGAAATATTAAATATTAAAGAAATATTAACTAATGCACTTTGGCTATGGTCTCTGTAAGAAACAACAGATAAACACTAAAAATGCTTTCCACAGTAGTTGAACTACCTTACATTTCTAACAACAATATATGACAATATGTAAGCATTCCCTTTTCTGCACAGCCTCACCAGCATCTATTATGTTTTCACTTTTTAATAATAGTCATTCTTACTGGTGTGAGACAGTGTCTCATTGTGGTTTTGCATTGCATTTCTCTGGTGATTAGTGATGTTGATTGAGCATTTTTTCATAGGTTTGTTGACCTCTTGTGTGTCTTCTTTTGAGAGGTGTCTATTCATATCCTTTGCCCACTTTTTAAAGGGGTTATTTGGTTTATGCTTATGGGTTTGTTTACATTACTTATAGATTCTAGATATTAGACCTTTGTCAGATGCATAGTTTGTGAATATTTTCTTTCATCCTGTAGGGTATTTTTTTACTCTGTTGGTAGTTTATTTTGCTGTGTAGAAGCTCTTTAGTTTAATTAGGTCCCACTTGTCAACTTTTGCTTTTGTTGCAATTGCTTCTGAGCATTCAGTGGTTGATGTCCAGAATGGTATTAAACACTGAGTGCATATGGACACAAATATGGAAATAATAGACACTAGGGGCTCCAAAAGGGAGGATGGAGGGGGGAAAAGTGTGAAAAATTACCCGTTGGGAACTGTGCTCAGTGACTGGGTGACAAGATCAATCATTCCCCAAACCTCAGCATCACATGATATACTGATGTAACAAACCTGTACATGTACCCCTGAATGAATCTAAAATGAAAGTTGAAAATAAAATAAAATAAATAAACCTGTGGTATATGCCTACATCATTAGGCTACATCATGAGAGTCACACATTCAACCTCATTAAACAATGTTATGTTCTTACAACATACTAATAGCTGCTCAACTTACTAGCAATGTGTATGCCCATGAAGCCATATTCAAACTTGATATTATCAGAATATTTGATTTCTGATAATCATTTGAATGTAAAATGGAAAATTATAGAAGTTTTTAAAAAAATGGCTTGGCATTATTTCAAAAGAATAGATTTATTATTTTATGTTTAAATTACAAAGAAAATGTTTCCATATAATTCTTCATAATTCTTCATTTTAGTTTGCTTTTTCAATTAACCAAGCAACAACCCATACTGACTATTTCAGCTAAAAGGAAATTTGCAATTTCTGTCTGTCATCCTCCCTAGAAGGTGAAATATTTGAGACCAAGATGTTTTCTCTACCTCCAGAACCCAACACAAACTTAGTAAAAAAGAAGTGGCTGTATTTGTCTGGACTCCTTTGGTCACCAAGATACTCATATTTTCCTCAGTATTCACCTGAAGCAAAATCATACTTGATCACTAGTAAACTTGGATGACTTATGGAATCTAAGGGTGAAACTGAGACTGGACTTTGGGAACAAAAGAGACTCCATGACTTATCATGACACCCTTTGAACTTGGATCTCTGCTTCTCCTGAAAGCTAGCTTCCTCATCCCCTCTCCCTTCTCAGCCACTAAGACCTCTGGATCCTTGCACCTTATGTCTATACATTGGGAGGAAACTTGTTCAGTTTCAGTCTCAACATGACTGAATAAGAACTCTGCATCAGTCAAACAGTGACTTCTGCCTAATGTACATGATTGAGGTGCAGGGCCATGATAATAAGCATATTTATTATGGGGGTCACCGTTAAGAGGGGGGTGGGTTAGGTGTAGAGGGGAGAAGGGAAGTCCCAGAAAAATGATGGGCAGGGCAGGAAATAAGTTGGTACAATAAGGCTGCCAGTGCATGTTTGTAGAAGGAACAGATGAATAAAAGGCAAATACCTAACCCAGACCAGCATCAAGTATCTAACTCTAAAAGGGGGGAAGCAAAGCAAGGAACCTGAAGTGATGCTAAGTGACTGCAAAGGGCAGCATAGTAGAGGAATCATGTGCATGATCCAGGAGCTAGGCTCTGGGTTTGAACCCTACCTCTGCCCCTTTCCAGCTCTGCCTTGGAACACCTGCTTAACCCCTCTGTACCAGTTGCCTCATGTGCGAATTGCAGATGACAATAATAGCATCTATTTTATAGGGTTGGTGTGGGATTAAATCAGTTAATATTTATAAAAGAATTAGATAGTGTCTAGCACATTGTAACCACAGCCCAAATGTTTGTTAAATTTAGTGACAAGCCTGTTCTATTTTAAGCATTGTTTTTGAAATTTAATTGTAAATTGGTGCTAAAGCTTTCACTCTTAGAAAAAAGGAATCACCCAGAAAATACAGGGAAAATGAATAGACTTAGTATGTGAAAAGGCAATTGTGTTACACAGTGAAAACTGTTAATAATTTGAACAAAAATTACAAATTTTTCTTGCCAAAATCTTGACTCTGGCATTTGGGTTTACATATTAAAGTGCTTTTTATGGAATTTTAGGTCGTAACTGTTTCTAAAAGCCAATTGTGAGCATAGCATTGCAGAAGTTATTGCTTAATTGGCTCCTGAAGGCATATTCTGTAGGTTCACTTCAGACTGATTCAGCAAGGAGATTGGAAGTCTGGATAACACTAATGTTTATTTGTTGGTGGTCTAAGACCCTAGGAATTTTGGTTCTTCTCAGAAATACTAAGACTGAAGTGTTCTGGTGTCAAGCAAGCTTCAGCTGAATCCTGGCTAAGCTCAGCAACTCATTTGCACTGTAACTGTGGTTACTTATATTGCTCTTTTGAGCCTTAGTTTCTTCATGTACAGAATGAGAAGAATACCTGTCTCCCAGGATTGTTGAGACTAAATGACAAAGCTCCTTATGAAAATGCTCCTTATAAAGGTGATTAGAAAATAACAGTGGCCATCACATAAGTTTTAATTCTTCCCAGTGCTCAAATCACAGGCCATGGTCTGTGTTACTCTATATTCTATATTCCATGGATATGGTATGTGATTTAAAGAATCAGTCATAAAATTCAGGTATTCAGTTTCTTATTTTGTTGGTTTTTTTCTTTCCATGTTTTTAAGGAGTGAAGATTTTCTCAAGTAGCTTTATTAGTAGTTCTAAAATACACCAAACTGGAAACCTTGGGACAAAGCTCTTTCCTGATTTGTTCAATCATTGCTAGATGCCCACTCTGTGCCTGGAGACCCCAGTGCACAAGGCAGGCCAAGGCCACACCTTCACAGACAGAAGCTCAGGTTCTGTAACTTAGTTGTGGGAACTCAGGCAAGTAACTTAACCTCTCCAAACCTCATTGTCCTCATCTGTAAAACAGTTGTAGCTCCCTTGTGAGATTATTGAACACAGTGTGATATGTTCTTGTAACATGCTTAGTGGCAGTGACATGCCATGGGTATGGGGAGGTGGAGGAGAGAAAATGAAGAGTGGTCTGTACTAGATGCAGGCAATAAGAGGGACCCTTGTCTGTAGAGAATTTAAAATAATAAAAAAATGACTGAAAGTTATTCTGCTTTTCGTCATCACTATTCCTTGTCAGTTTTACACAATGGCAGTGAAACAAACACTCTTTGCTCCCAGGTGACTGCTTGATAGACGGTGTGTCATCATGCACATCCTCCGTGGCTCTCCACCCTACTCCAGGGATTAGCTTTTCTCATGTAGAATAACCCATGATCACTTTAATCTTAAGTAATGCTTAGGACATCAGTGGTATTCTTTAGCTGAAGTCTCAGTCTGATATAGCAACAATTCTAACATTATGAAATAAAGAGGAAGGCACTTTTTTCTTTGATAATAAAATGATAAACCAAAAGCAATATGACACTTGGGAAAAATGCTGAGGTCTCTTGAAAGGTATTTAGTCAAATGTGAGGAATAAAGAACACATTTGCTGAACCCAGAAGACATTAGACACTGGATACACTGCTAAGTAGCCCCCCTTGGAAAAAATCTTTCTCTTAACCACTTCTTAGGGCGTAAAGACTTCAAAGTCTTTTTAGAGAGCGTCAAAACGTCTTTTTACAGGAGTTTTGCTACTTCTCTCAAGACGCAGAAAACACTGCTAAGCATTGTGTCATTAAGAACTAGTGTGAAGGTTAACTTCATGTGTCAACCCTCTGGGACATGGTGCACAGATATTTAGATTAAATGTTATTCTGGATATTTCTGTGAAAGTGATTTTGGACAAGATTAACATTTAAATTGATGGACTTTGAGGAAAGCAGATTGTCCTTCGTAACGTGGGTGGTCCTCATCCCATCAGTTTGAGGCTTAAATAGAGAACAAAAAATCTGACCTCTCCCAAGCAGAAAGGAATTCTATAGCAGATGGCATTTGGATTTGAACTGCAACATTGGCTCTTTCCTCAGTTTCCAGTCTGATGGCTGTAGAATTTGAATTGCAGATTCTGGACATGCTAGCCTCCATAATTGAATGCACCAATTCCTTAAAATAAAGCTCTCTTTCTTTTTCTATCTACACATTCTCTTGACTCTGCTTCTCTGTGGAACCCTGACTAATATACCTAGTATAGTTATTATCATTGCTGTTGTTACTGTAACTATCGTTACTATTGACTACACTTGTAGCTCCCATCATTTTGTCATGTGAAGACCCTGTATTGAGTTTCTCAGAACTTCCCAGACGTGTTCCTGGCCACAATGATTTGCCAAAAATAGATTAGAACCTGGGTGTGCAGCTCTTGGGGTTGCCAGAGTCCTCAGGTCAGTCACCTCTGACCATGAGCAACATCTTTATGTAGCCCTACAGCAAATCTTAACCCTTCTTACGTATGTAACGATGTGGACAAAGTTAGAAGAGACTGATTCCTGTGCATTATCTCCACCCCTGCCAACAGGGAACAGATAAGGAAACTGAGGCTCAGAGAAGATTAGGGACTTGCCTAGGATCACACAGTGAGTGAGTAATGGGACCAGGATTTTATTAGGATCATTATCTCTGGATGGTGTGTTTCAGAGTGTCATTAAGTTTGTGAAAGGCAGGGCTGAGATTTACCCTGAGCTTTATGGATCCAGTGTCCTTTTCTCTTAATTTTTGTATCCTAATATATTTTGTTGATTTATCTTATGTTCTCCATTAAATTATAACTATAGGGTCCTTTCTGCAGGGACAGTGACACCTTTGTGAGTTTCTGAATAGTCCCTGGCTCAGCTATGCATGTGCTTTCAACCTAATCTTCCTACATCCATGCAGCTTTGCAGGATTAACTCAGTTGCCTACTCCCTAGATCAACCGTCCCCAATTCCTGGGCCACGGACTGGTACTGGTCCACGGCCTGTTAGGAACTGGGCTGCACAGCAGGAGGTAAGCAGTCGGCAAGCCAGCGAAATTTCATTTGTATTTACAGCCACTCACCATTGCTCAAATTACCACCTGAGCTCCGCCTCCTGTCAGATCAGTGGCAGCATTAGATTCTCATAGGAGCGCAAACCCTATGGTGAACCACACATGTGGGTATAGGTTGCGTGCTTCTTATGGGAATCTAATGCCTGATGATTTATCACTGTCTGTCATCACCCCCAGTCTCCCCCAGATGGGACTGTTTAGTTGAAGGGAAACAAGCCCAGGGCTCCCACTGATTCTACATTATGGTGAGTTGTATAATTATTTCATTATGTATTAAAATGTAATAATAGAAATAAAGTGCATAATGAATGCAATGCACTGGAATCATTCCCAAACCATCCCCCTCCACCCTGGTGTGTGGAAAATTGTCTTCAAAGAAACTGGTCCCTGATGCCCGAAAGGTTGGGAACTGCTGCCCTAGATGATATTGTGTTGGTTCCACTAGTTGGAATTCACCAACTCTGGTGGAAAGCCATTGAAGGTGTTTCATCGTTGTTTCTTTTATAGGTTGCTCTTATTTCTGGTTGGAGAATGTCTTATGGAAAAGCGAGAATGAAAATAGACCAGTTAGGTTATTCTGAGTGTCCAATGAGAAATGACAGGGACTTGGAGCATGGTGGCAGGGAGAAAGGTGAATGGCTTTTAAATCCCGTTTGGCTGTGGTGTGACAGATTGGCTATGAGGGGTGAATGAAAGAAAAGCATTTCATATAATTTTTGTGAAGACTTGGCACATAGAAAGGATTCAATAACATCAGGTACTGATATTATTAATATGCTCTTTGAAGTCAAAGGCTAGTGAATCTTACACTTCTTCAGGTTTAACACAAGTCTGATATACAGTAGGAGCCCAATAAACATTTGCTTGCTGAATATCTCTGGTGTGTTACTGCGTTAACAAGTGGTCATTGTCATGTTAATTATTGTATGTTAATAATAAACTCCTGGTGATAGAGTTAGACATCACCTTGTATTTGGTACTCTTGCTTAGATTATATATAAGTAAAAGTATTATTTCCAGTTACAGAAGCCCTGCTGAGAAGGAACGTCTTACAGGAGGGTTCAGTGTGAATTAACAATACTGAGCATGATATTGACACACATAGAGAACCCAGTGTTATTTGTATATTACTGTAGAACTTAACAGTTCTGTGTTTTCTCATTCCCATGTCTCTATAATCACAATTTTAAAAGGGGTTCATTGCTCATTATAATATCATTCATTTATCTATTGAGATAATTATTCATTAAATATTTTTTCAAACTCTCAAAATGATGCAATTTACTGAAGAAAAGGTTACTGCTCTTACAGAGCTTCAGGCAAGTCAATAAGGATACTGAGTGTGATCAACACAGTGATGGATGGAAGGTTAAGGACAGTGCAAGCCCAATTTAACGATGTCTGGTCTCAGTCAGGGAAGGCTTCCTGGAAGAGGTGATGTGTGAGCTGAGTTTTGGGGAACAGGTAGATTTTAGCTAGATGGGTAAGAGTGAGAATGGTTTTAAGTAGAATAAATTGTATGAGTGAAGCAATGATGATATGACAAAGATGATGTATTCATGGAGCTTCAAATAGTTGGATGTGGAGTTAGGCGAGGACCAGATTATAAAGAGGCTTGTGTACTAATCTGGGGAACATTAACTTCATCTTGAAAGCTACTGGGGGCTACTGAAGGATCTCTTCTTATTTAAAGTACAATTTACATAGAGAATAGTGTACATATCACAGGTGTACAGCTCTATGAATTTTCATAAAGTAAAACACTCTCATAAACAGAATCGACCTAGAAGCAGACCATAAGAGAACCCTAGAAGCCCCTTGTGTCCCCATACCACTCTTACAAGAAGGAGGGAATACATTATTTCAATAATAAAGCAAAAGCCCAAGAGAGAATAGCAATCATTTTGATGAAACCATTACCAACCATACTCTTATTGAGCACTTACTATGTGTCAAGCCCTGTATATGAATCAGCATCTCCTTATGTCCTCACAACAACTGATGACGTAGCTGTGAGATTTCAGTGTATATAGGTCAATACAGAAAAATATATGCCCACAGTCTGCTGTCATGTCTCATCATGTGTGTTTTGCTAAACCTTAATGTTCCAGTTGTCAATAGGACTGGGATCAATTTGCAACACATACAGACAATGAAACAGATCAAACTTAGACTTTGATTCATTTGCTTTGTAAGGACAAAGCAATCTGCAAGGTGATAATAATAAAACCAGAAATAGGGCAACATTTAAAAAATTTTACAAGACCCAAAATACCTATTTTGGAATAGCTTCCTGAGTCTGAAAAATGATATTTCTTAAATGATCAATGTAACTAAAGTAGAGTACTTTGATATTCTCTTAGGGCCGGTTTATATTTACAAACCTGTTTTGTAGTTAGAGAGTGAAAATGTTTTGTTCATTTAAAATGAATATTCTTTTCTGGCGGTCATTTAGGAAATGACACGAACGAAGCCCGACACATTTGCCACCCTGGTCTTACGCTACCTGTGAGAAAAAAGCAATTTTATTCTGGAGTATGACAGACTAGGTTTCAGCACATTTTCTAGCTGAGTGACCTTCCTTCAGCATCAGTTTTTTTCCCCCGAAACCATCTGGGATAAGGAGATAAGCATCCGTTTTTTTTTTTTTTTTTTAAATCTGTAAAATGGGAACAATAATTAGCCTTTCGTGGAGTGGCTCATGTGAAAATGCCAATTAGAGTCACTAACATAAGTGGGAGCTAAATCCTTCTCCACATTTATTTTCTTTTACACTTTAAACCCTTAACATGAAGCAGAAAAAAACGTTAATACTAGTGCATTTACTTCCATCCCATGCCTCTACTGACGAGTCACAACTATCTACACTATCTACCATAAAATTCTCCCTTTTCCTGTAAGCCTGTAGGTACGTATGTTTTTTGTCCAGTATCCTGTAGAGTTTTGGGAAGGGAATCATGGACAACCCAAACTAACTATATGTGGTAGATTGCTTGCACGTATGTGCATAATAATTCCTGTTGGGTAATGCCTTCCATGTTGCTTCTTGGCTTAGTCATGTTACTTGCCTTGGCCAATGGGACTACAGCAAATGTGGCATAAACAGAGGCTTTGAAATTGTTTGTACGTTAGGGCTCATGTTTTCTTTTGCATTGATTGGAACCATGAGACAACTACATGAGTGCACCTGCACTAGCTTGCTGGAGGATGAGAGGACACATGATGAAGAATTAGATGTCCTGCTCCACAGTCTTCCAAAATACTAGATATGTGAGTGAGGCTGTCCTATATCATCCAGCAGCCAGTCAGCAGAGCTGATCAGACTAGAACTCTCCAACCAACCCACAGATTTGTGAGCTAAGTAAATGGTGATTGCTTTAAGCCACTACATTCTGGTGTTTTTTTTTTACAGAGCAAAAGATAATTGATACAATTAATTAACAGATATGGAAAGACAGGATGGTAAATTAGGCTACATGACTATGAAGGAGGGCTAACATCTTCTGAATGCTCCTGTTGTGTGTGACGGTTGTCACCTAGCTTACCTCATTTGATCCTCACAGCTACTCAATGGAGCAAAAAAGCATATTTTATAGCTAAGAAAATAAATCCAGAGAGATATGATATATCATTCAAAGACATATCACAAAGCAGGCATTATTATCTTGTTTTATAGTTCCGAGTATATTGACTCAGAAATGAAGAAACTTGCTCAAGAGACCCAACAATGCAAATGACAGAACCAGATCTGAAAACTTGGTAAGTCTGACACACAAGCCAGTGCTCTTTTGAATACTCTTGATAATACGTGTATACAAAGTGCTTCTGAAGCTGTCTGTCTGTAGAGTAAACTAGCACTCTATCCATCAAAGCACCCTTCGTTTGTGTGGCCCATTATCCCTTGGTGGGTTTTTCACCTCCCTAACTTCTGAACTTTCATTATCAAGAATGGTAGCTTTTGCTGGCTCCTGTCTTGGATGAGGGACAGATGCCCTGTGCCCAGGATGCTTTCTCTTGGGGGCCTGAATCCTGAAGAATCAAAATTACTTACAAGCTAATGGCTCTAGCTAGAGACACTAGAGGCTGATGAGATCCAGCTGGAATGGGGCATAAGGGACTGTGGTGGGCATGGCAGCCAAGACCTACGCATGTCTTCCCACCACAGCCAGTGCAGCATTTTTTAAATTGGAGCTCATGACACATTTGTGGGCTTGAAATCAAATTTAGTGGATTATACACAGCAGGCAAAAATGAAATAGAATAAAACAGAAAATATCAGACTCTAATAACTATAAAGGTAAGTTTTTTTGTGAATATTTCATTTATTTTATATATGCCTGTATGCCTTTGTGTACGAAATCATCAAGTAAAATGAACTTCTTACTGGGAGTTGCAGTTGAAAAAATAAAAAGGCCATGAGTATTCCTTCCTGAATAGGTGAGGCTGGAAAGCTAATGATTTAATTTCCCCAAATCCTTGCATTTCCGGATAGTGCTTGAGTTCTGCCAATTAGATGCACTCCTGCAAGATTTAAAATGTGAAGGTTAAATGGAGAGCATTTTTAGCTACTTCTGCTTTTCATGCCTGGCAACCACAGTTAGAGATATTGGATTTTTAAATAGCAGCCCTCCAGTGTCTAGTCACGAGTTTTGTGGCTGTTCAGAACGTGGCCATCGTCCACATATTGCCAGGGTGGATCTAGAAGGCAACATATCTCTGGAGCTAACAGCTGTGGCAATGGTGGTTTTCTGATCTATCCCCTTTACAATAAACGGGAAGCTGCTTTACCAGGTCTAGAAAAGAAGTTTTGATCTATCAAGAGAGAATTTTACCCACCTCCGAGGCCCATGGGCAAGAAGAGTGCTGTCCTCTTGTTTAATGTTGGGAGAGGTGACAGGAGAAGGAAGGCATTTTGTAATTTTATCAACACTCTCAAAAATCCTTTCTAAAATTCATCAGGCCCTTAGAAATTATGTACACCCTGGAAGTTCTTCTGACTATAAATTTGCAAATATTGCACCACATATCTCTCTACCATCCCATTCCATACCCGAAGAACATGCGTACTTGACTCTGTTTGACTATTCAATTCAATTCCCTTCAATAAACAGTAATCATGCTGACATGTGACAGACTCTGAGTGTGCTGCTGGGAGCTAAATATGTCACCAGCCCTGAAGAACACACAGTCTGTGGGGAATGCAGGAGCAGGAACCTCCCAAACACAAAACAAGGTCCATTGTAGAAGCAAGGACCTTGAACTCTGGTGACACTAGGAGTGACACAGGGGATGGGGAAGGGGTACCAGTTGGTGTCAGTTCCTAAATTAGTTAAGCCACAAGCATTTATTTCAAATAAGTGTCACAGCGATTCAATGAGGCAGGCTGGATTATTCCAATGTAACAGATAAGAAAGCTGAAGCACATGAAGTTACATTCTTTGCTCAAGTTTATATACCTAATGAGGTGCAAAGCTGGTATTCCAAACCAGGCCAGTCTAAGTCTGTTGTCTATGTAGCCATCAAGTTGCCTATAAATACAGTTAAGATTCTCTCAGAAATTCTGCTGAAAGAATTCTAACACTGAAAGATCCGAAGTCACAGATAGATTGGGGTGTTAGCTATTGGACACTTCCCTGTGACACTCCCCGCAACTCTGAAAATTTATTTTATACTATAGTAACTTCAAAATCCCTTAAAATACATGCTATAATTGGTGATGGGGACAGGATATTTTATAAAAGTTACTAAAATATTGCTTCAGTGTGCTGAAAAAAAAAAACCCACTACATATCTTTTGGATAACTGCAAATGCTGGTGTGGAAAAGACCTTTACATTGTAAGTTCCCCCCCCCCCACCAAGAACATTCTGTCTCCTCCCAGGGGGTAGGGGTAGTGGTTGATACAGGTTTTGTGGGTCCTGAGACTTAAATAACTTGGGGGGTGGGGTAAGAGAATCCTCTTTAAGAAAAACTGTGAAAATCATAACTGCAAACTTGCTAGGGTCCTTCTGAAGGCCTTAGAAGGGGTTTGCGAGTGAAGGCCTTTGAAGCTTAACCATCATTGGCTTCATGATAAGGGCACTTCTGATAAAGCAAACTATATTTCATTATTGTAAGTGTTGGAAGATGCTAACACCTTGGAGAACTACCTAACCCATGGCTGCATGTGGACAGATAAAGCGAATTATTGCCTATTTCAAGTATTAATATGCAACAGTTTCCATAGATACCTGATTATCCCTATGCCATAATATACGCTTCAGAGGTTATTTGAACACCATCTTCTACGCAGTGAATTCTTAGTTTCTAATTCAATTTTTATAATTCTGAATTCTTTTTTTGTTCATTGATATATATTTTATGCACTCATCTACTGAAATTTAAACAATATTGAATATATATTTTATCTTGATGTGGAACTGAGCTTTTCACATTTATTCAAGAAGATTATATTTTAATATCAATTGGAGGAGCTAATTTGAAAGTTGAAAGATACTTAAAATTCAAATAAGAAGCCCTTTGCTTGCAGCATTCTCAGGAGATTATATACCCTCCTCAAATACAATATTTAAAAAATTTCTAAAGTAATTTACATTTGTAGTGTGTTTACAGTTAAAAATTACCTTTACATGGAGCTCATTTTATATCAAAACAACCTTGGTAGAAATTATTAAAATGGTTTTACAAATGAGGAGACTGAAGCTCAGAGATTACCTTGCTCAAGGCCAGCCTGTCCCATCACGCAGGACACCAACGCCGTATTCTGCTTCTGCTGCATCTCAACTATCAAGAAAGCATGACCCTCCAGGCCAGCACTCCGAAACAGAAATTGAACAGAGGCTAGAAGGCTCCACCCCTTTACTACTGTATCTCCTCACATTGCCTGGAGAAACTGCCTGGGTCGGGTGTGAGCACATGGTGTTTGTAACCTCCCCCTCAGAACCTTAGTAAGTGGAATTATCACTTTTCACACCAGTGTTTAACTGTGAGCTTGTGTCAGTTTTCTGCTCATGAGAAGACCAACGATCAGTCCAAACTTTCTTATATATACTTGAAAACAGAAAATATCAGAATCAACAGAGTTCACTTGGACAATATTTGTAATACTCATTCATTTGGTGGGCCTCTTGGTTTTTCAATCATCCATAGGTGTAATCCAACCTTCTTTGCTTTTTTCCTCTTTTCATACTCCAAACATCTCTATTGGTTTCTCTCTTTACTTATTTAAAATCAATTCAGTCTCTGGTAGTCTGAGGATTTTGCTTTCTGTGGAATATATGTATTTCACAATTAAAGAAATGCCTAAAGGAGAGAAGCAATAAATATGGACTACATCACTACCAGTGAGAGCTCTTATTGGGCACCTACTATGTTTCAAGCTTTGCACATGAATTATGTGATTTAATCCTCATAACAACTAATGAGATAGGGGTATTTATTACTACTATTCCACAGATATGTAAATTGAGGCACAGAGAGGTTAGGTACTTGTCCTAGGCCACAGAGCAAGTAAGTGGCAGCACCCAGATGTGCACACAGGCATCTGAATTCATTAGTGAATTCTCCTTTTCAGAATTTGTGCTGCAGAATCTGATTTAGAGTTCATCCTTTTCTTTGGTGCAGTGGATCACATGGGGCTGACTCTTGAGTCATAATCTTTTCCATGACTCCATCTAATCTATTGTGAAGTATGTTCCACTACTCATTCACACATCTGACAAACTGTTCTTCAGCAAACATGTAGTAAGGAATGAGTTAGTGGCAGGCCCTGTGCTCTGCACTGGGGAGAGCACTGGAGAAGCTTCACTCTGCCTTCACCATGCTTGCAGTGTGCTTGGTCGAGAAACTGAAAATGACTATAATGAAATATTAATGACTGTTTACATAGAAGTCAGCACAAGGCATCATGTGTCTCTTGCATATTCCAAAGAGATTCTGGAATAATAGGTGTGAAAACTAAAATGCTTTGAGCTGTTGGGGAATCAGGGGTTGTAAAGATGAAATATTTACACCCCTGCAATTAATATATGAAAGACATGGCTTCCACAAATCTAAATTGCAAATTCAGTTGGACAGTGAGAATGAAGAAAGAAGAGTTAATGGAGTATAGAGTTCAACAAGAACATTCTCTGTTGGATATGAAAATTCATGCAAAAACTAGCCTCCAATTTACTAAAGAGGGAAGAAAAATGATTCTTCAATATCTGTCAATAATGATGTGAGTAGCCTAACTGGGAGATATCCGCCACTAGAAATGGGGGACCGACACCTCACACCTCACATGGCAGGGTACACCCCTGAGACGAAGCTTCCAGAGCAAGAATCAGACAGCAACACTTACTATTCAGCAATATTCTATCTTCTGCAGCCTCCACTGCTGATACCCAGGCAAACAGGGTCTGGAGTGGACTTCAAGCAAACTCCAACAGACCTACAGCTGAGGATCCTGACTGTTAGAAGGAAAACTAACAAACAGAAAGGACACCCACACCAAAACCCCATCAGTACGTCACCATCATCAAAGACACAAAGATGGGGAAAAAGCAGTGCAGAAAAGCTGGAAATTCAAAAAATCAGAGTGCATCTCCCCCTCCAAAGGAATGCAGCTCATCACCAGCAATGG
The DNA here is from genome assembly GCF_037993035.2 of Macaca fascicularis. Taxonomy (NCBI): domain Eukaryota; kingdom Metazoa; phylum Chordata; class Mammalia; order Primates; family Cercopithecidae; genus Macaca; species Macaca fascicularis. Next base: position 140,640,762 of record NC_088382.1, read on the forward strand.
AAAAAAGCTGGACAGAGAATGACTTTAACAAGTTGAGAGAAGAAGTCTTCAGTCGATCAAACTTCTCAGAGCTAAAGGAGGAACTATGTAACCAGCGCAAAGAAACTAAAAACCTTGAAAAAAGAATGGATGAATGGATAAATAGAATAATCAATGCAGAGAAGACCTTAAAAGAACTGATAGAGATGAAAACCATAACACAAGAACTATGTGACAAATGCACAAGCTTCAGTAACTGACTCGATCAACTGGAAGAAAGAGCATCAGCGATTGAAGATCAAATGAATGAAATGAAGTGAGAAGAGAAGTGTAGAGAAAAAAGTAAAAAGAAATGAACAAAGCCTCCAAGAAATATGGGATTATGTGAACAGACCAAATTTACATCTGATTGGTGTGCCTGAAAGTGATGGGGAAAATGGAACCAAGTTGGAAAATACTCTGCAGGATATCATCCAGGAGAACTTCCCCAACCTAGTAAGGTAGGCCAACATTCAAATTCAGGAAATACAGAGAATGCCACAAAGATACTCCTGGAGAAGAGCAACTCCAAGACACATAATTGTCAGATTCACCAAAGTTGAAATGAAGGAAAAAATGTTAAGGGCAGCCAGAGAGAAAGGTCGGGTTACACACAAAGGGAAGCCCATCAGACTAACAGTAGATCTCTCGACAGAAACTCTCCAAGCCAGAAAAGAGTGGGGGCTAATATTCAATATTCTTAAAGAAAAGAATTTTGAACCCAGAAGTTCATATCCAGCCAAACTAAGTTTCATAAGTGAAGGAAAAATAAAATCCTTTACAGACAAGCAAATGCTTAGAGATTTTGTCACCACCAGGCCTGCCCTACAAGAGATCCTGAAAGAAGCACTAAACATGGAAAGGAACAGGTACCAGCCATTGCAAAAACATGTCAAAATGTAAAGTCCATCGATGCTAGGAAGAAACTGCATCAACTAGCAAGCAAAATAACCAGCTAATATCATAATGACAGGATCAAGTTCATACATAACAATATTAACCCTAAATGTAAATGGACTAAATGGTCCAATTAAAAGACACAGACTGGCAAATTGGATAAAGAGTCAAGACCCATCAGTGTGCTGTATTCAGGAGACCCATCTCACATGCAGAGACACACATAAGCTCAAAATAAAGGGATGGAGGAAGATCTACCAAGCAAATGGAAAACAACAACAACAAAAAAAGCAGGGGTTGCAATCCTAGTCTCTGATAAAACAGACTTTAAACCATCAAAGATCAAAAGAGACAAAGAAGGCCATTATATAATGGTAAAGGGGTCAATTCATCAGGAAGAGCTACCTATCCTAAATATATATGCACCCAATACAGGAGCACCCAGATTCATAAAGCAAGTCCTTAGAGACTTACAAAGAGACTTAGACTCCCATACAATAATAATGGGAGACTTTAACACCCCACTGTCAACATTAGACAGACCAATGAGACAGAAAGTTAACAACGATATCCAGGAATTGAACTCAACTCTGCACCAAGCGGACCTAATAGACATCTATAGAACTCTCCACCCCAAATCAACAGAATATACACTCTTCTCAGCTGCACATCACACTTATTCCAAAATTGACCAAATAGTTGGAAGTAAAGCCCTCCTCAGCAAATGTAAAAGAACAGAAATTATAACAAACTATCTCTCAGACCACAGTGCAATTAAACTAGAATGCAGGACTAAGAAACTCAATCAAAACCGCTCAACTACATGGAAACTGAACAACCTGCTCCTGAATGACTACTGCGTACATAACAAAATGAAGGCAGAAATAAAGATGTTCTTTGAAACCAATGAGAACAAAGATACAACATACCAGAATCTCTGGGACACATTTAAAGCAGTGTGTAGAGGGAAATGTATAGCACTAAATGCCCACAAGAGAAAGCAGGAAAGATCTAAAATTGACACCCTAACATCACAATTAAAAGAACTAGAGAAGCAAGAGCAAACACATTCACAAGCTGGCAGAAGGCAAGAAATAACTAAGATCAGAGCAGAACTGAAGGAGATAGAGACACAAAAAACCCTCCAAAAAGTCAATGAATCCAGGAACTGGTTTTTTGAAAAGATCAACAAAATTGATAGACTGCTAGCAAGACTAATAAGAAGAAAAGAGAGAAGAATCAAATAGACGCAATAAAAAATGATGAAGGGGATGTCACCACCAACCCCACAGAAATACAAACTACCATCAGAGAATACTATAAACACCTCTATGCAAATAAACTAGAAAACCTAGAAGAAATGGATAATTTCCTGGACACTTACACTCTCCCAAGACTAAACCAGGAAGAAGTTGAATATCTGAATAGACCAATAGCAGGCTCTGAAATTGAGGCAATAATTAATAGCCTACCAACCAAAAAAAGTCCAGGACCAGACGGATTCACAGCCTAATTCTACCAGAGGTACAAGGAGGAGTTGGTACCATTCCTTCTGAAACTATTCCAATCAATAGAAAAAAAGGGAATCCTTCCCAACTCATTTTATGAGGCCAACATTGTCCTGATACCAAAGCCTGACAGAGATACAACAAAAAAAGAGAATTTTAGACCAATATTCCTGATGAACATTGATGCAAAAATCCTCAGTAAAATACTGGCAAACCTAATCCAGCAGTACATCAAAAAGCATATCCACCATGATCAAGTGGGCTTCATCCCTGGGATGCAAGGCTGGCTCAACATACTCAAATGAATAAATGTAATCCAGCATGTAAACAGAACCAAAGACAAAAACCACATGATTATCTCAATAGATGCAGAAAAGACATTTGACAAAATTCAACAGCCCTTCATGCTAAAAACTCTCAATAAATTTGGTATTGATGGAACATATCTCAAAATAATAAGAGCTATTTATGAAAAACCCACCCCCAATATCATAATGAATGGGCAAAAACTGGAAGCATTCTCTTTGAAAACTGGCACAAGACAGGGATGCCCTCTCTCACCACTCCTATTCAACATAGTGTTGGAAGTTCTGGCCAGGGCAATCAGGCAAGAGAAAGAAATAAAGGGTATTCAGTTAGGAAAAGAAGAAGTCAAATTGTCCCTGTTTGCAGATGACATGATTGTATATTTAGAAAACCCCATTGTCTCAGCCCAAAATCTCCGTAAGCTGATAAGCAACTTCAGCAAAGTCTCAGGATACAAAATCAATGTGCAAAAATCACGAGCATTCTTATACACTAATAACAGACAAACAGCCAAATCATGAGTGAACTCCATTCACAATTGCTTCAAAGAGAATAAAATATCTAGGAATCCAACTTACAAGGGATGTAAAGGACCTCTTCAAGGAGAACTACAAACCACTGCTCAGTGAAATAAAAGAGGATACAAACAAATGGAAGAACATTCCATGCTCATGGATAGGAAGAATCAATATCGTGAAAATGGCCATACTGCCCAAGGTAATTTATAGATTCAGCGCCATCCGCATTAAGCTACCAATGACTCTCTTCACAGAATTGGAAAAAACTACTTTAAAATTCATATGGAACCAAAAAAGAGCCTGCATTGCCAAGAAAATTCTAAACCAAAAGAACAAAGCTGGAGGCATCACGCTACCCGACTTCAAACTATACTACAAGGCTACAGCAACCAAAACAACATGGTACTGGTACCAAAACAGAGATATAGACCAATGGAACAGAACAGAGTCCTCAGAAATAATACCACACATCTACAGCCATCTGATCTTTGACAAACCTGAGAAAAACAAGAAATGGGGAAAGGATTCCCTATTTAATAAATGGTGCTGGGAAGATTGGCTAGCCATAAGTAGAAAGCTGAAATTGGATCCTTTCCTTACTCCTTATATGAAAATTAATTCAAGATGGATTACAGACTTAAATGTTAGATCTAAAACCATAAAAACCCTAGAAGAAAACCTAGGTAATACCATTCAGGACATAGGCATGGGCAAGGACTTCATGTCTAAAACACCAAAAGCAACGGCAACAAAAGCCAAAATTGACAAATGGGATCTAGTTAAACTAAAGAGTTTCTGCACAGCAAAAGAAACTACCATCAGAGTGAACACGCAACCTACAGAATGGGAGAAAATTTTTGCAATCTACTCATGTGACAAAGGGCTAATATGCAGAACCTATAAAGAACTCAATCAAAGTGGGCAAAGGATATGAACAGACATTTCTCAAAAGAAGACATTCATACAGCCAACAGGCACATGAAAAAATGCTCATTATCACTCGCCATCAGAGAAATGCAAATCAAAACCACAATGAGATACCATCTCACACCAGTTAGAATGGCAATCATTAAAAAATAAGGAAACAGCAGGTGCTGGAGAGGATGTGGAGAAATAGGAACACTTTTACACTGTTGGTGGGAGTGTAAACTAGTTCAACCATTGTGGGAAACAGTGTGGTGATACCTCAAGGTTCTAGAACTAGAAATACCATTTGACCCAGCCATCCCACTACTGGGGATATACCCAAAGGATTATAAGTCATGCTGCTATAAAGACACATGCACACGTATGTTTATTGTGGCACTATTCGCAATAGCAAAGACTTGGAATCAACCCAAGTGTCCATCAGTGACAGACTGGATTAAGAAAATGTGGCACATATACACCATGGAATACTATGCAGCCATAAAACAGGATGAGTTCATGTCCTTTGTAGGGACATGGATGCAGCTGGAAACCATCATTCTCAGCAAACTATCGCAAGAACAGAAAACCAAATATCACATGTTCTCACTCACAGGTGGGAATTGAACAATGAGATCACTTGGACACAGGAAGGGATCATCACACACTGGGTCCTATTGTGGGGAGCCGGGGTGGGGAGGGATAGCATTGGGAGATATACCTAATGTAAATGACGAGTTAATGGGTGAAGCACACCAACATGGCACATGTATACATGTGTAACAAACCTGCACATTGTGCACATGTACCCTAGAACTTAAAGTATAATAATAAATAAATAGATAAATAAATAAATAAAAGAACTATGTGATAAAAAATGATAATCACATATTTGAGGAAAGAGAAATGCTTATTGGAAATGCTCCTTAAATTAATTATTACTTTACTCATTTGATACAGTGTTAGTGAATGTTTAAATACCAGGGTAGATATTATAGGGGGAAAATCACAATTCGTCCATGGATCAAGGAACTTGTAATATAACAGAGGAGATATGAAGACATGACATATATAACTCTCAGACTAAGTTGGAAACTGCCAAGCTTACCAAACTCTTGTTTGTTACAAAAAAAAATTCTATTTAAAAATCTCCTCTTGTTTTTAATTCTGGCACCTAACTCAGGACGTGGTCCACAGTATGTATTCTATAATGCAATAACCTAATTAGATTTTGATAATATGTATTTGACTATCACCAAAGCTCTGAAGAGAACTCTTGAGTGGAAAGCTCTGAGAAAAAAGTCAATTAATGTAGAATTTTGATTGGATTTTAATGCTTTTGCTGAGTCCTGAACAATGAAGTGATAAAACAAGCATACTAGATGACCCCTGGACCAAGCTGTGCCTGAAGCCTGCTTAGAAATAGAACTCAAGTCTAATGCTGGTTGGGGAGGAAGACAGTCCACCACAGAATAAGTGATGTTCTGTGATTATTAGCAGTTTTCTTGTACTTGGTGGGTAGGAAAGGAGAAAGCTGGAGCCTTTAGAACACTTTGGAAGAGATACATGAACATAAAATCCCATGTGAGAAGGGCAAAAGGAGCTTCCTGAAGAACGCACTATCCTCAGTCTAGTCAGGACATATCACTGTTGTTGGGAGCCTTCACTGGAAGCTGCCACCTTCATGGGTCACTGGGTCTTTTCCTCTGGGTAGCTTTAGTGTGTGTTGAACGATATCTTTCCCCTATATTAAGACAACCCATCTAATTTTCCCACATCACTATGTGTATTCCTGTTGATCACATTACAGTCCTGTTGTGACAATTGTACACCTGCCCCTGGATATTCAGTAACAGGAGGCAATACGTTCTTCTTATTGCTAGAACCAATATGAGTTGAGTTTCCCGTCATTTGAGACTAAAAGAGTGTGCCCGATGTGGAAGGGAGGGCTAGGGCCCTCCCAAGGGAGAGGGGAGTAGATTGTGAAGAGCATCCCGTGTTGAAGGACATCGTAGCATAATAATTGGTTATATGGGCTCTGGAGCAAGACTGTTTAGGTCTGAGAACCAACTGTGCAACTTACTAGCTCTCATTTAGCCTCTCTGTTTTTCAAATTCCTCATCTATAAAATGGAGGTAAAAAATTCACCCACTTCAGAGGGTTTATCTGAGGATTAAATGAAGTAATCTATGTGAAGTACGGAACCTCACACGTAGTAAATGCTATGTCAGAGCCAGTCTCTGTTACTTCCATCCAGGCAACGTTTAAGGAGGGTAGAGAGGTAAGACATGGGTCTGATTTCATTCTAAAGGCAACAGGAAGTTGTATTAGTATCCCAAGCTGGCATTAAAAAATTACCACAAAATGTGGTGGTTTAAAACAATAGAAATGTATTCTCCTACAGTTTTGGAGGTCAGAAGTCTGAAAGGAAGGTGTTGTCAGGGTTGGTTTTTCTTCCGGGGCCCTGATGGAGAAACTGTCCCATGTCACTCTCCTGGCTTCTGGTGGCTACCAGCGGTCCTTGCAGATGCCTCGCTCCAACCTGTGCCTCTGTCTTCACAAGGTGCTCTTTTGTGCACGTCCTGCGTCTGCCTCTGGGATTCTTTGTGTTCTCTTCTTATAAGGATACCAGTCATATTGAATTAAGGCCCACCCTAATCAAGTGTGATTTCATCTTGAATCAATCTGTAAAGAGCCTATTTCCCAGTAAGATCACATTCTGAGGTTTGGGGGAACATGCATTTTAGGGGGACACTATTCAACCCAGTATAGAAGTCATAGAGATGACCTAACTAGATCTAGTTTTTAGAAGGATCACTCTGGCTGCAGCCTGGAGAATGAATTTCAGGGAATGAAAGGGTTGTTACAGTGATCTAGGAGAGAAATGGAGAAGGAAGTAGGGTTAGAAACATTGGAAAAAATATGAAAGATGGATGAGAAAGAGAATTAACTGCTCATAATTATTACTGAATGTCAGGGAAAATGGAGAGGATGGGTAGTGTGAGCTTGAAGAGTTGGTGGACAAGTGGTGCTGTTTGTTCACTAAGGGAATACTGCAAGGGCAATGTTTTGGGAAGGAAAGATCAATACTTGTTGAGCAAATGAAGGATGAAATAATGGTTTTGCCCTATGCCAGGTTTCCTTTCACGTTGACGGCATAGTTCTAAGCCTCTGTCTCAACTTTCTAGATTCCAACGGCTGATCAAGAGTAGTATTAATGCTTTTAAAAGATCAACTTGGAATTTTGGACTTCTCATAAATAATTTACAGAATAGCACTGCATCACAGTGGCCTCCCTACACCGCTTAAGTGATTCACTAGCCTATCTACTGTGAAAGGCTGTCAACAGTATACACTAAATGCTCATAGCTAGCTGGTTCTTTCAAGTCTACCCCCCACGTCTGCAACTTGTGTCCTATCTTTACTAAGAGGCAGTAATGTTTGTTTCCAAATCTGTTTATGATAAGCAAGCTTTTGTTTCTATGAAAAATGAGTTGAATACTATACTATACTCAAAATTTTCATTCTAAAAACGTTGCTTTCAAATGAGCTGTGGGCAAGACATTTGCAAAAGATTAGAAGAAAAAAAATTCTAGGACGATTTTACACCAAGATAGCTGAGATAGTGCCTTTAAATTATTTTACCTCTTTTATAGCCAATCCATTTTGGGTGTAACTCATGCAAAATAGTAAATGTAGAATTCTGGTCAACTGACCCTTACTCCAGTCTCACTAAAATAAGCTATTTTAGGCATGGATTATTTTAAAAATACTTATTTTATTTTTCTCCTACTCTATTTTACTACCACTCTTGAAAAGTGCCTTCAACTGTATCAAGGCAACAGAGCATGTCTTCTCTTCAGCATTTTATAGTAAGGCTATATTAGGTTTCCAATTTCAATTTCTTTAGTCAAAATTATCTGCACAGACTTTCAAGATAAAAAGCCCCCACAGAGTTCTTCAGCGGCTCCTCCATCTTCTCCAGGCTAGATCAAAGGTGTTGAGGCCTCTGATGGTGATTGATTTCTGCTTTCTGGATGGCCTCTGTATGCAAATTATAATTGCACATGAGCATAGGGTCATGAACTGAATCAGGGGTAGCATTAACAATCTGTATTGCTTATGGATGCCAAATTTGAAGTAGAACACAAATAACAAGAAGAAAAACTGTTGTTACTAGAATCAGAATACCTTTTCCTTTGAAACTTAGGATATGGCCCAGGTGATCCAACAGTTCAAGGATCAGCCATGACCCCCAGCTCTCAACTATTGAGGCCCCACTATGTCAGCCAATGGGTCAGATGCTTTGTATATATTGCTTGATTTTCTTACAACTAGCTTGAGATGTAGGGTTTATTATCTTCGACAGATGTTGAATCTAAGGTTGGTGTAAACACAGTCACCCAGATATAGACTTAGAGCTCTGAATCAAATACAGGTTTGTTTTTCTTCAAAGCCTTCCCTTCTTCCATCATGCCAGAAAACGCAAATAATGTGCTAGGAAAATTGCAAAGAACCAGGCAGCCAGATGGAATGCAAGAGCTGGTGTCCCACCCACATCAGGTAAACACAGTTCTTCGAGTGAAGTCAGTTGTTACAGGGAGATCAGAGGCCATTAACACTGGTACTGTGCTTGCCACTCAAAACCTTCCTGGTGATTGGAGGGAACTATGGTGCTAACCCTGATATAAAACAGCATGTGAAAAACCCATGTTAATGAAAAATGTCTCAGTGCCAAAAAGAAAGAAATAACTTACAACAGGAAACATTAGAGGAGGCTTCATGGGGGCGGGGGGGATCTGAGCATCAGATTGGGGTGTTGGTGAGATTTTCACAGAAATAGCCCTAACATTTGTAGAGTTCTTTACAGCTGAAATAACACTTTTTCAGGCATTATGTTATTTGTCTCTCAAAACACTCCTGTGGGTTAGGGCGAGAATTATCATTTCTAATTGAGAGATGAGGAAACTCACATACAAAATGGTTTGACAACTTGCTCAGAGTCACACTAGCAAGTTAGAAATAGAAATGGGACAAGCATCTAGGTCAATACTGTCCAGTAGAAATACAACGTGAACCACATATCCAATTTAAAAATTCCCAATTTAAAAATTCTATAAAAAATTAGCCAGAAACAGTTGAAAATCATTTTAATTGTATATTCTACTTAACCAAATATATTCAAAATATCATTTCAATGTATAATGAACATTCAATTAGTTTGTAAAAAGTCATTAATGAGATATTTTGCATTTCTTCTTTTTTTGGATTGTCTTTAAAATCTGGTGTGTATTTTCCATGCACAGCATGTCTCATTTTAAGACAGGCACATTGCAGGTGCTAAATATACACACAGGGCTAGTGGCTGCCATACTGGACAGAGTAGAGATTTTCTGACTTCTAGCCCAGTGTCTTTGTGCTCTGCTGAACTGCCTCACAAATATATACAGAGTGGGAGTGGAACATCTCATCCTAATGGAGCAACAGTGGCATGTCATTCAGGTTCCTGGCAGGACATAGCTGGTACCTCAAAAGGGATAATGAAAGAGAGTTATTGAAAAATTAAGGTATCATCACTGGCCATCAGAGAAATGCAAATCAAAACCACAATGAGATACCATCTCACACCAGTTAGAATGGCGATCATTAAAAAGTCAGGAAACAACAGGTGCTGGAGAGGATGTGGAGAAATAGGAACACTTTTACACTGTTGGTGGGATTGTAAACTAGTTCAACCATTATGGAAAACAGTATGGCGATTCCTCAAGGATCTAGAACTAGATGTACCATATGACCCAGCCATCCCATTACTGGGTATATACCCAAAGGATTATAAATTATGCTGCTATAAAGACACATGCACACGTATGTTTATTGCGGCACTATTCACAATAGCAAAGACTTGGAATCAACCCAAATGTCCATCAGTGACAGATTGGATTAAGAAAATGTGGCACATATACACCATGGAATACTATGCAGCCATCAAAAAGGATGAGTTTGTGTCCTTTGTAGGGACATGGATGCAGCTGGAAACCATCATTCTTAGCAAACTATCACAAGAACAGAAAACCAAACACCGCATGTTCTCACTCATAGGTGGGAACTGAACAATGAGATCACTCGGACTCAGGAAGGGGAACATCACACACCGGGGCCTATCATGGGGAGGGGGGAGGGGGGAAGGGGGAGGGGGGAGGGGGGAGGGATTGCATTGGGAGTTATACCTGATGTAAATGACGAGTTGATGGGTGCAGCACAGCAACAAGGCACAAGTATACATATGTAACAAACCTGCACGTTATGCACATGTACCCTATAACTTAAAGTATAATAATAATAAATAAATTTAAAAAAAAAAAAAAAAAAAAAAAAAAAAAAAAAGAAAGAGAGTTATTGAAAAATTAAGGTACTCAACAATGAATGGTAAAGCACCCCAAGGTTAGGAAGGGCTGGCAGCTACAAACACCCTTGGAATCTGGCAAATCCTTCACTTTAAGCGAGGGCTGCCTGTTAGGAACTGTGGCTTTTGGTGGATAAATGCAGCCACTGTAAATCTACAATCCAGCAGGGTAGGATATGGGAAGATAAATGCATTGACGTCTCTGTCCTCCCACACTCTAGTTCACGTCCAGTACCTCCCACTGGCTGAACCCAACCAGAAGCCAGAGGATAATGAGTCTGTTGATGAGATCCATAAAGGCCACACTCCAGGGGCAAAGAAAATGGCAGAGAAGCAGAGAGGGATGGAGACAGATAGGGAACGACCAGCAAGAAATCCCAGTCATAGACATGCAGGGCATCTTTGCTGGGCTGTGTGAGGTGTTGGGGTACAAAGTGGGAGGTAGCAAGTGAAATGATTGGAATGTCACGCTGGAGCCAGGTGGTGAATGGGCTGTGAGGCACAGTAAATGAAATTGGGTGGGTTCTATGGGCAGTAGCAATCCTGGGGCTTTCTTGCAATTAGTGTGAGGTCTTATATAATCCAAATTGGGCACTAAGAAGATGATCCTGACAGGTGTAATACTCTGTGCTGGGGTTTTGAGATGTGAGTTAGTCATACACCTCCCTTCTCAAATGAACCAAGTGAGAAATAGATACGGAAAACAGACAGGAATCGACTAAATCAAATCATTCAATCAAAGCAGCCACTTTATTATTGGCAAACGAATGGGAGACTTGGCTGCAAAGGAAGCAGACGTGAGCTTCCTATTTTTTATTTCTGCTCTATAGCCACAGTTGCCCAGCCAGAGGCAGAGTAGCTGGCTACTGTGGGCTCACTGCATCAGTGGAATCCCTGCAGGGAGGACAGCAGCCTGAATGTCTGGGCTTCCTATAAGGGGGAAAGGGACAGCAGCCTGCATGGGTGGCCTCTCTGTGGGGAGGAGAGGAGCCTGCATGGGTGGGCTCCCTGTGAAGAGGATGAGAACTTGCATGGGTGGGCTCCCTGTGGGGGACAGAGGAGATGGCATGAGTGGGCTCTCTGTAGGGAGGACAGGAGCCTGCATGAGTGGGTTCCCTGTGGGGAGGAGAGGAGACTGCATGAGTGGGCTCCCTGTGGGGAGGAGAGGAGACTGCTTGAGTGGGCTCCCTGTGGGGTAGACTGCCTGTGGGGAGGAATCAAATTCTTATCCCACAGAAAGGTCTGGAGAATGTATGTACAATGACTTCTAACGTATGAATCCTGCTCTCTGGAGAAAAGAAACCAGTGGATTCCTCCCTCACCATCTCAGCGTCAGATAGAGAGGGACAAGAATAGGTGAAAGAAAGCAGTGGCTTTGGCTTCATGCCCCGCAGAGCTCAGTAAGTTTGTTTAGTTTATTGTTTTAATTTCATAGATTATAAGGAAAATGGAGAAAAGGGAAATAGATTTATTTTTCAAGAAGAATGTTAAGGTGAGTGACTACAGGTGGCTAGATTAGTATACACTGGTTAGAAACTGGTTAACACCAATTAGAAAGCTATTTTGTGAGAGGACTTAAACCAGGCAGTACTAGTAAAGGAAATATAGAAAAAATGTGTGCATAAATGGTGAAGATAGCACCCACAGGGATAGGGACCATGGTTGATGTGAATGGATCAGGTACAAGGGTGTATCACAGAGAAAGAGGAGTACTTTTTCAGGGGGTGGGAGGATCATGAACAGGCTGAGCTGATGATATGTGTGAGACATGCTGAGGAGGCTATCGAGCTGGTGCTGGTGGTGGGCATCTGGAGCTCAGAAAAGAATGCTGATGTGGGAGCAATCAGGAAGTGATGATTAAAGCCATGATATAGCACCTAAAGAGAACTAAGAGATGAACAAAAAAGAAGGGGTCAAGGAGAGGCCCTTGAAGGATGCCTACATTTAAGGGTTTAGAGGAGGAAGAGGGATATATGAAGGAAACAGGAATCTGAGACTGGAAAGAAAATCAAGCGCCCCATAGTAAAATTAAGAGAGGAGAGTGCTTCAAGGAAAGGGTGTTGGGGGGTGACTCAGCAATACCAAGTGCTGTAAAAATCAAGGATATGAGGAGGCAAAAATAAGCCAAGGGTATAGCAGAATATATAAAGAGATTAATTCCATACAGAAATGCATGAATGAAACTCTCATGGAGGTGACATTTGAGCTGAGTTTTGAAGGATGGATAAGGTACAGGGATGAAAGGAAGGTTACACTAGGTAGGGAAAAACATGTAAACAAAGGCATGAGTGTAGAGGGTAAGGAGAATGTGTAGGAAACTGAATATTTCAGTATAAACTAAAGAATAATGAATATGAAAGATGTTGATAACATATAAGGCTGAACATGATGGGTGGTCAGTGGGTGGCTTTGAATGTAAGGAATGAAGAATAACAGAAAATGACTTGGAAGTAAGAGGTTTTTGGAGTATAATGAGAAGACCTATCTAGTTGGAGCAGAAAGAATAAAGATGCTAAGGTTCTACCACTTTTAGGTCAACTTTGATTCTCTGAATGAATTAACAGTGACAACGCTCTACTGTACTGGTCAATATTATTTTTAACTTTAAAAAGTCCCCAGGATGTTAAAAGGCACCAAAATGAATCAAATGAATCAACTCAGAACTCAGTAGGAAACCCAGCTTTCTCAATCTACTGTCCGAACAACCAGTTTACACCAATATTGTCTAACAAAGATATTTAAGTTTAACAGAATTGCTTTAATACAGCTAAAACATCTGCTGCATTTAAAAATAATCTTCCTGCTGCTGCAACATATGGTATCATCAGAAACTTTATTCCAGTGCCCCCAGAGCTTCTGAGACACCTTGAAATGCCATGATTACCATAACGAGGTTTATACAATTCTCCAAGCTGAAAGAAAAACAATTAATTCATTTTAATATTTAAAATAAATATGGGCCACTTGCATCATCTGGGAGAAGAAGCAGGATTGTGAGAACTATAATAATTAGAATCTAACTCCCTAAAGAAAGATGCTTCAAGATGTAGCTTCCAGATGGAAAATTCCCCTAACAAGTCGGCTTAAGATGCAAGCTCAGCCTGTCTCAGTCTCTCCTGAATTGGCTCTTCCCACTAAGATTTTAAATGAAGGGCACAACGGGCACAGGTATCTTTATTTTTACACAAAGGAGTTATTATAATATTCATGTAGGTAGAAGTGAAGCTAGGAGCAAAAGTTTGAATTCAATATAACTAGTTAAATAAATATTACTCAGAAGATCCTACATTTCAGCCACTACGCTAGATAAAAACCAGAGAATCCATTGAATTATATAGAGTAGCTGCCTTTAACTAGTCTTTAGAGGTTGTGGAGAGAGAGAAGCACAGATTAGTATATGTCATAAAGTGGGACACATTCTTTAATAGACTTAACAATCATGGCATGTGGCGAGTACAAGAAAACCATCTCAACTCTACCTGGGAGACAAAAGCAAGCCTCGTGGAGAAAGGAATGCTGAGGCAGAAGAGTAGAGACACATTAGGAGGGAGGTGCATTTCCCAGAACTATTAATACATGGCACAGGGTGGTGAAATAGCAGTTTGGGGAAAGAGACATGCAATGATTGAGATCCATGTGGCATGCTGTAATAGAGATCTGACAAAGAATTTCTTCACTTTGGTGTACACAGCACTTTGAATAATGCCTGGTGCATAGTTAACACTCAGGAAATATATAGCTATTATTGAATGGAAAGCAGTAAGGTTCCACTTAACAGGTTCACAATTTGCTTCAGGATGTCAGAGAAGACCTCGTGTCCGGCATTGCTGTCCTTTACTAGGTCATACGTATCTTGTCATCGGTATCTTTGCTAATTTCTTTCCTTCCTCTCTTCTAAGAATTAAAGTCATACTCATCCTCCAGGTCCAATTCAGAGTAAAGACTGAGTCTTATTTGGCTGTCTCTCTACAGCATGAATGGGTGAATAGATAGAAGAATAAATGAATGAATGAGTGATCATGGGAATTCTCATAAATCCTTCCAACAAACTACTTCCTCTCTTCCTTCAAGATTTTTGCATGTGTTTTTTGCTCTTTATGGTGTACTCTTTACTGCCTCTCCACTGAGCTGAGTCCTATTCACATGTCAGCTCAGGTAAAATTATTTTTCTAGGTTAGTTTTGACTCATACACTATTGACATACGTGTCCGTGTAGCTATTAATCTTCTACACCAGGTAAACTCTTTAAGGCCAGAAACTGATTGCTGGTCAGCATTATATTCCCAATGCTCAGCAGGGCTCCTGACACATAATAGACCCTCCATAAAGAAATTAATTCACAGTTGAACAAATTAAATGATTAATTTTTTTGTATCCTACCATGAGATAAAAATCATGAATGCATGAAAAATCTCACAAAACATGGTCATTTCTGTTGAATATAACCTATTTGATTCTCAATTTATAATTGCAAAATATTACCATCAATCTTATTTAGGATCATTATCCAAGGAAAAGGTATCTGCTGTCACTTAGGTTCTTACAGCATCTCCTTCACAGGGTATAGAATTTTTAACAGTTATGTCATTGTAATTAGTTCTGATAAGAGGTAGATGAGAATTCATTTGTCAATGACACATGATATTTTAAAAGACATGGATGGGACCTAATGATGATTCTGGTTGCTATGCACTTAAGGAGAGCCATCATCCTGATTTACCTCCATATAAATAACCCTAAGTTATTACAACTGAGCCAAGTCAATCCATAATAAATTCTCACATGAGTCCTCTTGGGACTGAACTATGTTGACTGATTCATATAAATCATTACACACAATAATGCTAATAGGAACTCTTCACTGACTTGCAAGGGCATCTCACACAAAGTAATTCTAACCATTAAGGAGACTTTTCAGGAAGGATGTTATTATTCCCATGGCATTGATGGGGAAACTAAGACTCAGAGTTTGCTCAAGCTCACTAAAATAGTAACTAAGCAAAAATTACTAATCCAGGGCAATCTCATTTGAAAGTCTATGTTTTCTCTGCCAGACTACACTGCCCATCTATTACTGAGGAAGTTCTCAAGGATAATGGAAACCTGAAGCAGGGATCAAATGCCAGTGGAAAGTAACTTTAGCACTGATGCTGTAGAGTCAGCTATCTCAGACAATACCCTTGAGTAAATAAAAGGTGGTCAACATGCCACAAATATCATAGTTGTGAATATAGGACTAAAAGAAGCCTACACAATATTTTACTCCATCCTAGGAACAAAGCACCTTCCACAAAAGATAGTCTTTTCTTGTATTTTATCCAAGAAATCAATGAAACTGACTTATCTGTTTGTATTGCTTTCTACATAGTATCTCATTTGAGGCAAATGTAATGCAGAAGAGAAAGATATTGGCCCATGTATAAAAAAGGAACCTATGGTGAAGAGTTTAATAGCTTAGGTGGTCCAACTAGGAAGTAATAAGAGCCATGACCCAAACTCTAGTGGTCTTTCACTACATTCTAGTTGTCGCTTTCTCTTACCTCTGTATATTATTATTTTCTTCCTCCTTCTGCCAACTCAAAAAAAAAAAATAAATAAAGATTAGAGGGAATGGTGGATGATTCCTCCACAATTTTAGATTAATAGATCACAGTGATTCCAAGACACCCAACTTGAAGGATGGGAAAAGAAGCAAAAAGTCTTATGGAGATGGTAAGGCAATAACTTTTAGTGTCTCCAATATATCATAAACACTAAATAAGAGGCAGCCCAGAGAACTCACCCACAATTTCAGCTCTCGTTGTGACAAAGCATTAAGAACAGCTGAATACATTATTAATATGGCAGCATTCTCTGAACCGGCACAGATCCCATGGAAAGAGTGACATGCCAGTCTGGCAACTGATCTGTTTTGCACAGGAACATAATACAATAGTCCTGGGAGATACTCATGTTTATTGTACAGGGCGTTTTCTTTCTTAAAGTTATTTTTCTTAATTATTCCAAGGGTTATTCAGAGAAATTACTATGAGGTTCCAGAATTATTTTAGGCAATAACTTCGAAATTCCTTATTCTAAATTTTGTAAAGTCAAAGTAAGATCTGAAAACTCAGGAGTTTCCTCTGCCCCAGGAGACAGCAGATGGCAGTGGGAGTTGAGTCCTGGCAGGTGTACCCTACCTGTCCGTCTCATCCATTATCACCCAGACCTGGCTTCACTCACTTCAAAGATCCCTGACTCCCTGGTGATTTGATGCAAATTAATCATGAAGTAAGTGTTGAGTCTTTCTCTGCTACTTTCTTTATGATTTTTGCAAACTATTATTGCCTAAAGTCTTAAATAAGAAATGTGCTGTATTATAAATAATAAGACATAACTTTAAGAAAAAGGTCTTAGTTAAAAAAAGGTCTCGTATTATAAAAATAATATATCGACAAGCATAAAATTTCCAAGAACATATATACTTGGGATGCTATAAATTGATGCTAAAACCAATTTTCAACACATTCCTGATATTCCTCTTGGAAAATTGTTTTCAGAACCAAAGGTATACATGGATTTAAAATATATAAATAGCTTTAATAGGGACAAATCTTTATTCTTTGAAAGTAAATTTGATTTTGGAGAAATATATTATTTGAGGCCAAAACTACTTTTAAGTTCCTATAACATCCGCCCAATCAGGATGTCCAAAAAATTATTTTATCTTAACCTCTCCAAATTGGAACATATTATTGCCCCCTGCAATCCAACTTCTTTTCCTACTGTATCCCTTATTCTGATGTTGGCATCATGTCCACAGGATTTTTGTGTGTGTATATCCCTTCTAAAAATCAGGTTGTGGTTTTAGAGACTAGGCATGTGTAAGATTCTTCTACGCGCTTACTCTAATTTGAATTGGTAGACAGTAAACATTTTTATCTGAAATAACACATTTACAGTTTAAAAGAAAGAGGGTCAAAGACAGGCATGCTGATGGTTTTGAGGCATCATGACCTTGTTCACAAACACAGATGTCAGTGAAAGGTGTCAGGAAATAAATCTGTGACTGTAATCACTTTATTTCTTATAGGGAACGATGAATTGAGTGTGGATAGAATAAGACCAACCCATTTTGACCTGTAAGTCTAACACAACTATTTCCAACTCTGGAATCCTGTGACATAAACTTTAAGAGAACACTTGCAAGTCAGGACGTGTTTGGGAGCAAAACAGGAGCTCCGTATAAGTTAGAGACTGGCTAGGTGATAACTAAAACACACAGCCTTGTCAGTTGGTACCTGTCTTTGGTTCTCTGTCTCCAGGCGCAGCCTGGCCTCCACACACCTCCGAGTCTCCAGGAAAGCTTGGCGCTGGGCCCGGTCTGACAGGTAACTGATGAAGATTCCAGCTGTGTTCATACACATGAATAACACTGCCTGGGCCACAACCTAAAACAAACACAGTCTGGTCAGGTGCTTAAAACAAAAGCTATTTACAAGCAACAATAAAATACACAAATAAATACGAATTTCCACGGTAAATCCTAATGTAGTAATCCACATGTTTAATCGTATGTTTGTAGAACTATGCCCTTCATTCAGCTCTTGAGACAAATGTCATCTCTTCAGAGAGGGCTTCTTTCACCACTTTCTCCAATTTAGGCTTCTTTCTCCCCAGGTTTAGACTGGAGTCTTCATGGGAAACCTGCTGTGAAAAAGAGAGAATCTGGTTGACTTCTTTACTCCACCTTCTCTCTCTCCCCTTCACCAGCAAAAGCTTCTGGCTTTTAAGGGTTTGGAGAATCTGGTGGGAATAAAAAGAAGAGACTAATAAGAAACAGGAAAGGAATCCATTGAATACCTTTGACTTCGAATACATTGACTACTATATTTAGACTCTGGTGTTCTCAGATCTTCTTGGATAGAATCCAAGTCTTGTTTCTAACTCAAGAAAAGAAACGTGTTTATCTATTGCTTTTCATCTCCACTTCCATTATTCTATTTCTAGGCATTAAGATATGTTTCCTGGACTCTTAAATTGGGCCTCCCACTTTTTCATTTGCCCCCTTTCTAACTACTCTTCAGTCAAGAAAAGCAGACATTTTTGAAGAGGGGTCAGCACATGGAAGAAATGAACAACATAGTATGAATTTCTTTATTTTTATGGCTTTAGCCTGAGACCAGGTCATAGCTCATGCGGTGTGTGGTAGCTATAACTCCAATAGAAAACGCAGGTAGCTTAAAGAAGCAAAGAACAGAGTTCCAGACCACTGTAGCTTCCAGAAAGTGGGAGAAGAATTCCAAAAAGTAAAGAACTCGGTGAAAGAAAACCTAAAATTGTTTTATAACCTCTTAACTGAACCACATATGCATAGGGAAGACAGTAAGCAATTGAGCTAGGGATAAAAATAACTGAACTGATATTTGAACTGCAGTCCAAAAGACAAAGACTTTCTTTTGATTTCAGTCAAGTTAATTACCTGCTAAAGTGAAACAGAACAAAACAAAAATCACTCTTTCCAGGGGAATGTAAGATAATTCAGTCTTAACCACAGAGCATTCACAATGCCCAGAACATAGCACAGAATTACGTGACATAAAAATGAACATTAAAATATGACTCAATCTCAAGAGAAAAGATAGTTAACAGACATCTATTCTAATCTGACCCAGATGTTGGAATCAGCAGGCCGAGATTATAATAGTTCTTACAACTTTGCTCAGTGACATTCTAGCAATGAATGAAATTCACTGAAAGTAAATATTTTAGCAGTGAATGAAAAGAAATAGGAAAAGAAATAGAAACCTTAAAAAAAGAAAATTTCAGAAATGAAAAACAAAATATCTGAACCAACTGGATATTAACAGCAGAACATAGATGATGGGTCAGTAAATTTGGAAATATGCCAATAGAATATAACCATTTTGAAAAAAATTATTAATAAATAAATATTTAATAATATATAAATAAATAAAAATATATTTTATATACTTTTGTTTTGAGATGGAGTCTCACTCCACCACCCAGGCTGGAGTGCAGTAGTGTGATATCAGTTCACTGCAAACTGCACCTCTTGGGTTCAAGTGATTCTCCTGCCTCAGCCTCCTGAGTAGCTAGGATTACAGGCACCCACCACCACGCCCAGCTAATTTTTGTATTTTTAGTAGAGATGGGATTTCACCATGTTGGCCAGGCTGGCAGGTCTCAAACTCCTGACCTCAAATGATCTATCCACCTTGACCTCCCAAAGTGCTTGGATTACAGGAGTGAGCAACTGTGCCTGGCTTTTATATTTATATATATATTTATATATATTATATATATATTATATATATATATATATATATATATATATAGAGAGAGAGAGAGAGAGAGAGAGAGAGAGAGAGAGAGGAGAGAGAGAGAGAGAGAGACAGGCTCTCACTCTGTCACCCAGTAGCAGTAGCATGATCTTGGCTCACTGCAACCTCTGTCTCCCAGATTCAAGTAATTCTCCTGCCTCAGCCTCCCGAGTAGCTGGGATTACAGGTGTGCACCACCATGTGTGGCTAATTTTTGTATTTTTAGTAGAGATGAGGTTTTCCTGTGTTGGTCAGGCTGGTCTTGATGTCCTGACCTCAGGTGATCTGCCTGCCTGGGCCTCCCAAAGTGCTGGGATTACATGTGTGAGCCACCACGGTCAGCCGAAAAAAATTTTTTTAATGATTTATGAAAAGGTTTTATTAGTTTGTGTGACAACACTGAAAGGCCTAACATACATATAATTGGATTCTCAGAAGGAAAGGAAAGAGAGAGTGGGGCTAATTTGTTTAAAGAAATAATGCAATTCTTATAAATTTTATAAAGATACATATTTACAAGTTCAATAATCTCAGCAAACCCTACATAGGATAAATGTGAACAAAACTACCCTCCTTGCTGGGCACATCATAATCAAAATGCTTAAAAACCAAGGAAAATCTTGAAAACAGTCAGATAAAAATGTTACATATAGGGGACATATTCTTCAGTTATGATAAAGATTTTCAGATTAGATAAGAAGAAATATTATATGTCCTATTTGTAACATATAGTCCTAAAATACATTGATATAAAAACTGGGAAGTCAAAACAAAGCTGGCTTTGTTGTATAAACACCAGACTAAAGATAATTTTTTGAAAAGGGCATTACTAGAGATAAGTAGGGTCACTACACAATAATAAAGGGTTTAATACATCAGAAATACATAAAAATTCTGAACATGGACACATTTAATAGCACAACCTCAAAATATATGCTGCAAAATAGGATAAAAGTCTATGTAATTATTTATAAATCTATAGTCATAGCGGTCTCTTTTAACACAATTTTCAGCAGTTTATATATCAAACAGATTAAAAAGTCAGCAAAGAGAGATAATTTGGAAAGCTCATATGATTAACAACCTTGAAATGAAACATTGATATGGTTTGGCTGTGCCCCTACCAAAATCTCATCTTGAATTGTAGCTCCCATAATTCTCAGGTGTAGTGGGAGGGATCCAGTGGGATAAAATTAAATCATGGAGATGGTTCCCCCATACTGTTCTCGTGGTAGTGAATAAGCCTTAAGATATCTGATGGTTTTATAAGAGGATTTTCTTCTTTCGCCTGGCTTTCATTCTCTCTTGCCTGCTACCATGCCTTTCTCCTTCTGCCATGATTGTGAGGCCTCCCCAGCCATGTGGAACTGTGAGTCCATTAAACCTCTTTTTCTTTATGAATTACCCAGTCTCGGGTATGTCTTTATCAACAGCATGAAAACGGACTAATACAAACATGCCATTCAATAATTAGATAGTAGAAATTCTTTTAAGACACGTATTGAAAATTTGTAAGATATCATCTTAGGATAGGACCTGAAGTTAGCCTCAGCAAATTTTGAGGTTTCATCTCCTGTTACAGTGTCTCAAAGAATCATTTCAGGATCTTGATCCTACTTGTTTAAAATGCCCACTGAAAGCTCTGCTCCTGTCTGCAGCTGATTTGGGCACATGGATTTTGGTACCCATCAGGTAGAGTCTGACCACCTTTCATGATTCAGTCAGAATTGTGTAAGCTGAACTAAGTAGGATGTCAATGATTTAGCTGTTGTTTCTGCCATTAATAGTTGGTCCTCTTCCATTAGGACATGGATACAATTAACTTTTTCTTCACAGATTGATGTGGATTGTCTGTCCTGTGGGCTTTACATCTTTAACATCATCTCATCCTTTCTTAAAATGAGTGATCCATTTGTAAACGGCTGATTTCTCTGGGGCATTCTTTCTATGAACTTTTGTAAAGCACCAGTGATTTCACCATTCTTCCACCAAAGCTTCCCCATCAATTTGATGTTTGTCCTTACTTCAATTTTAGCAGAATTCATGTTGCTCTGATAGGGGTTCTTTTGTAACTGATATCTTACCCTTTTTAGTATCTCAAGGTGAATCCTGTTCAGACATATTGTAACATTTCTATAAGTTTATCTCGGTGCAGAAAGTTTTGAAATCCATATTATCTTACCATAAATCCATCATTTGAATCCAGTTAAATAAACAACTGTGAGCAATCACTGGTCCTGTGGAGTCAGGTGGGCATGAATGTTTTAAAAATCCCTCAGATTGTTTAGTTTGACTTCAGTTGTTTTTAAATTTTATGTCATTGGAATCATATTTTTTACTACACAGTATTTTCTTTATTCATTTTGATGCATACATTGATAGTTCCTTTATTTTTACTGCCAAATAGTATTTAATACACCACAAAATATTTATCTGTTCCACTACTCATGGACATTCTGATTATTTCCACTCCCATTCTCTTATGCTGCTCTGAACATTTTGGGCATGTTCCTGGGGCACACGTGCAAAGGCAACTCTGGGGTGTGGAGTGGGAATACTTCGTGCTAACCTGATGGATACAGAATGGTCTCCCATTATGATTTTGATATCAGTTTCCCCGATTACTAACATTTTACGCTGCCTAGGTTGTGGGGGAAATAGTCACTCTCATACCTAGTTGGTGAATGTGTGAATTTGGCAATATCTACAAAAATGGACAATATTTATATTCATGAGTTCAGTAACCCTAATTATGTAGACTTATTTCATAAATATGACCACCCATGTGCAAAGATCAAAGGATATAATAACATCACTTACAATGATAAATAATTAGAAATAACTTAAATGGCCCTAAACAGAGGACTGGTCACATTATAAATCCATCCATTTGAAAAGTGGGTGTGGGAGAAGGAAAGAATTCACATCTACCATCATTTTTAAATGCACAGACACACTCGATAAGTTATTGGGTAATTCTGGGGACAGAAACTGAAGCCTGGGTTTATAAACTCTACCTTTCTGGTTTTTGTATATGTGCATGTAGGGTACCTATTATAATAAAATATATTGTTAAAACAGTAAAATGAAAACTCCCCATCATGACAATAAGGATCGTTTGATTCCTTCAAGGCCATTTTGTACTTTTCCTCACTTTCTCATTTTCCTCTAACCAATCTGATTTCTGTTATTTTCTGTTCCTTCATTAGGTTTTTACCAATTCTGGGACATTCAAATGTTGTTGTCCTCTTCCTCGAACACTACTCTGCATACCTCTTGCCTTGCCGATTCCTCTTATCCTTCTGTTCTTGGCTTTATTATAGTTTTCTCAGATAGACACTCCCTGATCACTATATCAAAGTAGGATTTCCCTGCTATACTTTATTGCTGCACCATGTGAATTTATCACGAATTGTAATTATATATGTATTTGCTTGCTTGGTTAGTTGATGCTTATCTGCCACCCTGGATTGTGAATTCTAATAATATAGAGATGATGTTTGTTTTAGCCATTAATGGACAACTAGTATCCAGCACAGTAAATAAATGCTCAGCATAGTGTCAATTAATTGTTCAGCACTTAATAAGTTCTAGATATTTGCTAAATAAATCAGTGAATAGCTTTCCTATGTACCAGTACTCATCATTTATAAAATATACCAGAACAATGATCTTACAATAGCATTGGTAAGATAAAACACCAAAACTATTCTTAAACAATACTAACAAATGCATGAGAGCTAGAAAAGAAAAAAAAACTACATGACTTTACAAAAGATAAAGAAGAGAGGTATTTCTGTGAAAAATGCTAACTATTATTAACTATGTTAATAGTTATAATATGTAACTATATATATACATGACTCAAGATGATTTACAGCTTTAATATTATTACAATCAAAACCCCACATGGAATTTTTATTTGGAACTTGAAAGGTGATTGAAAAGTATATCTGAAAGAATACATGAGTTAGAATATCAAAGAAATTTTTAACAAAAGAGATTAGAGGGGGTTCTTGGCCAACCAGAAGGTACATGTACTGTAATGCCATGATAATTAAAACTGTCACAGCAGAGAAAAACCCAACTGCAAAATTAATGGAATAAAGTAGAGTATATTGTATAGAGACAGACAATAAAAATTGTAACAAGTATGTACATGATACATGTAGCTCCAAGATCAAAGGTTTAATCAGAAAGAAAATTTTCCCAAAAAAGATAATTGGTCAACTACAGGGAAAAAAAATGGACTGATAGTCACCTCATACTATATGCAAAAATAAGTGCCAGTGGATGAGAGCTAAATGTGGAAGATGAAACTATTAAAAGAGGGAAAAAATAAAGGAGAATACTGCTCTAGTCTAAGCAGAAAAATGTGAGCAAATTCTCAAATTAAAGAAAACTGGTTCTTATTAATAAAATCAATCTGATACCTTGATGATATGAAGAAACTTTACTGTAATATTTATAAGAAGAAAATTGGTAACGTGTTGCAAAATTTGACTCATTTCTTTTGACCCACTGATCCAACCTTTAGAAATCTATCTTCAGGAGATCATCAGACAGAGCACTAGAAACTTCTGTTAGGGAACATTCATCGTAGCTTAATTCATGAAAAATTTATAAATGGAAACTGTATGTTTTTAACAGCAAGAGAAATGGCCGAATGAACTATGGTCTGTGTAAATAAAAATAATATAAAATTGCATTTAAAATACTTAATGACACTAGCACATCTCTGATGAATTAAGTAAAATGTAATATTTTAAACTGCACTTAACATAGAAATCTATAAATTCAATGTGATCCTAATGCTTAAAATATGAAGAAATATATATACATATACATATATACATACACATATATAAATAAAAAGAAATACATAAGTCTGCATGATGCACTTGTGTAACTGTGTATGTGTCTGTGTGTGTACTGAAATAAGAATAAGTTATTCAAATAAACTCACTTGTGGAGATCTAACAAGGCAGTACAAACGGTGTCAAGATCTACACTTAGACCGGTGACCCTAGCATTTGGGGCTTCTTCCTTCCTGGGGGCATTTGCAGATTCCAAAAGAGGTGACTGAGAGTCTGAGAAGCACAGCAGGATGTTTAAAACTTACGCAGCCAGGAGAACAAACCCTGAGGTCTGGAACCAATGGGAAAAACAGAATACAGAAAAGACCATCCAGATAGAGTCTCTTGATCTTGGTCAGTAACTGATCTCACAAACAACTTTAAAAATAAGTGTTTCTGTTTTAGTATCTAGTAATTATCTACAAATGCCTGAACTGCTCATTGTTACTATTATTAATTTTTGCTAAATGTTTTGAAGGAAATACCACTCCATTGTGGCAGTAGCAGATTTGTAGCTCCATGAAACCTTAAGTGCATATGGTGATGACCATCTCAGATTGGCTGTACTTTGTAATCCTTCCAACCTATGGCTCTACCTGGATCCCTCGGGTCCCACCCTGTCTATAAGCCACCTCTGACCCAGAATTGATGTGCTAGGTGTGAGATACTTGAGAAATATTTATTAATCATTTTTTTCCTGCCCTTATACATTTGTAAGCTATATTTGAAAAGCCTTCCTAAACCCTCACTTCTATTATTTAATCCATTTCAAATCATTTATGGAATGAGTTCTATGTGTCAGGCACGGTTTTATAAACTGGCAGTGTACAAAGCACGTAATGTCCTGCTGTCATTCTAGTGCTGGGAGATGGGCAATAAACAAGTAAACCAAGGAATATTTAACACATGGTGGTGGCGGTAGTATGAGAGTGTGATAAATTCCATGAAGAATAATAGAGCAGCATAAGGAGGATGAAAGTGATGGAACAGGGGTAAGACCACTAACTGAATGGGAGTTCAGACAAGGCCTCTCTCACAAGTAGACATTTGAGCAACGACCTGAAAGAAGTGAGGGAGTCATCCTCATTTGAGAAGAGCATTCCAGGCACGGAAAAGTTCCAAGGTTCTGAGGCAGGAGAAGCAAGAACCCACTCCAGCCCAGCATGAGGCCCACTGTGGCCGGAGCAGAGAGCCATGTGGGAGCCTGGGGAAAAGCTTTCAAAAGCAGACTCTGAAAGGTCTCGAAGGGCCAGACCATGGAGGGTCTTGAAGCTTTTCTCTCCACGAGATGGGAAGGCCCTGCAAAGTTTTTAGCACTTGGAAACATGACCTACCATCCATGTTTCAGGAGTCACTCGGGCTACTGTGAAGAAAACAGACTGTAGTGCAGCAAGGACAGTCAGGGAGACAAGTTAGAGGCCTCTTCCAAGAGTCTCCTTGAAAAGAGATTTTGACTTGGACCACAGTGGTAATTATGCAGGTGATGAGATAGGGCCACACCCTGAATGTATTCCAAGGGAAGAGACAACAGGATTTGCTGGTGGATTTTTGTGTGGACTACATAGAAAAGAGAAGAAAGTTCTAGTTAAAAAAATGCAGATCCTTTGGCCATACTGAGAACCACTGAATACAAATATCCAGGGATGTGGTCATGGAGAACTTTATTTTTAGGAAGCTCCCAGGTCGATCTGCTGCAGTGGGTCTGTAGGCTCGCATGAGGAAATCTCTGAGTCACATCAATGATCTGATGATCACGTATAACACTTTACTTTGATCTCCTTTTTATACGTCCATCAGCCTTACTCAATCTGTACTCCCCCAGGGCAGAGCTTGTGGCCACTGTCTCTTATCTCCTAGCACAGGGCCTAGCATCCCAGCGTTTCATACACTTGCAGGATCTAACTGAGTTGGCACACTAACATGAGTGAATTCCAATTGTCCACTTCTTTGGTCCAGTTTTGTGATCATCGGAAGGAGGCAAGTTGTCACTCTGAGGTGAGAAGTCCTCTATGAATTCTTCTGGAACAGGAAGAAGATTCCCTCTTCACTTCCCCCTTCTCGTTCCCCCAACCCCGGGAGTGGAAAGGTTCTCCATGAGGCTGGGATGATAGAGACAGCATGGGCACTGCTGTTTGATGCCAGGAAGTTCAAAGTTGGAAACACTCACAGAGCCAGCTTCCCTGTTGATATAGGATTTGTGTTTTAAGGGTCTAACTCCCCAGAGTGGAGGTGGGAAAGAGGGATAGCTCCCTGGGGTGTCCTGAGGGGCCCCTCCTCTCCACTCTGCACTCACTGTGTGTTTTCTGGTGCCACAGGAACTTGCACTATAGTTTCTTCACAGCACACTTTGTACAAGGACCATCCCCACCGTCTGCAGCCCAAGCTGTTGAAGGTTGGAAAGGCCTGCTTTATTCAGAGCGGAAAGAAGATACTTCTACCTATTTCTGGGCCTCCCTGAAGCATCCACTCAAGTGTGATTGTGTGCGTGGAAAGACCAGCTCTGGGAAAGTGACTGCTGGATCTGTGCCTTGAGTTCATTTTCTTTTAAACAATAGACAGAAAATAAAGGAACGATGCGTTGCAATCCAGTATTGATTTGCATTTGGATATTTTCCAATACTTTCTTTTGTGGATCTTTTACCCTGGTTTGTCTTTAGGACTGATGTTTCATCATAAATTTTGGAGGATGTTAAAACTGAAATTGGGAGACTAAGTAATAACAAGTATGACTTACTTTAATTGAGTTTATATTAAGGGCAGAACACTTTACAAAGAGCCTTTCATACATGTTCCTATTTAATTTCAGTGAGGAAAGAGCCATTATTATGTTTATTTTACACATGTGGGAGATTGGGATCAGAGAAGTTAAGGAACATCTCTAAAGTTAAACAGCTCCACAGTGGCAGGCCTGGAAATTGAGTACAGGAGAGTGGGGTCTAAGCAAGATCTGGCTAGGATCTGATGGAGACCTTTCATATTCAGAGAAAACAAAGCCCAGTCAGGAGACGGGGTTATAATTTAGTAAATAAATGCTGGACAAGGAAGGAAGCAGTTTAATATTTTGCCACAACGTGCTGGGTGTATGGGAAAAAAGGTAGATAAAGATCTCCTACATGCAGGTAAATGAACCTGACTGGAGAAGTGTTGGCCTCATTCTCTAATAGATAGCTAGCATTTGTTGAGCAGAGCACTAAATATGTGCCAGGAATCATTCAAAGTGCCTTGCATATTTTAATTCATCTAGTCTTCACCATAGCCCAATATGGTAGACACTATAACATAAGAATTTTGTAGATGCCGGAGCTGAAGCTTCAAGTTTAATCCTTTGCTTGAGATAATGAATGGTGCAAGTGGTAAGGCTGAGGTGTGAACCCTGGTAATGGGAGTCAGAGCCTGAATTATAACAGCTGTGCTCATCAACCCCATGCCTGAGTCTCTGCTGGACTAACACAGCAACAGTTCACCCCATCAACAAATCCAGGCTTGCCACATGCACCCTAGGATTCGGTCATTTTTACAGATCAGTTTTTGAGCCCGGTAAAGGGGAAAGAGCCTTGGTAAGGAGGTGCATGTTGTCTGCAGGCCTTTCCAGCACAGTCCAGAAGACAATGTTGGCTTCCAGGTGGCTCTAGGAAATCAAAGAGAGCCACCTAAGGCAGGGAAAGGGTCTTCAAATGCATCGTTAAAATAGTTACGTTGTGCACATGTACCCTAGAACTTAAAGTATAATAATAATAATAATAATAATAAATAGTTACTTGATTCAATTAAGATGTTCATGGAGCATTTCACTGTGACCTAGGTCCCATTTCTGTCTAGGGCCTGAATGTTTAACCCTTTCTTCACAAAGGTGTTCTCAAGCACATCACAATATCTCCATCTGTAAATGGCAAAGCTAAGGCCCTGAGAGTAACTTGCCCAAAGCCAAGTAGCTTAAAAAATTCTGGAGCGGTGATTACCACCTGGGCTATTCTGCCTCAAAGCCTGAGGATGGGGAGTGAGGGAGAAAACCCGGAAAGAGATTAGATGCTCTCCACAGCTCTCAGGGGTGTCTGGAATCTGCGGGAGGTGGGGGTCCTGAGAGAGTGGGTGGGGCAGCTTCCCACTAAAAGCCTTTGCACCTGCCAGATGCTGGAGCTTTTGTAATCAGAGACCTGAGTTTGAATCCCTCAGCTCCACCACCTGCTAGCCATGTGAATTTAGGCAAGTCACTTTATGTCTCGATGAGCCTCAACTTTCTGATCTGACCAATGGGAATAAAACCTTGCCTCATAGAAGTGAGGTTAATACTATATATATATATGTGTATATATTTCTATCTAATATATACATATACTATATATACAAATATATATACACATTATATATATATATATATACTGCATATGAATGTTTCTAGCAGCTAACAAATGCCCAATAAATGTTAGATATATATTGAAATATGAGGCCATCTGATTTTCCATAACTTTGGAAAATTATGGTGTAATTTTTTTCTATTTTATTTCTGGATAAATGATGCACCATGGATGTTCTTCCTCCAGGTTAAGAAATATTCCAGAGGACCATGAAGTATTAAAGTCTTCTATATTTACGGTGCTTTACAAAGAACGTTTATGTCCATTATTCACTATGCAGGGAAAAGAGTAGAGGGGGTGCTTAGGGATCAGACAGAGTAGCCTTCAGTCCTGTTGCTGCCATTTACCCCCAGGGGGACTGTAGAAAGTCCTTATCCTCACTACGGGAGTGGATACTAAAAGTATGATTTGCTGTGCTACGCATAGAGCCTAGCAGTTTAGCCTAGTGGCGAAGAATTTGGGCTTCTAATAATGCCATTTACTTGTTATGTAAACTTGGCTCAGTTAATCAACTTTTTTGACCCCCAAATTTTCTTACCTGGAAAACAGGAATACCTTCCTCAAAATGTTGGATAATCGATGAAATTAACAAAAGACCTGTAACACAATCATTAGTCAATATGTATTGACTGTGGTTGCAGTTATTGTCATTATTACTGTTTTCATTGCCTATATGTCATTACAGTGACCTACTGCAGGGATTTAGTAGGTAAGCAACTTGGTCGGGTATGTGTTATAGAAAGGCCACTTGAGGAATAGTTATTGCACAGGTTAAACTCTTTAAGGATTCAGTGAAGAAAGGGATAAAAGAGGAAGAAAATCCATAGGAGTCACTGCAGAGACAAGAGGAAGGACAAACAGTCCCCACCAACATCCTCTGCCAGGGTCGTGGGCTCTTCCCACAGCTGTTGGCTCTGTGGTCATGCTTCCTGCCCGCCTTTATAAATAGCAAATGCTGAATTGGAGAAAGAATTATAAATAGTTCATAGTGAAGCTTAAAAAAAACACAGCAATAAAGTGGTAAACTTAAGTAAAAATCAAAGAAAAGTTAAAAAAAAGAGGCCTGCTGAACTCAGCTGGCATATAATAAAAAAGTCAAACTGAATGATGAAAAACCTCTATTAACAACTTGAATTCCAAGAATAATATCCCAAGAAATTGCAAAGTAAGAAGGGAAAAAATAGTCATTTCAAATGATAACAAAAAAAGAATTTTGAAAAATAGAATGAAAAGAACAAGAACAGGGATATAAGTTTTTTTGTGTTTTTTTTTTTAAATAAATGAATTTTAAAAACTAAGGCTGGGGACAGTGGCTCACGCCTGTATCCCAGCACTTTGGATGGCCAAGGCAAGTACATCACCTGAGGTCAGGAGTTCAAGACCACCCTGGTCAACATGGCAAAACCCCATCTCTACTAAAAATACAAAAATTAGCCAGGCATGGTGGTGGGTGCCTGTAATCCCAGCTACTTGGGAGGCAGAGGCAGGAGAATTGCTTGAACTCAGGAGGTGGAGGTTGCAGTGAGCTAGTGAGCTAAGATCGCACCATTGCACTCCAGCCTGGGCAACAAGAGTGAAACACCATCACACACACATGCACACACACAAACATTAAGGAAGAAGTAAAAATGTTAAAGGCTAAAAATAAGAAGACCTCTCATTGAGAAAAAATGAAAGAAGTGATTATAACATTTAAAAATAGGTAAAAATGATGAAGAAATTTTTGCACAAATTTTAAAGAAAAATTATGCTAATGCAAAGTAGTTTAAGATATCAACATATTCAAAATGTCTATTTATTATATTCAGAGAAGTGGACAAAACTTGTAGCCATAATTATTCCAGGAGGGTTTTGCAGCCTGACTTAATTCTACCATTTAGAAATCCTGCCAACCTCTTCAGAAGGGGACTTGGGGAGAACCTCTGTTTTCACACACCAACTGTTTTCCAGATCCTGTGCTTTATCCTTTACACATGTTATTTTATGGACAGTCCAATAACAACCCTGCTTGGGCTTATTAGCTCCATTTCACAGAAAAGAAAAGTGAGGCTCAGAGAGGTTAAATAATTGACCAAGGTCACAGAGCTAGTAAGTGGTACCAGGGTGATTGACTGTCTTGGTTTCACTGGGACATAGGGCTTCATTTTAAAACCTGGACAGTTCTGGGAAGACGAGGAGGAGTTTTATCCATGCTTTTCTCCTAGGGTCCGCAGATTATGGGCGAGCTAAGAATAATTATTACATTTTTAAAGAAGTGTGGAAGAAGAAGGAGGAGGTGGAGGAGGAGGAGAGGAAGAGGAGGGGGAGGGAAATTAACTATGTGGTTGGCAAAGCCTAAAATATTTACTTATTTACTGCCTGGCTCTTTGCAAATAAAAACAAACAACAACAACAACAACAAGACTTGTTGAGTCTTTCTTCCCCCATCATGCTGGAGTAACTGCAGAGAAAAAAAAGTTTCCTTTTGGTCTTCACAGTTATCTGGAAAGGGTGGGGGAAGATTTGCAAGAGTGAAATCCTCGAGCAGGTGAGAGGATAATGTAGTCTAGCGCACCATGGAGGGATTAGGCTTACACGAGCAAAGAACAGGCATGGTAAGTAGGTACAGGGCAGGGCATTTGCAGCAAGTCTGAACTTCACAGTGTAGCATACTGGTTGCCTGTGATCTGCCTCCCAACACCCTCCCCAGCTTTATCTTTCTTTGTTCTGTCCCTGGAAGTCTCACATGTACCTCCATTCCCACTCCACCTCCCATGTTTTTTTGTTGAAGCCATACCATTTTTCTGGCATGTTTTTTTCTGCAGCTTCCTCCTCATCCGTCTGACAATCATCTATTCAATTCATGGAGGTCAAGCCTCATCCTGGTCAATTACTCTTTTCTTTTTTGATGTCTTGACCTGTACCCTGTATAGGCATCTACTATTGCTCTTACATGCTGGTGATCAGTCTCGTCCATTATGAATTCTGTTAGCCCCAGTGCTTTGCACAGTGCTCGCATTTATTCATCACAGTGCTGCTTCTTAGTCATCCGTAGAGTCATCAAATATTTACTGAGTGCCTCCTATAGGTCAAGCAGTGTGCTAGGGCTATACGTATGTGGACCAAACAAACACATATCCTGCCCTCTTGGGGCTTACAGACAAATAATATGCAGTCCTTCCAGGGGGAGAGACTAAAGGGCTGTGAACCAGGCAGCCTTCTCTTAGGGAAGGCCTCTGCTAAATTAGATTCTCATGGACACCCACAGGGATGAAGGGAAGTGTACTTCCTCCCCCCT
Organism: Macaca fascicularis; assembly: GCF_037993035.2. Classification (NCBI taxonomy): domain Eukaryota; kingdom Metazoa; phylum Chordata; class Mammalia; order Primates; family Cercopithecidae; genus Macaca; species Macaca fascicularis. The sequence goes on from NC_088382.1 coordinate 140,673,129, forward strand.
CAACTGGCTGGGATCATTCTGTGGTTTAGGGATTTCAGAGTTTGGAAGTCAGAATTTACTCCAAAACTCCACCTCTGAGAGCCTCTGAGTCTATTTCAGTTTTTAACTTACTGGTGACCTATTATATAGTATGTGCCAGACACTCCCCCTGGCTCAGGGGATACAGAACAAGTCTCTGTCCCCCTAGATCTCATATTCCAGTGAAATTACAGTCTCTTCACATGAAAAAGAAAAAAATAAATCCTTATGGCCTAAAGCTACTGAGAGCATACAATGAAGCAGCACTTGTCAAGTCATTATCAAAGGAATTGGAACTTAGCAGTCAGTGCATGAGGATTCTTCCTGGGTGGCTACAAGGGCGAAATGAGGCCATTGGAAGCGCTGTATACAAAATACTTAGTATTTGCCTGATACACAGTAAATACCCCAAAATGGCAGCTGCTAGTCCTGCTGTCCTCATACAGGCTGCCTCCACACTAAAGCACTGGGCAGAGACTATGAAGGAGACTTTGGGATTTGGTGCTTTCCCTCTCCTCTCTGGTTCCCTCTCCCGACTTATTTCTTCCCTGTGTGCTTCCTGGCTTCTAATCACACAGGATGACTTGGAGTTAAGTGGACCAACTTTGCTGGCTATTTTCCTCTGGCCTCTAAAAAAAAACTGCCCTTCTGTGTCCCACTCTTTGCCCAGAAAAGTTCATGTCTCTGGACTGTATCTATCAAGTTTCTTCGTCTTTAGTTTCCATTTGGGCTTTGCCATGGCTAGTCGAAGAGGAAGACAGAAAAATCAGGAACAAGAGAGAGCAAGATCTCGGGCAATTGCTTATCCTGCTGTGCTGGAGTTTGTGCAATTACTGTATTCCTCTACAGTAGAGGAGCTCTTGTAAGACCCTGGCAATACCATCCCTCCCCTTGCCCCTTCAGGCCCATAGGAGTGAAAATAGCTTCCTCTGCAGCTAGTCCATGGGTGCTTCATTAAGTCTTGTGGTTCCCTTAATCCCATCTCAAAACTTTGCTTCAGCTCACTTCATTTACTCCTTTGAATGTTTCCTGCTGGAACCCTGAATAATACATGAACGCACCTTGGTGTTTGCACATTTGGTTCCCTTTTCCTTAAATGTCTCCCTGCTCCCACTCCAAATTCTCTCTCTCTCTCTCTCTCTCTCTCTCTCTCTCTCTCTCTCACACACACACACACACACACACAACTACTTCCTCAGCATGCTTCACAATGCACAAGCAGCAGCTTCTCTTTCCCTGAAAGCACCCTATCTTTAAGACTGCCACCATCTCACATTTCCTGCCAGCAAACTCTTTGATGTATTCCTGTATTTGACACACAGCAGTCATTCAGTAAATCTTTGTTGACAGGACACTCCTGTGGTTGTCTGTAGGAGCCACTGGGAGATTTGGCAGGAGAGGCACTGAAGAGGCAACAGGGACCTCTGTGTGCTTGTGGCTCAAGGGAAAAATCAGATGCCCTTATCAAAAGAATGATTTCCTGGGCAGTGGGGCTTTTTCAAGTTTATTTACTCTGGCAATGATGAGATTTTTCCCCATGACTTACTATTACTAATAAAGGATCTATTACCTAAAAAGTCCATCTAAACATGGCAGGATTCTAGACCTTAGTTTTTTTTTTTTTTTTTTTTTTCCATTTGCATATGAAACATGAAATCTAGGAAGCTTGCATTTTCACAGTCACAATCCCTGGTGGCTTAGTGGATAGATCACTGCCTAGGTCATCAACGATGCTGGGCAACATTGATAAAAAGGGAAGGAGTGGCAGGAAACACAGATAACAAGTGGTTCTCTCATCAATCCTGTTTAGATCTCCATGAGAAATGTCAGAACAGAGGGTTTCCAAAAGACCTGTAATAATTTCCTAAGAAAGGCATGGGTGAGTGCCAAGGCCGGATGACAACCTTTCCATGGAGGCTTTGTGCTCAAAGAGAGGATTTCAGTTTCTTGATGATACTAATCTTTTAGAACCATTCATGACTTATCTGCAATTGATGTATATGATTCTTTGCTTATTATATCAAAGAAGAGAGGAAAAAGGTATCATGTCCAGAGGATATAAAATCCCAAATGAAGAGAAACCATCTGGCAAACAGTAGGCACACAATAATGAATGAAGGTACAAACAGTAAAAAAAAAAAAAAATAAAATATGCAGATATGTTATATTTGTTAAATTCATTGATTAAACACTTTTAGCTAAAAAAGCAAATATTACTGAATTAGCTTTTTATGAATACTAATTACTCACGGAGGAAATAAGAAGACTATATGAACTATGTCAGGATCTCATGCATGGTTTTCGTCAGGCAAAACCTGCAAGTACTAGATCTCCCAGACTCCCAGCACCATTTCTAAGGTGAAAGAGGCAGGTCCTACCTCCTTATTAGTGATCTCAGATGGGGACTATTTTACCTGCCAGAAGACATTTGACAATGCCTGGAGACGTCTTTGGTTGTCGTATCTGGAGAGGGCACGTGCTACTGGCATATATAGTGGTAAAGGCCACAGAGGCTGCCAAACATCCTACACTGCACAAGACAATCTTCCCTCCCCCAACAAAAAAATTATCTAGCTCTAGGCCGGGTGCGGTGGCTCCAGCCTGTAATCCCAGCATTTTGGGAGGCTGAGGCGGGCAGATCACGAGGTCAGGAGATCGAGACCATCCTGGCTAACATGGAGAAACCCCATTTCTACTAAAAATACAAAAAATTAACCGGGTATGGTGGCAGGCACCTGTAGTCCTAGCTACTCAGGAGGCTGAGGCAGGAGAATGGAGTGAACCTGGGAGGTGGAACTTGCAGTGAGCTGAGATCATGCCACTCTGCACTCCAGCCTGGGTGACAGTGAGATTCTGTCTCAAAAAAAATTATCTAGCTCTAAATATCAATAGTTTGAAAACTGAGAAACTTCCTAGAGCTTAGCAGTCACCAGCACATAGTAGAAGCTCAGTAAATTATTGCCAGATAAATGATAGGTGTGCAGCTTCATTTACAAATCTGTTTTGTTTGCAAAATATAGCAATTATCTTTCAAACATTTCCAAATTTCTAATCCTGTGATAGGGATTTATTTTATTTTTGTATATGTGACTTTAAAGCTATCCATTGAACTGCACACTGAGGGTACAAATATGATCATGATAGATGATCTCCCTGTTCTCAAGTAGTTCAGGTCTGGTGGGGAAGACAGACAATTAGACATGCACTTACCACACAGAGGAATGAGTGCTAGGACAGAGGTACACTGAGACAATTGATACCTGTCAGTGAACAGCTGATTTTATTGAATATCTACTGTGTCATAGGCATTGCTACCCATTAAATTCACATAGTCAGACAATGAGGTAGGTGCTACTATTATTATTATGGTGATCATATAATTTATTGTCTAATCAGAATGGTTTTGACAATGAAAATGGTTGTTTGTAGTAATTCTGTTAGGGCCAGATGTCTAAACCTCATTTTTCATAAGAAAATAGGGATGCATGGTCACCCTAATCCCCAGTTTATATGTGAGGATGCTGAAGCAAAGACATGTTAAGTACCTTGTTTCAGCTCACCCCTCCGTACACATTTGGAGCCCAGCAAGTCAGGCTTCAGAGACTTATATGGTTTGGCTTAGTGTCCCACCCAAATCCAACCTTGAATGGTAATAATCCCCATGTGTCAAGAGTGGGACCAGATGGAGGTAATGGAAACAATGGGGCAGTTTCACCCATGCTGCTCTTGGGATAATGAGTGAGTTCTCATGAGATCTGATGGTTTTATAAGCATCTGGCATGTCCCCTGCCGGCACTCATTCTCTCTTCTGCTGCCCTGCAAAGAAGTTCCTTACACTATAATTGTAAGTTTCCTGAGGCCTCGCCAGCCAGCCATGTAGAACTGTGAGTCAGTTAAACCTCTTTTCTTTATAAATTAACCAGTCTTGGGTGCTTCTTCATAGTAGTGTGAGAACAGACTAATACAATAAATTGGTACCAGGAGTGGGGTACTGTTCTAAGAATACTAAAAAATGTGGAAGTGACTTTGGAACTAGGTTACAGGCAGAGGTTGGAAAAGTTTGGAGGACTCAGAAGAAGACAGGAAAATGTGGAAGGATCTGGAACTTCTAGACACTTGTTGAATGGCTTTGACCAAAATTCTGATAGTGATATCGACAATGAAGTCCAGGATGAGGTGGTCTCAGATATAGATGAGAAACTTCTTTGGAACTGGAGCAATGGTGACCCTTGCTATGCTTTGACAAAGAGATTGGCAGCATTTTGCCCCTGCCCTAGAGATCTGTGGAACTTTGAACTTGAGAGAGATGATTTAGGGTATCTAGTGGAAGAAATTTCTAAGTGGCAAAAGGTTCAAGAGAAAGCAGAGCATAAAAGTTCAGAAGATGTGCAACCTGACAATGAGGGAAGAGGAAAGAAAAATCCATTTTCTGGAGATTTGAGCCAGCAGGAGAAATTTGCATAAGTAACGAGGAGCTGAATGTTAATCACCAAGACAATGGGGAAAATGTCTGCAGGGCATGTCAGAGATCTTCACAGCAGCCTCCTTACCTCATCACAGGTCTGTAGGCCTAGGAGGAACAAATGGTTTCCTGGGCCAGGCCAAGGACCACCCCCTGCTGCTCTGTGCAGCCTCAGGACTTAGCGCTCTGAACCCCGGTCATGGCTAAAAGGGGCCAACGTCAGCTTGGGCTATTGCTTGAGAGAGTGACCAGGTGGAGGTATTTGAATCATGGGGTGGTTCCCCCTTTTCCCCATGCTATTCTAATGATAGTGAGTGAGTTCTCAGGACATCTGATGGTTTTATAAGCATCTGGCATTTCTCCTGCTGGCACTCATTCTATCTTCTGCCACCCTGTGAAGAGGTGTCTTCCACCATGATTGTAAATTTCCTGAGGCCTCCCCAGGTATGCGGAACTGTGAGCCAATTAAACCTATTTTCTTTATAAATTACCCAGTCTTGGATATTTCTTCATATCAGCATGAGAATGGATTAACACAAAGACTGCCCTTTTAAGCACTAACTATACTATGCTGTAAAGATAGTGCATTACAGTAGAATCTATAGATGGTAGGAAATCCAGGAAGGCTCCCTAGAGGAGGTAACATTTGAGTTGATTCATGAATAATATATAGAAGTTAGGAAAGCAAGGATGGGGAAAGTGTTTTAAAGGAGCAATGGGTAGAAAGGCAAGAAAATGCAGAAAGCATTTGGAGAAGTAAAAAAATGCCCAGAATTGCTGGAGAATAGGATGGTAAGGTTGGAGCTGCTGCACATGGTTGGGGAAGCAAGGAGAGAACCAAGAGATTGCCATACCTAAATGCCTCACATAATAGTACCATTACCTCCTTAAATCCTCATCCCAATCCTCCAAAGTATGACTTCATTGTTTTGTATGAAAAAGAAAGATAGCTTAGATAGCTTACCTAACTTGCCCAAGAATTACATATTTACAATGGAGCTGAGAGTATGGATTCCAAAATCCATTTCATGTCAGTGTATCCAATTCTGAACCTCACAATATATGGACTTTCTTATTTTACGAGGTCACAAACACTTCCTTGAACATTCGAGCTAGAGATGTCACCACCAAAGAATTCTTAGTATCAATGTTAATACATTGAGTGTTAGCAGGAGATGCTGCTTCTAGGGGATCATGTGCATAAGAAAATCCAACTATTATTTGCAAGGAAAACAAAGATCCAGGTCCAGAGTTCTGTCAAATTTGCATAGGGTTTTGGAGGAAGTTTCTCTCTTTGAATTTGAGTTGCATAAAGTAACATATTATAATGTAGTGGTATGTTCACATCTGTGTCTTTAGTTTGTATGCGATTTTAATTGAAAATCTGGGGAGAGAAAGAAAGAGAAAAAGAGAGAGAAAAAGAGAGAGAGAGAGAGAAACAGATACAGAAAGAAGGGAAGAAAAATGCAGGTAAGAAAAAGGAAGGAAAAGGAGAGGAAAGGAGGAAATAAAGCACTTTAAATAATTCAAGCGATGCTGTCTGTTCATGAGCATTTGACATGGAGTGAGAAGATAGGGATCCATAGTTTGTTTCAAGCTATGGCCTCCAATAGTGTGCTCACTCCATTGGACTCAGTGTGCCACTAGGTTTAAAGTTACATCTTTTTCATAATCATGCTACCTAAATACAAGCCAACTGCTTTATCTTGAGTTCAACCATACAGAAGGGAAATCTGGCTATCCTGGACTTGCTGAAATATGATACATCCATTTACTGATTTTTGTGGGAATTTGAGAGATTTTTTAAAAGCAAGATTTTTACTCAGCTGTTGGTTTTAAAACCTAACCCCAGTGAAGCAGTGATTCCAAGTTAGTGTAGGTTTCACCTAAGTTGCAAAATAGAATATGCATCAAAATCCAATCAAAACACATGAAACAGATGTAGAAGTGAGCAAAAGAGGTATACCTTGGAAAATCCAGTCTTCTGAGTCTCTAATCTAGGATAGACACATACAGCCCCTGGCAGAGTAGTTAGCAATGAAAGGTGCATAATAAAAGTTTATTGAATGAAAAAAAAAAAAAAGAATTAAAAAAGAATTAATGACCCATGAGTTGCTGGCTGTCAGAAAAGAATCGGGTATACTTTCTGAAAAGGCTCCTCATGTGGACACAGGACATTTTCAACATTGCTGTGGAAATAAAGTCTATAAATATTCACAGACAGGCAAATTAGATATGTTTTGAAGACCAGAGTGAACACTGATTCAATTCCCTCCCCTCTTTATGTAGGGCCTGCCAAGCATTGCATCTAGAGTGCTTTATGGATGGAAACTGCAAGAATCAAGTGACTCTTTCCCCTGCTGGATGGACCCTGGCCAGCAGGTCACTGTCAAAGCTGCCCTTCTCACCACATTCTCAGTGCCTGACCCCCAGGGGATGGGACAGCAAGGGCTCTGCTTTAATAACATTTAACAGTGTTTCTTCTAAGGCTAGCTTTAATCATCTAAAAGTGGAGGTGACAGTATGGGCCTGGGGTAGTTTTGTTATAGCTTTGGGGAGTGATGTGTATTGAAAGACCCAGCTTGGGGAGAATACTGTAGGTTCCTCCAAGTGTTCTGTTGGACCAAGGGACCTCCCTTACAGCAGATGGGGTGCAAGAATGGGCATAAAACTGTGGGATCCTCTGGTTCCAAAACTGACTCTACTCCCAGAAGCTGATGCCAAGGTAGAATGCAGTAGCACCCTGGTGAGGGTACAGCTGAAGAGCCATCTGGCAGTCAATACTCCCTGAGGATGGGGTGTCACCCTCCAGGACATAGTGGACACTGTAAATCAAAGGCCTCTAAATGGTGCTGTGTCCCTGGTAGGTAGAACACATGGTCAGGGGAACAAGGGGGTAGTGGCAGGAGTGGCCCCAGTTAGCGTCACTCCCAGGAACCCATTTGGGGAGCCCGGCATCTCAGAGCCAGAAACTCTGCATTTTGTTGCTTTACAGTTCCAGGTTGCCAAAACTGAATGTTGTCATCAGGTGACAGAGCAAGAGTCCCACTGAGCTCTAAACCATGACTTTCACCTGAACATGCTGGGTTCTTCATGTCAAGTGACCAAAAGACAAGAAGAATCACCATCTGGAATGGGTTCTTCCATGGCCTGAGAAAGGCATGGTGCCCAGAGGCTCAGAGCACTCAGAGGTTAGAGTCTGGGTCACGCCACCAGGTAAACCGCAAGACCAGCAGAGGTACTAGTGGAGTGTGAGGGGAATCTAGAATAATGTACGTCGGTTCGTGCCCCCAAGACTCAGCTGCTGCAGTGGGGACTGTAATTTGTGCCACTGATCTTCCTCTTTTAAATTTCCCCAAAGAAGAGAAGCCTACCAGGATCATACACAGCTCTCAGAAGCAGTATGAAGAAGTGGATCCTAGAGGTAAAAGGGGTGCACTGTGGTGGATCCTATGATGAGCCACCAGGTCTCCCTTCAGGAAAGATGGACATGTCCTCCTAGGATTGCTTCTGGCAGACAGTCCTCAGCTGCCAGTCTCCCTTGAGGATTACCTCAGCTGTTCTCATCCAAGGTCATACTCAAAAACTGATCAACATGGAGGCATAAAGGATCATAATGGAACTCAGAACATCCCAGGAAGGTCATCCCAGCTTCAGAACTCTCCATGGTGTTGACTGTGGTCTCTGTTGAAATTGCATCACAGCTCAACTTGTCTATTTCTGCTTCCAACTTTTCTCCTCTGTGGGTACTGATCCCAACAGAATCCCTAGTAAGCTTCCTGCAAGCTCATCTCCTTCTCAGAGTCTGCTTCTCAGAAGACCTAACTTCTAACAACTAACAAATATGCATTACTCTCAGTAATGCAGTTGAATGAATGAATGAATGTGTCAAATAAACCTAATGAATGGATTTAATTACTTTGTACCATCCAGGTTATTAGGTGAATGTTGATAATGACTATCCATAAATAATTCCTCCCTCATTCATTAATTTTATAAGCATTTATTGAGTTCCAAGTATGACCAAGGCATTTAGATTCCAGTGACAAATAAGACAAATAAGGCCCCTTCCCAATGGGACATCCTGTGGGGACTTTCATTTAAATTAAGTAGTCAGGGGAAAACCTCTGGGGATGAAATATTTAGATAAAACCTGACAAATGAAGAGGAGTGGGCCAAGCAAAGACCCAGGCAACAATTATTCTGGGCAGAGGGAGAACAGGGAGGGTGATCTTACAGTGCTGTAGGGTGTGGGAAGGAGGAAGGGAAGAGGTCACTTTATGACCAACCATAAATTTAGGCCTGAAGCTCCTGGGTTGAACCACTTCAAGCTCATGGTAAAAACCAATATAGAGTTCCACAGAAAATAATTTTTCTACCAGTATATCTCGGCCCCAAGACCCCTCCCCCAGGGATTTGCAAAACACAGAATTACCTTTTCCTTGCCAACCTCCCCCACCATCTCCTCCCTCATAGCAGATGGCAGTGCCAAGGAGGTAGTGTCAGCAGTTCCTAAGGAAGTTTTTGGTGTGAGCATGAAGGGTGTGTGGTGTAATGTGATGGTTACTATGGCAATTTTTATTGGGTAATTGGGTTTGAAGAAGCATTTTGATTCATCATTAGTTACTGAGCTAAAAATAGGAACTTGCTAAGAGCTTATTTTCTCTTAAAATGCATCTGTTGTTCAGGGTTGATAATGTACAGTATGCACCAAAAATCGGAACATTTTCCCAAGTCTCCTAAGTCTTGATCCTAACTCCTTCAAAGAAGTCCATTATTATCTCGTTATACTTTACCAAAAGAGTGTGTTTATTATTGCAAAGGAATCTCACATTAACCTAAGAAAGATGGGAAAATGGTTTGTTAAGTACAAATTGAGTAGCCCCATTCATAAAGAAGGTGACTTCACATGAAATAACTTTACAAAGTTTCTCAACTGTATTATTTTACAAGTTGAGACGAATCAAGTGGTCTCCCAATACTCCTTTTCTCTGATGAGTATAGAGAATAGAGTGGCTTAAAATTGATGATCTAGCTAAAGAGAGACATCAGTTAACCTCTAGAGCAGGGAATAAGCATGAGGACATCTATTAACAAGCATTTAGTTTACCCTTGCTTTTTCAAGTTTACTCATTTCATGTTTCAATCAAATAAAATGTTCTGAAATTTATGTACATGGTGATTATGAGTAAGTGCGATGTGTTTTGGTCTATAATGCTGAGTTATATACCTTGTGACACATTAGGTAGTAAAAATATAATGGAAGCTAGTAACATAAAATGTCTTTAGCCCATGGTGATTCATACCTAACACCACCCTGTTCACAATTTTTAAAAATAAATTTGCTTACTTTAGATTTAAATCCTAATTCTGCCACTTAACACAGCTAAGCCTATTTTACTATTTTTAAAAAGTGGGATAATTAATAACTACCTTCCAGATTAACACAGAATAAAACGAGGCCACATATGGAAAAGCCCCACCACAGTGCTTGCAATTCTAGCCCAGTAGTTCAAAGATCTGTTTTTGGGATTTGAATCCCAGCTCTGCCTTTTATTAGTTGTGAGAACACAGGGAATCTACTTATGCCCTCTAAACTTCAGACTTCTCATATATTAAATGGGAATGGGAATGGGATTTACTTCATAGGTTGTTGTGACTGAGTGACATAATTACATAGAGCCCTTGGCATATAGTAGTACTTAATACTATTAGCTGTTACTATCAATGGTAATTTCTTTCTTTTTCTCATCTAGACCATCTGTTCTTTTAATGTGAGATTGTGTCATAGTTAATTCTTCTGGACTCCATGGCTCTTGTGACCATGTCATTTATTATACAAAATGGGACATATTTCAGAGAGAAAGGAGACAGGCATAAATGTGGAGTATTCTGGGCACACGAAGGTCTTACCCAGGGCACATGCTATTGGGTTAGACATAGGCCACTAAGTTAAGTCTTCAAACTGTATTTTTGGAAAACAGATTGATAAAGAGCAGTTTCTTCAATTCAGTGAGAGCAGGCACAACTCTAGGCTCTGAAGATATGTCAGTCATCAAAATATATGAAATCTCTCACTTGCCTTATGGAGAGACAGAAAATAAACAAAGAACAAATAACATTTTCTTTGCCTTGATGAAAAGTGCTATGGAGAAAAATAAAGCTGATTAAAAGGAGAAAGGAGTTATAGAAGAAGGGAGTTTCCATTTTAGGTGGAGTAGCCAGGGAAGGTATCTCTGATGCGGTTAAACTTACACAGAGACCCCCAAATGGTAAGCACACTATGCGGGTATCCAAAGGAGTAGTGAGGAGTACATATTCCATTATCAACAAACATTTGTAGCAATTGCCTTCATAAATCGGAATGGCACAATCAAAGGGTGGTAGAGAAGATATAAACAAATCAGCTTTTACAGAGACTTTAAAAGTTCAGTCCACAAAGGCTTATTGTCTTCCCTTTAATTTTTGGTTATTTTATCTCTAAACAATTCATAGCTTTATCCAGCTGTTACTACTCTAAAAATAATAGTTAAGTGCATTATGTTTCTCCTAGGTATCTAGTGCTTAATTAAAAAAAATCTTAGTTCTTATAATGGCAAGTCAGTATGGGAGTTATTATACCCACTTTTAGGTGTGAAACATGAGGCTCAGAGAGATTTAACAACTTGTCTATGCACATAGCTAGGTAGAGAGGGCTGGGCCCAAACTCAGATCCAAATCTGCTGATTCCAAATGTCCAGCCTCTTTTCTGAAGACTCTATTCTTAATCCTAACACCTAGAGAGGAAGCCTGTGTCTACCTAAGAATGAGAGCAAACATCAATACACAGTTATTGATGGAAATCTGTTTCTTCACTCATCATTTGATTAATACTTCCTGAGTACCTAAGACATGTCAGGCATTGTTGTAGACCCTGGGAATCTGTCAGTGGAAAATGGACACGATTTCCAAACTATGTGCCTGCTTTTCCAGCAGAAGCAAATAACTTGAATAAATGAGTTATCTGGAGTGATAGAAGGTAAAAAGTGATTTAAAACAATAGAGCAAGTTAAAGGGGACAGTAACATGCGGTTGGGGTGGGAATGCAGTGTGGTGGGGGGAGGTTATAATTTTAAATAAGAGGCTGGGCATGGTGGTTCACACCTGAAATCCCAGCACTGTGGGAGGCCAAGAAAAAGGATCACTTGAGACCAGAATTTGAGACAAGTCTGGGCAATAGAATAAGTAAAAAAGAATTAGCTAGGCATGGTAGCACATGACTGTAGTCCTAGCTACTCAGGAGGCTGAGGTGGGAGGATTGCTTAAGCTCAGGAGATTGAGTCTTCAGTGAATTATGATTGCACCAGTGCACTCTAGCCTGGATGATCAATGGAGACCCCGTCTCTCTCTTTAAAAAAATAAAAACAAATAAGAATGTCACAGGAGGAGCTCTCACTGATTGGGTCACTTCTGTGCCAAAGCTTGAGTGAGTCTTGCAGATCTCTGGGGAAAGGACAGTCCAGGCAGAGGGAACAGCCAGTGGTAAGGCCAGGATGGTACATTTAAGAGACTGCTGGGAGAGAGGTGAGGCTGGAGCAGAGTGAGAAAGAGAGAGAGTAGGTGGAGACAGGGACAAAGAAGGTGCAGGGCCAGAGGCAGGTCTTTGGACCACTGCAGGGACACTGGCTTGACGCAGCATGAGATGAAGGTCCTGCTAGGTTTGCAGCAGATGACAGACCTGACTTCTGTTCAAGAGTTATCCCCCAAAAGCCATTGGCCCATCTGCTAAAATTGACAGAACACAAAATAGCATACAGGCTGCCTCCTGAACTCCTCCTGAAGTTTCTTTAGCCCTAAGAGTGACTCTCCTATTCCTATCTAGGACGTTGGAGAAAGAACTTGTGCTTTGATTAGAGGGTGACTTTGGTGGCCTTGAGCACCACTCCAACTTGGAGTGTCCATTGGAATGTCCATGTTTTTGTTGTTGTTGTTGTTTGTTTGTTTGTTTGAGATGGAGTCTTACTCTGTTGCTAAGGCTGGAGTGCAGCAGCATAATCTCGGTTCACTGCAACCTTTGCATCCCAGGTTCAAGTGATTCTCGTGCCTCAGCCTCCTGAGTAGCTGGGACTACAGGTGTGTGCCACCATGCCTGGCTAATTTGTGTATTTTCAGTAGAGACAGGGTTTCACCATGTTGGCCATGCTGGTCTCAAACTTTTGATCTCAGGTGACCCACACGCCTTGGCCTCCTAAAGTGCTGGGATTACAGGCATGAGCCACCACACCAGACTGGAATGTCCATGATTCTAAAGTCAGAGCAGGCAGCAATCCAAGCTAGATGGCTGGAGACATTCAAATAAGGACTCTTCACTCCTATCCTGTATCCTTGTCTCCACACAAACACCTTGGTTTATGAATTTAAGTACAGGAAATATGCTTACATAACTACTCTTTATGGTATGGGATGGGAAAAGCTTGGAAATCAGAGAGCACTGGGTGCTAGATGCACTAGGAGAAGCCCCCCATCTATTCCCTGTCCCCACACTCTACATGGGCAGCTACCAGTCAGGGGCTGTGCACGCTGGTATCCACCATCCCTGGATATGAGCCCACCGCCTGTAAGGGGCCAAGGCTGGAGCCCACTAGCAATCACTGCATCTTTGGTTTACTGGTCACAGCATGTTAACATTTAGCTTCCTTTTCCCCTCAGAGTTTTAGAAATGATGGCAGAGAAGTATGCCATGTAAGAGAGAAAAAAGAAAATCCCACTAGGAGATGAGCAGACCAGTTCTTGGAGGTTAAGAACCTCCAAGCTCTGCTCAGTTCTTGGAGGTTCAGAAACATTTCAGACCCTTGTTTCCTCATCTGATAAGCAGCAACGTCTGGTACATTAAATATCAGAAAACTTTAAAATATAAATTGTGTTACAAATGTCAAGTATAAACTTTTTTTTGTTACGGGTGATTGAGGGAGTTGGTCATTTGGAGTAAGTGTTGGTTTGAGGGAAAGAAGTGGGCTTTGAAGTACTTATTCTCCTTCAATATCCAATAAAAAATAATGACTCAATGTAGTTCCAATACTGTCTTCTTTAGCAATTATGATTTTTCAAAGCTCAAAGAGAACCCTCGAAGAAAGAGAGGTAGTTCTTTCCCCTCCTTTTGTTAAAATACACTGTCTTGAAGGAATGATGCTTGCATTCAACTTTATTTTTTTCAGTTTTCAGTTGCATGGTTTGGAAATATCAGTTTAAAATATCAAAGACATGCATTTTAATTAATCATGCTTCTTTCTAGCGCTTTGTCACAGTCTGCTGCTAACTTTTTCATAGGTTGGCACACTACTCTCCTCAGGGTTTCTGTTCGCTCATTCAATAAAATTTCCATGAAACATCGGTTGTGTGCTAGGCATTGTTCTCAAGAGTGGAGATGTGACAGTAAATTAGTGAATCAAGATCACAGCCGTCATGATGCTTTCCCTGCAAGCTCCATAATGACAGGTAACACTTACAGGCTAGGCACCACTCCGAGACTTTACTTGCATTGTCTCTGTTTATGCTCACTCCTTTATAAGATACATGCTATAATGATCCCATTTTATAGGTGAAGGAATTGAGGCTTATGGACGTTTAGTGATTTGCCAGGTCATACAGCCAATGACTGATGGTGTCAGAATTCAAACCAGGTACTCTGTCTCCACAGCATGTGCTCTCACTCATTCTGCCAAACCATCTTCTTCCATTTGAGAAGAAATATAGGAGTGTTAATTTCCTGAAGATTAACATATAATGAAGGGCATGATTAGGAGGTTAGGCCTCCATGTCTATCAGTGGAGGTCTATTTTTGTTGTTATCTCCAAATCTTACCCAGTTCACCTGCCACCTCCATGGTGAAGTCTTCCTCAATGTTCTCAGTCAGAAATAATGACACTTTCATTTTGGCTCAAAACACTACAGAAATGCCAGGGACTCTTGTGAAGGTGATGAGGAGGGAGGAGAAAGAGGAAGATGATGGTATGAAATTGATGGTAATGTTGGTATTAATGAAAATAATGATCTGGTGTATATTAGGCAGTCTTGGCCTTTAGCATTGCACAAATAGGGTAGCTATCTATATCAGGTCAACAATAAATGTTTTCTACAAGTAGAGTTGCCACATAAGCAACAAAATGAGATCAATTATGTTTAATAAAATTTGTGTTTGCTTCTTTAATGATACCATCTATTTAAAGGCTGTGGAAGCCACAAGTATTTTTACCAGAACATCAGCTATTAAAATAAGAATATCATTCTGGCACAATGATTTTGCGTAGGATCATTGGAGTTACAATTTGGCTGATTCTTTGGGTCATCTTCTCTTGATATGATTCCTGATTAACTGCTGGTACTGAAAACATTTTAGCTTCAATTTTTAGCCTTACCTGGGATTTGAGCCAGATAGAAACAGGCCAGAAGTCTGGTAGAAGCACTACTTTGAATCTTAATCCAACCCAGGTTTATCTCACCTTCTTGGACATACACATCCTACTGTCACACATACCAGCCTTTAGCACCAGCTTTGGATATTCTCACTTATACATTTACTCTTAGATAAATACTTAACAAACATGGGATGCTGAGACTACTCAGGTGAGCAAACATACCTGACTCACTCCCTATCTTCATTGCTCTTACTATCTGCTGGGAAAAACAAAAAACAGACATGGAACAAATTCATTCTCTCTCTCTCTCTCTCTCTCTCTCTCTCTCTCTCTCTCTCTCTCAATGAGGGAGTGTTTTTCAAGAAAATTGTGGGTGTTTTGAAAACGAAATGGAATTGAGTTGTGACTTAAGAGAGGGCAGAGGAAGCGTCCCTGAGAAAGGTTCCTTGAGCTGAGAATGAGGGAAGAACATATTGGGCAAAGGAAGAACAGAAACTTAGACAGCTAAGGGGTAGAAGATGGCATGAGTCTTTCAAGGAACTGAATGAAAACATTGTGGAAGGAGAACAAGATGAAGATTAGCATTATCTGAGGGAGACAGGTCAGATCGAAGAGGTAGATCCCAGGAAAGAGTTTGTCCTCTGTCTTAAGATCAATAAGGAGCTATTGACAGTTACTGAAGATTCTAAGCCATCATCATAAAAAAATTGCACCCTGGTAACACTGTGGAAAATAGATTAGAAGGGGGCAAAAGTGGATGCAGTAAGGCTACTGTGATTCAGGTGAGGACCAGTGTCTTCTGCTCTAGAGTGGAATGAGAAGACAAGGATTGGATGCACTTGAGGACACTCAGCAGTCAAACTTGCAATGGACTGGCCATGGGACAGGAAGAGGGAGAAGTAATGGGGATGCCTTCTGAGCTTTCTGGCTTGGGCAGCTGCAAAGGTGAAATAGAGAATGCTGGATTCATTGAGATCAAGAACCAGGAGGAGGACAAAGTTAGGGACACAGCTTGATGTAAATGTCCAACATTCCTTTCTGACATTTGAAAGATTTATTGGACTTCTCTACATTTTAGAGTCCAATTATTCTACATCTTACCAATTATGTATAACTTCAAGAGTCAGAATCATAAACTTCAAATTAGAGAAGATCTTTAAAATAGTTTAGTCCAGCTCCTTCTTCTTTTCCCTGAATCCCTGATGATGGGCATCTGGTCTCTGCTAAGCACCCTCAGGGACTACTTTCTAATCTCACAAGGCATGGTGCAGTTTCAAAGAGTTATAAGTAGGAAGGCATCAGTTTCTTCCCTTGGGAAATAGTCCCACTAGTCTTTTCCAGCCATAATTGTTGCCTGATATGTATTCTGTGCTATAAATTATACATCAGATGACATGACATCTGATCTAGGTCTTTTTGTTTCTCAAATCTCAAATATGGAGCAAAGCAACACAAAGCACCCATAAAATGTAAATGGCTCTATTTGTCTTAGATGATCAAACAGCTAAGTATAAGATAGAAGAACTGCAATTGCAATGTTATCTCAAAAAATACTCAATGTTAATTTACTGGATGATACAGCATGAGTATATTTTGCAGCCAATATTGATTAGAAATTACATTAGATATTGGTGAAGGAGAACTAAAATAAAAGTAGAGTATTTTCTATCACTTAAAAAAATCTAGCAATGAGCAGTCTAGGGCTGGCATGGTGCCTAGTCATATCAACAGTGTTCTTGGATTCTTGTTCTTTGTGGCCCACCATCCTTCTGTATGGCTTCCAATCTCTCCTCACAGTCCAAGATGGCTGTTGGAGCTGTCATGACATCTGTCTACCAGGTAGAAAGATGGCTAAAGGACGTAGGGTGGATGAAAAAAAGGTGGGTCTCCCAGATGGATCAGACATCTTTTAAATGCTTCTCCAAATCCTCTAGTAATGCAACTGGGCACATTACCTCCCAAAATAAAGTTTGGTTCTATATGTGATATGGTTTGGCTGTGCACCCACTCAAATCTCATCTTGAATTGTAGTTCCCATAATCCTCACACATTGTGGGAGGGAACCAGTGGGAGGTAATTTAATCATGGGAGCAGTTACCTTCATGATGTTCTGGTGATAGTGAGTGAGTTCTCACAAGATCTGATGGTTTTAAAAGGGGCTTTTCCCCTTTTGCTTGGCACTTCTCCTTGCTGCTGCGATGTGAAGAAGGACATGTTTGCTTCCCTTTCTACTATGATTGTAAGTATTCTAAGACCTCCCCAGTGATGCTGAACTGTGAGCCAATTAAGCATCCTTCCATTATAAATTACCCAGTCTCAGGTATGTCTTTATAGCTGTGTGAGAACAGACTAATACAACAAGTATGTCGTCAAATGGCTTATCACTTTCAAACATATGTAAAAACAATTTAGGGTAATTCAGCATTATGTGGGCAACTAAGTTTGGATTACTTTCAGGAATATAAGTAGGAAAGAAAGGAATTTGTTTTTGTTAATAGGGATCTGGGTAAAAATAAATGCTTGGTCTGCATATTTTGATATATTATGTAATGATTCTTTTCCTTTTCCATTTAGTGTGCACACCAATATGTTTTTATTATTATTATTGTACTTTAAGTTCTGGAGTACATTTGCAGAATGTGCAGGTTTGTTACATAGGTATACACACGCCATGGTAGACATAGGTATACATATGCCATGGTGGTTTTCTGCACCCATCAATCCGTCATCTACATTAGGTATTTCTCCTAATGCTATCCCTCCCCAACCCTCCACCCCCAGACAGGCCCCAGTGTGTGATGTTTCCCTCCCTGTGTCCATGTGTTCTCATTGTTCAACTCCCACTTATAAGTGAGAACATGCAGTGTTTGGTTTTCTGTTCTTGTGTTAGTTTGCTGAGAATGATGGTTTCCAGCTTCATCCATGTCCCTGCAAAGGATAGGAACTCATCCTTTTTTATGGTTGCATAGTATTCCATGGTGTATACATGCCACATTTTCTTTATCCAGTCTATCACTGATGTGCATTTGGATTGGTCTTAAAGAAAGATGATGAACTATGAAGTCATCAGAACTTTAAACTATTTGATGTCTCTATTTTCCCCGAAAATTTTAGTTTTACCTGTGTCACATGCAGCATGTGCAGACCAGGTAAAGGAATGAACTGTTCCTCAAGTTTCTTGGCAGAAAGGGATGAAATCCATTAAAGTATAAAACCCATTGCAGCTCTCAGCAGGGCCAACACAAGAGGCAGCCCAGGTAACAGCAGATAAACTTTTCTTTCTTGTGTTCGTGTTCTGGTAATATAAGTGGCTCCAGGGTAGAAAACATGTATTATTTGACTGCTTCCCTCAAGTTTAGCACATAGTAGAGGGTGGAATGATGGAAGGAATATGAATTACTAAATGTAAATATACATTTATTTAAATGACCACTCAGCATGTACAGGGTGGTGATGGTGAGAGTCAGCGGGAACCCATGTATATTTGGAGCCAAATTAACTTCAGTTCAAATCCTCACTTGGCCACACACAATCGGAATGACTTTAGCCAGGTTAAACTCTCTAATCCTCATCTTCTTCATTTTCAAACTGGAGATTGCAATCCTGAAATATTATGCAGGAATACTATTAAGAGTGGACAGGATGTGTGCAAACCATATAATGCAGATTCAGATATGGTAGGTGTGTAGGAAGTACTAGATCTCATAGCCATGGCCCTGTGCCTAAGCTACTCTGAAACAAAAGAGACCCTACTGCCCCAATGCCCATGGATGCTGGTATCAACACCAATAAGTTATTGCCACATACGAGTGTGTTCTTTCACCTTACTCTCGTTCTAGGAACATCTAAGTTAAGTCCTCAACAGCCAAAGGCCTAGGAGGGGATTTATCAAGTGGTGGTTCTGAAACATTTTTTGGTGGAAGCTTGGCAGTGCCTTGGTAGGTCACAGAGCAGAAGATGGCAGTGCTGCAGGAGGAGAGGCGGAGTGTATCTCCCCTCCTCAGCCAACACACAGTGCCACTTTCATAAGTTTTATGTTTTAGTGCTTAGTCTAGCTTGAAAAAGGAGCTGCCACTATTTTAAAATATTTTGTACATCCTATTTGTGGAAGAAGTTTGGTATTTATCTTACTACATATTTCCTAGCAATTTTATTGACAAGGGATTAGTTTTGCTGTGATTTAATGGTTGTTTGATAATGAGATAAGTTCCCAGTTTGAACTCTGCACATGTGCATGAGATACGCCCAAGGAGATAAATTTTATTAACTAGATTTTTAAAGGATATTTTTAGCTTTTTTTACATCCAAATTACCTCAAACCCATGGCTAGTTAGGTCTTTTTTGTAGGATGTTGAATAAAAATTTGTATAGACCTTCCACAAAATTAAGAAGAACTTTACATAAGAAAAGACTTCAGTGTGGGAAGCTCTAAGACATACCATCATTTAGAGCAACATGGCTTCTCTTCCTTATAAGAGTGTTCTAGTTACAGGGCAAAGAGGTGATTCCTAATGATTGTTATTTTTGTTCACGAGTGACATCCTCTCATCCTGCAACGTAGTTCTTGCTTCTAGTGTGCAATGCCCATTATTGCCAGAAATGGTCTGGGGGACCATTTGTTTCCTCCACTGTTCAGCTGATTCACAGGAGGGGTCACCTTGTGGACCACTGTCTCGTGTTCGGCAGTTTCACGCCAACGACAGAACAAGACAGCTTGCCATTGCGTGACATCATCAGACACAGCTGTGTTACAGGAATAATTAATAGTAGCAATAATACCACCCAGTGTTTGTTTACTGCTGTATATTTGTTCAAAATGTTTTCTTATTTATTAGCTCATTTACTTATAAAGGAGCTACTTTATTCTCATCTTGTTATGGATGCGGTGACTAACCTACAGCAGGATTAAGTGAGTTCTTTCAGGCTACCTTATCTATTTCCTGGGGTCCATAGACGAAGAAGAGGAATGCGCCAAAGCCAGGCTCCAGGTTGTGACTATTCAGGTTGCGTAAATGTCCAATTCAATCCTGGCTGGGTAATACTGACACAAAATGGCTGTTGATTACAGTAACATGCACATTGTGGAAATGAAAGACAGGCAAGGGCCATAAAGTCACTAATTAGATAGTCAAAATAAACAACTGTCTGTCAATTAATTGTCACAATTACTAGTCCCTTCGAAACAAATTGAATGACTAAAATGACACACAAATTTGCAACTGATGGTGCCAATGTAATTAAACCACCAGGAGAAATTAAATATTAAATGCCATCTAGTGAGAGATTCTTTCAGTATTTGCTAAATCATTACTCATTATTCTCTTCTTAAGAATCTCAGAGGTCAAAGACCTCAACAAGTTATGTGTTCTACAAGAACTGTCATTATCTGATCTTGGGAGGCAAATAAATGAGGAAAGCATACCAATCCCCACATTCACATTCATTATAACTCATGGAATAAAGTTTTTTAGAGCTGTAAGGAAACTCAGAAATCATTTCGTAGTCATAGGATTTTAGAGCTGTCAGAAACTCATTTTGAAGCCAAGACAGGCTGAGTGGCTTGAAGAAAGTTGCACTGTTTTGTATATAAAATCTGAGGTGGGTCTTTTGATGACCCTTTATTCAGTTGTTGTTTTCAATACAGTGTGCTATCCCCTTGGCTCTATCTATGATAGTGAGAACTGTCATGATAAACATTGCTACAATTTGGAAGGCACATTTCATTTTTCTTTTTCTTTATTAACTTATTGCCTCTGAAATGAGCATAGTTTATTGAGATAAAGTGGCCTTAAAGGAGCATCAAATCTAGAGGGTAGCTTTGGAATCAGAGAGCTGTGGATGAAATCTCTTATTCACCTTATGACCAAAGGGAAATGCTATAACAACTCTGTGTTCAGCATCCTCAACTATAAAAAGGGAAGCAGCAATACTGATGTGAATACGATTGTTCAGGCATTTACTCAACACACTTCTGCTGTGAGATTCCCTCGTGATGTGCCAGTGTCCATTCCAGTGATATACAAAAGGACAGACTCTGTTCTCAAAGAGCACATTGTTTAATAGTAGAAACAAATAAATAAAACATAATTCCAATCTTCCCTGCTAACATGAATTCCTCCTGTAGATATTAAGAACAATTTCCTCACCTCAGGTCTCGTCAGGATTCTCCTTTTAGATAGAAATGAGTGCAAGCTGAATGCCTAGAGCACACAATTTCAGGAATTGTTCCTTCTCAGGGTTGCACAAGGGCAGGGTCAGCCCCTGAGAACAAGTGCCTCTTGTAAGCTTTGCACCCTGGATGCCTCACTTGTCTAACTAATCATGGCCCCACATCAAACCTGCCTTAAAAGTCCTTAACTCAGTTTGAAATCATTCACTTATTTAGGTCATTATTTGATGATGACTGTCTATAGCTCTAGATTATAATCTCTTTAATAGCAGGATCCTGGATTCTTTTCCTCACTACAGCACGCCTACTGCCTACATGCAGCACACTGTGGTACTCCATAAATATTTGCCATATGAGGTTAAATGAAAGCATGCATTAATGAATGATGGAATAATGTTGCTATGGTTTGAATGTTTGTGTCCCTCCAAACTTCATATGTTAAAATGCTAACCCTAAGGTGATGGAATTAAGAGGTGGGAGGTGAATGTGTCATGATGGTGGAGCCTTCATGAATGGGATTAGTGTCCAGATAAAAGGCCTCAGAAAGCTGCCTTGTCTCTTTCATACCGCAACGACACAGTCAGAAGATGGCCATGTGAACCAGGAAGCAGGCCCTCACCAGGCACCAAGTCTACTGGTGCTTAGATTTTGAGCTTCCTAGCCTCCCGAACTATGAGAAATAAATGTGTTTGTTGTTGTTGTTGTTGTTGTTGTTACAAGCCAGTCAGCTATGGTATATTGCTATGGAAGCCTAAATGTTCAATAATACAAGTGAATTAGAGCACAAGGATCTAAATCCACCTGGTGGAGTAGCAGAGACCCACTGAAGATCCGGTGGGGTCTATGCCAAACTCCAAAGCCTTTCCCACAAATTATGATCTGCAGACTGCAAGCATCCATTACCTGGCAACTTGTCAGAAACACAGAATCTAGGGTCCTCCTCCTAAATACAAATTTTGTCAAGATCTCCAAATGATTCCTATTCACATTAAAGTTGGAGAAGCATTGGTCTAAAGGATGCAGGGGTTAAGCCAGGTGAAGTCCAGAAACTGTCAGCTTAGGGCAGAGAACTCACTGAAAAAGGGTGATTGTTTTAAAACTTAAATTATAAAATCAAATGAAACGTATTACCTGATTCCTCTTTACCAGGTTCTGATTAAATACTCCATGTGTATTATTTCGTCTCTTCAACAACCTTCTGAGTTATTATTATTATTATTCCCATTTTACAACTGAAGGAAGTGAGGTGCAGAAAGATTGAGGCTCCTGACAGTGTCATAAAATGAAAAAATGGTAGATCAACCCCAGGCAGTCTGAATCTGAATCACATTCTGTGCTATGAACTCTATGCTTTTTTCTTTCCTTGTGAAGTGTGTAAGTTTGGCATATAGCAATCTCCAATACATGTCCTCTCTCATTGAAAGAGTAATGCTTGAAGGACTGCTCATTCTTTTTGTCAAATTCTGCATATCTTTCTGCCCCTCCTTTCCTTAAACACCTAACATGAGCTCAGATTATCAAAGTCAAACAAACACAATTCTCCAATTCAACACACCCCACTTATTCTTAAGCAGGCACTTGTCCCGGAGAAGGGGTACAGAGGGACTTCCAGGAAGTGGTGACACTTGAATATTGCCAGACAAGGAGGGTAAACAATTGTCCTAGAAGACACACACAGGCAGAAACCAGCATGGAATATGCAGAAAACTGGTGATGAGGTTCAACAGTAGAACTTACCCAGCGAAGTGATGTGGTGAGAATGCTAGCATATGGGAGAAGCTCCCACTGGGGAGTGTGGGGGTGGTTCAGAGGAGCATGGTGTGGCTTGATGAATCTTGGGCAGGGGGCTGCGCTAGAACAGAAAGAGCAGGATAGAGAGCTGTGGACAGACCCCAGCAACGGAAGACTAAACCATCAGAATTTCATGTAGATATCAGGTGGGACGGAGTCAATTGTTGACTTGTTGAGGTTGGGCTGCCTCAATGGAGGTATCCAGTAGGTCTCTAGATTGCCAGGTCTTAAGCTTTGCAAATAAAACTGGGGAAGAGTTACAGGATTAGGAGTTAGCAGCACACAGATACATACTTGTTGACTGAGGGAGGGATTCAATTATCCAGGGAGTGGTGTGGAGTGAGAAAATGGGAAGTCGCATAGGATGAAAACTTAAGGAGCCTCAACATTGAAGAGGTGAATTGAAAAACAAGACCTGAAGGCACCTGAGAAAGAAGAGTACATAACCAGCACTACACTATGCTGTAGAGACTTAACAGTGACCCAGATGCCACCCCAGACTTTGTGAAGCTCACAGCCCAGCTGGTGAGAAAGATGTGGAAGCCAATAGCACTACAAAATGAGGCAGGATAAATGGGCAGGTAAAGGGCCATGCCCTTAGAGGAGGAATGTCTAACTGGGTCGGGAGTGTTGAGATATCCTTCTTTTAGACATGAAGAAATTTTGGCCCAAAGAAGCTAAAGTCGTTTGGCCAAAGTTGCTGTGAAAAACCCATAGCAAAAACAGGAGAATGTGTGTTTTCTACGTTTTTAAGGAAACACACTTACATGGTTTCAAAAATATCTCTAATTGTCCATTGGCATAGCTTTTCTCTGGCAGAGATGGCTTAGGCCAGGCCCAAAGAGCTGCATATCATGTTATAATTCACTTGGCAAGAGCCAAGGGCAATATCTCTGTCTCGTAAATAGAAGAGACTTTGTAGTCACTGCACGCTGACCACCTGGGGCCATGAACTCATTCTCAAATAAACTACCCGCCACTAATAGGCTGGGAAGGCTCACCCAGTGAATGAGGGTGTGGGAGATTTGACTTTAGAGGAAAACTAGCTTGCTCTGAGTGATTTTGTTTCTTAAACTAACCGGCAGAAAAAAAAAATGAACTGAAAACATAAAAGACTCATGACCTTTTTGGGGACTTTATAAAGACAGCTTTAGTTAACTGCATTGAGTTCCATTCCCTGAAATCAGACTTAGTTTGCTTGGTAGAAGTCTGCAGATAAACTGGTCCAGTTAGGGTACAATATGGTCTTTATGTGACAGGTTTTAAGCTGCAGGAAACAGTGGACTAAGGAACTATCCACTTTTTAGACACGGCAAGGTCAACCTGCTTTGTCCAATATCTTCCCCTAAGGAATGAGGCCGACCAGCCCCTCTGGTATGGAGCACCAGGAGTCCAATGGAAGGGTGGGAGTACCCCCTGCCCACAGCTGCACCTGTATGGAGTCAGATGGTGAGCATCAACCAGAAGGGGGCACCACTGAGATGTCAAGCCCAGGAAGTGATTTTCAGTGTGCTGCACAGCAGGTCGTGGGTTGCACAGCAGGAAGTGAGAGGCAGGGCAAGTGAGTGAAGCTGCATCTGTATTTACAGCCACTCCCCATGCTTGCATTACCGCCTGGGCTCTGCCTCCTGTCAGATCAGTGGCCAGCGGTGGCATTAAATTCTCATAGGAGTTCAAACCCTATTGGGAACTGCACATGTGAGGGATCTAGGCTGCATTCTCCTTATGATAATGTAATGCTTGATGATCTGTCACTGTCTCCCATCACCCCCAGATGGGACCATCTAGCTACAGGAAAAGATGGTGTGAGTTGTACAATAATTTCATTATATATTACAATGTAATAACAACAGAAATAAAGTGCACAATAAATATAAAGCTCTTGGATCCTCCCAAAATCATCCCCCACCCAGGTCTGGGGAAAAATGATCTTCCATGAAACCATTCCTTGATGCCAAAAAGGTTGGGGACTGCAGCTATAAAAGCAAAGAACTCCAGAGCTGGGTATAGAGATTCAGAGCCAGGGTGCTGAAGAACAAAGAGGGAAGAGAACAAGAGGGTGATGCATTTGCTAGCAATTGGTCTCTATTTTGAGTAGATGGGCCTGATCCATTTAAAGTGTTTGGTAATGGACAAATACCCATGAATAATTCAGGCCTATAACTTTTGTTTTAACTTAAATGATCTGGATAATTACTTGAATTTTTCTTCACATTATCTAATATGTATATGTATATGCATATGTATAGCAAAACTCAGCTGCAGCTTTCTGCTCAAAGTGTTTCATGGGATAATTTCTGGTGTACTTTTGCTGTATTGACAGAGAGACTGATTTCTCTTCTCTAGCCAGTTTTTCATTCCCTGTTGATGATTCTGTGACGATGTGTGTGTGGGGGTGGGGGTGGAGTAGGGGGTGACTGGGGGAAGGAAGGAGATGGTCACCTACTATTCGTTCATTCCATTAATTTAAAATATGGCATTCAGAACCATCCATGTGCCAGATGCTAGGCTAGCAGCTAGATACACAAAGATGGATAAGATACAATTCTTGACCTCAAGGGGCTCATAGTCTGGTGGGCATGTGAGAACCTTATGACATTGCTCTGATAAAGGAAAACATGGGATGTGGCAATGTGCCAAGGAAAGGGACTTTGAGCCTTGCCTAAACTTACTGTCTGCCCATGTTTGTGTGGGGATGGGTTGCCTGGAGTCTCAGGGAAGCTCTTCAGTTTTCAGCTGGAGTCACTTTGAGCACAGAGTGAGTATGAGTTCCCAGAGCTGCACATGCTCCCTCCTGTCATGTCTGCAGGTCACCAGCCTTGTGACACATTCTGTTTGTGATAAAGTGATGCTCAGACAACTGATCTCTTGGCCCATCCCAGGGTCCTTTTACACGCTCTTCTTTTCTTCACCAGGGAGGAAGATCCATATCCTTCCACTACTTCTTCTGGAGTCTGACCTTTCCTTTCATGTAACTTCTAAAAGAAATCCACTGCAGCTTTGATGTTTCATACTTTAGAGGTCTGTAGTTAAAAGAACCCAAGTCTTGCATTTGTGTAAAATATTTACTGAATCACTGAATCCCATGCACCAGATGTGTTCTAAGAGTCAGGTACAAACCTCCAACCAAACCTCTGCAGTGGAGTCACAAACTCCTTACCCAAATCCATCCAAGTATCAACTCCATTACATCAATAACCTTATCTCCTTAGTACCTAGCTGTGTTCTAGGACATAAAACCGAGCAGGCAGTCAACAAATATTTGTTGAAAATTTTATCTTTTCAATAGTTTTTCTACCTTTCATTCTAATGCAATCCTGATCTTTTAAAGCCAAGAAAAATCATTTTTTGCCATCCTTTCCTGCTGATAGAATGGTCCTGTATCATAATTATGGCCCCTGAAAGATAACGAGGTCTTGTTGGGCGGAGATCCCAGGGGAACTCCTCAAAGGGGCACAGATGCAGTTGGCTTATGCCCTTTTACCATTTTGGCCTCTTGCCCTTTGTCTTCTACTTTTCCATGCCTGCAAAGCAACCATGATGACATGAGATGCAGCCAACGACTTTCAACTGACCTTGAAGAAAAGCTGTGCAACAATCCATTAGGGATATAATAAAGGAGATTCCTTCTATAGGAATACATATCTATATATCTCCCTACATAGGATATTCCTATATGTCTATAGGAATAGATATATAGATCACTATATAGGAATCTCCTTGATTACATCTCTGATGGATTGTTGCACAACTTTTCCTTGGAGAATGCCCAATGGTAACGAGCTCATCATTTCAAAAAGCAGTGCCCTAGGCAGGTCTGTTTGTTACCAAACTTTACCTTTTTGTGAATTAGAATTTCTCCTGCTTTAATGGCCATCCATTGGTATTAATTCCATTCCAAAGGAGACACACATAAAATAACCAGTCTCTTTGTCATGGTAGAACCCCAAATATTTAAAGACAGTCACCATATTCCTTCTATATCCCTTCCATCTTCAGACCTTCCAGAGGTATTCTGCCTTGTTTTGTTTTCTGTTTTTGGTCCTTGCTATGGCTTGGATGTGCCCCTCATAAAGCATGTGTTCAAAACGTAATCCCCAATGTTACAGTGGGGCCTAATGAGAGTTGTTTAGATCCTGAGGGCTTTACCTTCATGAAAGGATTAATGTTGATTTTTAAAGTGTTTGAGGCTTTGAGTTCAATCTCTTGTTCTTTTATGCCCATGTGATGCCTTCTGCCATCTTACATTGCAACAAAAAACCTTCACCAGATATGATCCCTCAATCTTGGAATTCCTGGTCTCCAAAACCAGAAGCCAAATACATTTCTGATTTATTTTTAATACATTACACAGTCTCAGGTATTTTGTTATGGCACTATAAGATGGGTTCTGTTAGATTTTTTTGTGCCCTTATTTCTTCTCCTTATAGTCTGAGTTAAAGAAATACGTGTACTTTGATAATGCATTCTCTAATCCTTAATAGTTTCTATTTTATAAGCAATCTTGTGCATTCAGCATGTAATCACACACACATACATACACACAAATGAAGAAAAGATTCTGAAATGGTTTACTCCAGTCAACTGAAAAATCAGCTGACATAGAACAAGGATGTGTTGTTTACAAAATGAAGTGGTTATAGTTTCTCGTTTTTATGTGAAATTTTTACACTGGCACTGTAGATAGAAATGGCAGTTGTAAAAACATTACTCATTTAACAAGAAACCCCAAAACATTAATGTGATTTACTTCCATGTCCAGCTTATGTCTTCACCATGTATAACTTTATCATTCCCTAATTTGGGGGAAGTTTGTGCTTCAAAGACATTTTGCAATTAGTACACTTGAGCTTAGATATATAAAGCAGGAAACAGAGTGAAAGGGATAGAAAGCTCCACTAGCTATAAAGTACAAAGTATTTCATATTTTAAAATGTATGATCTAGCTAAATGAAATTCAGATATCGAATTATACACATGCACATTCAGAGTCCAATGCATAGAGATCAAAAAACAAGCAAACATAGGTTTATTACAACACGTTGTCAGATAAGCTCTGTTCTCTTATTGAGAAGGTAGTGGCATAGTGGCATTTGCTGGTAGGTGGCTTTTATGCGTACCAGAATGTGCCTAGGCCTCCTGTGCAATGTCTGGCATCTCCATGGTTAATTAATCTAGTCTGCATTCTTCCTCTCCCCCACAGGGCTGACTGTAAAAAATCTTGCAGGGAGAAAATCTGGCTTCCGAAGCACTGCTTAAGTGACCTGACTTCTTAAAATAGTCCTTCATAAGCAAAACTCACATGATATAATTTGAGTGTGTAAATCCAATTACATTTCCTGGGGAAGTGCAGGGAAGATTATACTGGCTTTCCCTGCTCTGTTGTGGCTGGCTGAAGCAGCATTCCTCAACTAAAGCCCCACAAAAATCCTGGGAAGAAAATTCTTTACATAACCCACTCCTTTACTAGCTGTGGTTCAAACCTATGTGTCACAGAAATTTTGCAACCTTCAATACTGCCACCAACCTTCATGTTCTGTTACTTTAATTCTGCCCCAAAGAGAAAACCAAGAACACACTTCAGAAGCGATAAGTCAAATGAACTGCTATGTTGTCCAACTGCGTAATCTGGGCCTACTGGTCTCTCAGACAATCAATATTGTACCTATTTGGTGCTGAGAGGAAAGGTTTAAGATAAATGTTGCAAGTGTCTCCTATGTTTTGCAAATAAACACATGTAGAATCAACTTAAATAGACACACTTGTGAAATGAATAAATTAGCATCTTAAGACATATTTAGACAACAGTAAAGTGTCACATCAGCGTGATTGTAGTAGTGTCCTCTGATTAAATGTTGCTAGCAGCACTGAATATGGAATAAACTCTTTTAAAAAATCTTTCGTTTTTTTGCTTGGTTTCACTCATTTCTGATGAGCTCTTAAAATGCCATCAATCATTAAAGTATAAATATGACTAATGCATTTGTCCTACTTAGCATGACATTGTAGCAGCTGCTCTAGAAGCAAAGTCCTCCCCATCTTCCCAGTTCTAATCTAATTATGCTCTGACCTGCTGATAACAGTCAGGTGATATTACCAGATATGAAAGAAAACAAATTCATAATTCAATCTTGCAAAGCACACACTACACATTCATTTTACAACTCTCTCTAAATACAGAGACAACAAGCCTATTTGCAACTCCAAGGCAAAGATGTCTACAGGCCAGGGCTGAAGGGATTTAATTGGTCATTTCAGCCGTCATTATGATATCCTTTGCAAAGCCCATTCTCCACCAACACACATACACACAAGCACACACACACACACACACACACACACGAAGAAGAAAGAAAGAAAAGAAAAATATAAAGAAAGAAAAAAGAGAATCTCTGGGTATCTTTCACAAGTAAGGGAGAATATATCCATTTCTCGGCATTCAGAGGAATCTCTTGGGAAGGTTGACACTCAAATCAGTTTTTGAAAGGCATTTTTCTCAGACATGCTGGAAAGCTGCCATTATTTTTTTAAAGCCTATATGAATTTCCTAAAGAAAAATGCACAGAAATGGAGATATTTGGGGTCTTAAGAAATGTACACCATAACTGGTGAGGTACATTAAATTGGATTCCAGTCATCCTCATTTAATGGATATTTATGTCTTTCAAGTGAGTACGTACCTTGATACCAACTACCAAATTGGAACGATTTATATTACATGCCATTTGTTGTACATTAAGTAGTCACAGGATTCCCTTTATTTGATTTGAGATAGCTACAAAGAACCTTAGACTTACACAAAGAACGTATAATATCTAATGTTTAAACTGTATAAATGATGGGAGAGAAGTTGGTAATTTTATTATGTTCATGTTGTCTTTACTGTGAAGTTAGTCCTTCATTTAAGTGGTCAAAAATGTGTATATAAGTCACATACAAAATCTGCTTCCCTCCTGAACCCAACCTACTCATACTATACACCACTATCTTATCCAGCACATACACCCAAAAAGCATTTTCCCCTAAAGGATTTCTTGAAAGTCAAATGGTAGGCTAAATGTCCCTCATTTTAAGTCAAGTTTAACGATCATTCTTTAGCATTTTTCTGGCTCTAGTCTCTCCTGTTTGATAGGATGTTGAAAGGTAGGAAAGAAGATGTTGCATGAGAAATTTAAATCTGACAGCATGACCTTGAGCACTAAGTAACCTGGATTTGCATACCTGACTGCCTTTGATTGTACAGTTATCTTGGAGAAATCATCTCCACTCTGACAAGTCTGCTTATCTATCTCACCAAGAGGTACAGAAGACTAATTAGCCACTAGCTGTAACATTTTAGAATCCCCAAGAGGGAACCATAATGCAGCGATCTTTCTGGTTAAATATTACTGCCTCTCAGTTTTCCAATAACTAAATGATTTCCACCATCTTATCACTAATGAGCTAAAGAATGAGAATGAGATGAGTTTCAAATGTAAGATAACTCAGATTATTGTCACCAGCAATTAAAATAGAGTAAAATGCTAGCTATAGCAATAGCGTTTAGAATTTATCTATCTTGTGAAAGAACCTAGCAAATATAATCTTATCATTAATCCTTTATTTACATATATAACATCATTTTGTAATGAATTTACTGGTGGATAAATCGAATTGGTGAGACAAACAATTGGTTTATGATGTGGGAAAAGTAAATCAGTGTCTTAGGGAAATCTGGACAAGGTATTCCTATTATTGGTTTGAGGCTTATTTAACTTGAATTGGGTGCGGTTTCATAAGAAAGAAATTATTGTAGCCCTAGTGCTACCTATAGCTGAGCTAAGTCAGAGTGAAATAAAAGGAACCCTTCAAACTGGGTTTTGAACCTTCTGAAGGTTTCTCAGTCTTTCCAATGCCACTCCAGATGCAGAAAACATATGGGTGATTATGTCTGCTCTAGACAATAATCTCATTGTTGGGTGGGAAGTCAATGTTTGTAGTGTGTTAATTGAATAGAGAAAACATAAACCATCTCTTTGCTGATGGCAGGGAATTTCCTGAGTGGCCCCTTTTAGGTTCCATTTTGTATCCACAGTGGAAAGCAAATGGTGATTCAATGAACACAGGGCTTTGTCTCTTCTTATAGGGTGTCTGCAGAGATTTGCAGTGTGGTTGCTACCCTGTCAAGTCACAGATGTCATTTCCTTCAGGGTAGAAAGAGGGAAAGCAGATTCTCGTAGCTTAGATTAAAGGGAGGCAATCATTGGCTCATTTGTTCCTTTCAAAAATGACATTTTCAATGAAGTGAAACAGCTGCCAAGGTGCGCTAACTCTATACTCTCATTTTCGTTTCCTAATTCTTGATAATTCTAAGTTAAACATTAGCCATCCTACCAAAGAGAATGAAGATTAATGTGGAGAAAGATCCTATTCCAGTGTTTATGGCCTTTAGTTGATAGATTTGCATCCAGCTAAGCAGAATGATGAGTTAGCTACAATGAGCCTATTCCCAACAATTCACTCATTTTTCTCTCATAATTTCCCTTTGACTTCTTCATTAAATGTTTATTCATGTGCTATACAGAATTTACTCTCTTAAGTAGTAAAAGAAGTACTCCTCACTCTTTAATAGTTTCAAATGCTTACGTGTTTAGAAAGATAATCACTAGAGGGTTTCTGAAGAATAATTGGCATTGGAGTAAGGGTTTGAATTCTGTCCTCACTGCTTGCTAGGTTCCTGATCCTCAGGATATCACTGTAAAGTTTCTAGGAATCTGTCATTTTTTTCTCTGAAATGAAAATGAAGGATGATACCATCTATTTTTCATCATTAGATGTGATGATGCACATAAAGGTGCTTAGTTACATGTAAAATACTGTGCAAAGTAAAGGATTATTACAGTTTTTTGACTTCTTTAAAAGATGTTTACGTGTAAGACTGCCTTGCATGCATATGTGTGTGTGTGTGTGTGTGTGTGTGTGTGTGTGTGTGTGTGTGTAGAAAGCTTTCACCGACACAACACCAGGGCACTTGGATATTTTATAATATTTCCTATATGATGAATTATCTGTTCATTCAGTGACCATTTGTTGAATACCTACTATATGTCTGGCATTTTTCTAGAGGCCGAGGATAAAATGCTATTTATGATAGACAACATCCTTGCCCTTATGGTGTTTACATTCTTGTGAGGGTGTGGGGGACAAACAGTAGATATAAACAAATAAGATAATTGCAGATAGCAGATGTGCTCTGGAGAAAATAAAACAAGTCATTTACTAGAGAAAGTAGCATTTGAGAGTCTGGAACAATGAGAATGTGCCAGTCTTATAAAGACTTTGGAAAAATTGCTCTAGGTAGCAGGTGAAAAGACTCACAATTAGGAAGAGCTTAGAATATGGCAAAAAATGAATGGCATATTTGGAGCCTAATGAAGAGAAAAGAAGAGAGAAGAGAAGGAAATATGGTTGGAGAGAGAAGAAGCAACTAGTTCAGAGAATCGAGCATGCTGTGGTAAGCAGTTAGGATTTTACTCTAGTTGCTCCAAGAAGTGTTTAGCAGGTTTTGAGCATTCCTTATATGTTACTAGACATGGTAAACTAAATAGTACCTATTTAAAAATCACAGATTCTTATGAAAAGTGATTTATTCTCTACTTTGTCCATCTGCAAGATCTAGGAAAGACTCTTAAGCCCATAGAGGGCGCCAAAGGACCTTTAAAGGCCCTTTCAGCACTGAAGTGAGGGGAGAGCGCTCTGGTTGTTCCTCTAGAGTTTTGGTAACAGGTGACTCAACCTATGAAATCATAGTTTATCTATAATTCTAACCCAAACAAAAAATTGAATGAACTTGGTTTACATGCATCAGGACCTTGGTTTTCACAGTGGAGAATTGTTTATGATGAGATGAGGGTGGGAAGACATTTGGGGGTTATTTTTAATCTTCTCCCATCTGGTAGTATTTGAGTAGAGTATAAAACAAATATGGAGCCAAATTTACTTTCTGGATTCACTTGGCAAGAAAAAGATATCTATACTTAGAACTTTGAAAACACTCATAATTTGCCACTTAGGATGTGTTATTCTAAATACTATTCCTAACTTACTTATTAAATTTTCTAGTTGTGCGTACTGAGAAAGGCTATTGCATGAAAAGCAGTGGGTTATAATACATGGAGTTTCTTATACATGATCAGATAGCTATGCTTTATCGTGAAAACAACTCATAGTGAGGTGAAAAAAAGAGAAGGCAAAGAGAAGGAGAAAGAAGGAAGGAGAGGAAGACAGGGAAAAAAAGATCTGCTAATGTCTAAGTATACAACAAAGAAAATAAAAACAAGAGAATGAGAGAGCTTGGAAGAAAGTAGATTTAGATGTACTGGCATGTAGGTCTTCATGTAAACACAATTGAGAAATAGTTAATACCAAAGAATTTGACTTCCACTTCCCAGATTAAGATTTATTTGTTATATGTGGATATAAAGTTTCATGGTGACTGTGATAACACATTCATTATTGCCTTTAATAAGAAAAAGTTCAGTCAATCAGCCGTTACTCAGAGTCTCTCATCTCTCCATTTCATGCCTGATAATCACAGGCATGTAATTTATGTAGTCTTTGCTTTACCCAGAGAGACTTCAGAAAGCACTGTAAAAGCAGCCAATCAGATAAGTCACCTGAGCAAAGGAATCCAGAACCATCGGAGAAGAGACAGGATCCCACATTGACCAGAAGTCCAGGAGGCCAATGATGGGTGAAGCACTCTAACAGCGCTGGCAACCTAAACATCATGAGCAATTTTCAGTGGGGTTGTGCCTGTTTATTCTAAGCACCATCTATTCAAATTCAACCGTAAAGAAGAGGAGTTTTAAGCTGCTAATGCAACAGAAATGATACAGAGGCTAAGGACAGGGCAGGCCCACACAAAGCAGCCCCCTGACCATGCATGTCACACCAGTCATCTATTTGAAAATACTTCACTTGACATGTTTCCCTCATTTTTGAGAACCCCCCAAATTCACTCTCCTGTTACCTACCATACATTTTGCAAAGACAGTGCCATGCCATTAATTATCTATTGGTTCTAGTAAATTCAAACAAGAGAAACATTGTCTACCTTCTCACCCAGAGACAATGTGAACTGTGTTCACATAAGCATATACATATTTAAGGGGAAGAATAGAAAAAAAAGAGGAGAAAGGAGAGAAAGATGCCTAAAGAACAAGATTTCACCTAAATATAATATTTACACCATCTACATCAAAACGCTCTTTTCCAATTAATCAAAACTTGCGTTCTTTGCCACCCCCAATTACTGAGTTTGGTTTATTCAAAGCACTGGGGTCGCATCCTGTCATGAGAGAAGATATCATGTTCGGTCACCAAGGCAATAAAAAATTCCCGAGAAAACCATGTGTCATAGGATTATTTGAAGGACCGGATGAAATAACACATACAGTACTCAGCACTGACAGTCAGTATGTGTTTAACAAATGTATGTTCCTTTGAGAACTGAGGGTTTGTGGCTTAGAGATGTGGAAAAACCCAACTCTGAAGCCCAGAGCCCCCTAGACACCCTGCTGCGACTCTCCTGAGGAGAGCTGTTAAGGAATGGGTCACCTTCTAAATCTGGATGCTTCCCCTCCCCTTCTGTCTCATGCTCCAGAGACTGCGGACCCTGAGGGAGGGGAATGAGGAGCAGAAAGCAGACTTTCTTAGCTGATGTCAGAGTAGAATTACTCATAGAATCAGAGTAGAAGGGTAGAGTTGGTAGAAACTTTTAGAGGTCATTTAGTTCCACTTTAAGAAGGGATTGCATTCCACTAACACTTTAGACCTCCTAGGTGCAAGGCACTGTGCCAGACTGAAGGAGGAGACTTAAAGAGAGTGAGGCAACCCTGGCCCTCTGGAAGCTATATGATTAATAACTTGGGGAAGTTAGAGGGGAAACAAATGCAAGGCAGGCAGGAGTTACCTGGTTGATGGAAATGACCGCCAGCCGGGGGATGACCACTTGGAGGATGACCTGCAGCAGCGAGGTGCCCAGGCCGGCCAGGATGGCCCAGGTGAGCGGCAGCGGCAGCATGCTGTAGGTGGCGAAGAGCGTGAAGAGCACGTAGCCTATGCCGTCGCCCAGGAGCCCGTAGCCGAGGCCTGCTGCTAGGATCTGGGTGGTCATGGCCACCCAGGTGACCACGCCGCTGTACTGCAGGTACGTGTGGGAGGTGGTGTCCTTCCTAACCACCACCAGGGCGCAGATCACCACCTCAATGCCGGTGAAGAAGCCCAGCAGGATGCCCTTGAGCGGGTCCATGGGGGCCGAGGCCAGGCTCAAGTGCAGGACCAAGAGAGTGAGTTTGGTCAGCACGTCCAGCACGTTCATCACCACTTCCGATTTGCGCCTCTGGCCCAAGAAATAGCGCTGGTAGAGGCGTTCCAGATCCCGAGATTTGAAGGAGTTGCGCAGGGTGGGGAAAATGACCCCTCGGTAGCTATAACCCCCATTGAGAAAGAAATCCGAGTTGCTAGGGGCACAGTCAAGGTGCAGGAAGCCCAGGTCGACCCCGCCTCCGCTGCCGCTGGCACTGCCGCTCCCGCTGCGTTCCGGGAAGACTTTGGTGCCGCAGGTGCTGTGCGCTCGCTCTCCCGGGCCCAGCGAGTAGAGGGGCAGCGCCGAGTCGCCTGACAGCTGCGGCGCGTGGTGGTTGGGGCCGCCGCCCGCAGGGTCCGATGCTTTGCCCGAGCCTCCACTTCCGCTGCTGCTGCCTCCCCGGTGCCCGTGAATGAAGCGCTGCTCCGTGATGTGCCGCACCGCCGTCTGCCACAACAGCCGCTGCGGCCGGGAGGCGCTCCTGCCGTCGCCGGCCGGGGGCGTCGGGTGGATGGTGTAGAGTTCCTCGCTGCCTGTAAGGCAGCGCACATCGGAGAGCTCCATGGCGCTGGGCCGCAGGGAAGGAGGCGCAGAACCCTGGGGAGGCAGCCGGAGGAGGGGGTTCCTAAAGACTTGAAGGCGACCTGGTAGGAGCTTGGCAGCGATCCCTTCTATCCTAGGCTGTCCCGTTGCAGGAGCCCTGCGCCAGGGCTCCTTGTAGGTCAGGTCATACTGTGCCCAGGGGCAAAGGGCACCTGGAAGATTGCGGCGGACCTCCGCGTCCTTACGCGCTGCTCTCCCGCCAGCCGGCGCAGCTTGGGTACGCAACGGCAGTGGCTATTTGTCCTCAGGAGCCGCAGCGCTCTGAGCCACGCAGCCCCTTCCTGGGCTCAGGCTCCTTGGTTGGTTCTAGGCTCAGCGTTTTGGCGCAGCCTTTGCTCTCCAAGAGACGCCTAGCAGCCTGGGCGCCGTGCTTCTGCTGCGCGTCGGGCGGGCCTGGCTGCAGCACTGGGCTCTGGACGCCCACTGCTCCGCGGTTTCAGGGGTCCTGGCCGGGGGTGACCGGCGGCAGCGATGGGTGCGAAGTTAGCAGATGTGGCTGGAATCATCGCCTTTCGGAGAACTCCATTGCGCCGGGATGGGGAGCAGGGGCGGAGCTGGGGGCGGGGGCAAAGAAGGAGGAGGAGGGGGGCACGGTGAGGTGGCGGGGCGCCCCGCGACAGGGTTGGAGAGGTGGTAGCCTCGGCGCTAACAATTCACCAAATAGTTAATTTTAAGGAAGGGGTATGCTGAGGCTCCCTCCTAGGCTCGTTCCTAGTTGCGGAGCAAGGACTGACAGCGCAGCGCTGGCTCTGGCCAGAAGCATCCCTCCGGGAGTGGGTGCGGGGACTCTCGCCCCAGGGTCCCAGCCTGAGCTATAAGACGAGGTCCACGCTTTCAGCTGTGCTTTCGAAGGGTCGCAGCACACAGTTCCCATCCCCTTTACTTCGTTCTTTGGAGTCCATTTGGCTTGGAGCTAGGAGGAGCAGGAGGTGGGGAAAGGAAAAAGTGGGGAGGTCTCCAAAGCCAAGAGCTCTGAGAACGAAGAGAAGCCGCCGGTGCGGATATCCGAGGCTGAGAACCGAAGCTTGGCGATGAGGCGAAGGTTTGGGGGAGAAGGGAGGCCCGAGGCCGAGTGGAAGTCGACAGAGACGCCTCTGGATCCAGGGAAGCGCCGCCGGGTGCCACCCTGGAGCTCTGAAACGCGCTGCGGGCACCAGGCTACTGGGAGGAATTTGGAGACCTGTCAGAGCGGTCAGACACCCGCGGTGACTTAAACCCGCCCCCGCGCCAAGCCACGCCCCTGGAACCGGGCGGGGGGTGGCGGAGGGACCTGCCACCCAGATCTGGCCAGGACGCCCCAGGTCTTGTAGAAAGCGGCACTCACGGGCCGGTGTGGGAAAGGACCACTGAGGGCTAGGGCGGGCGGGGGCCCCCGGCCTTCCCGGGGCGCGCTGAGATCCAGCGTTCCAGCTGGCCGCGCCAACCGGTTCCTCCGCTGTTCTTTTTTAGGCATTGGCTCTTGTCCTCTGCAGGTGCGGAGCCAGGACTCGTAGGCCGCTTTGCCCACGGAGTCGGAGAGCCCAGCGCGACGGAATACAGGGTCTCCTTTCCGCCCTTCCTACCCGTGCGTCTTTTGGCAAAGCCAACTTTCGGGCTAAACGCAAAATCCCCCAAGAGGCCGCAATCATAGAGGCAGTCAGTTTCCTACAGGAGCCTCTTTACTACCTCGATCGGGAGGGAGGGGTACGGGACATTAAAATGGGGACTTCCCCTGCCTGCCTCACACACTAAGTTTCTCCGCTTACAATAAGGGTCGAGGAGGCGGACGTGGAGAAAGGCATGTCCGGGGTCCCGCCTCGCCCTAGCCAGGTTTCCCGCCCGCCCAGGCTCAGCCGAGCGCTCGCGGACAAAGCCTGCGGCGGCGCTTGCGGCGGACCAAGTCGCTGCGCGGTGGGAGCTTAGTGCCGGTGCTAACGCCCGATGAGCCGCGTCCCGGGGGTGCAGGGTTTGCCGGGCAAACACGGCCGCCGCAGTCGCGCACCCGGATGCAGGTGGAGGAGCGGTGGTGGTCACCACCTCCGCCACCAAGACTGCGGCTGCAGCCGGTGGAGCCCGGGCCCAAAGCACAGTCAGCTGATGGCCAATGACGTCAGGCCCTGGGCGCGTTCGCGGCTCCCCGTGGCGTCCCATGAAAGCCCGAATGACCGCCTTGCCTTGCCGCCCCCTCAGTCCCTCCTGAGCGAGAAGAGAAGCTCCTTTCCCTCCTGCCTGTCCTAAGGAAAAATAAATTTCGATCTCCCCACCCCCAACCACAGACACTGTCTCCAGGGTTATTTCTGTCGGCCGTGTCCCAGAAACGCGGGATTTAATTTTTTGCTTTTTAATTCTCTTTTTTTCCCCCACGCATTTGGACTTCGGGTTAAACCCGGAACGGGTCACCTGCCTTGCACACAGAATTCCAAAAGGAAGACAAAAGAATCCTCTAACATTTCCCCTGGTCCCTAACCAGTAGATTTCTAGAATTTCGTTCACTCCATGGAAAAGACTCCCCTAATTCCAGTCCTTTAAAGTTGTATTCTACCATCCCTCAAGAAAGCCAAAACGAAACGCTCAACTTTAAATAGATAGACGGCTGATTCTACTTTTAACTCTGTTTGTAGATGAATTAATGTGTTAACTCTAAAGATCTCCCAGAATAATTGGCCTATCCCATGGGGCTGGAAGTTAAGCATGAAAGCACCTCAAACAAATCTGTGTTGCAGTTATCTAGCCCTTAATGAAATAATCCCTGGAATTACATTCCTGTGAGAGACATGCTTCCTGCTGCTTCTTTCCTTGAACTCATCAGCCTCACCCTACTGGAACTGGGGTGGGTAATGAGTCTCTTGACTTGAGCTGGGAACCCAGACGGAGCACAGTTGGGAGGGCTGTCCTATAGACCCTGAACCAGAATGTGTGGGGAGCTGTGTCCTCTCTGTGTGAGCACTGCCCCACGGCATCTGTGCTAATGACCATATTAGCAAACTTGGCAATGGAAGACATCTCTTTATTTTCTCAGTTCTTTCTCCTTGGGGCCCTAAGGACTCAGCCTGAATAAATGAGGGGCTGGATGCAGTTGGAACTTTCCTATGAAAATCTTTCTCCAACCTGGACAGCTCCCAGGATGATTTATTCAGCAGCAAAAGGAGGCGGGCCAAGTGGGGGGGAGATTGGACCCAATCAGATAAAATGACTCAGGCTGATGAATGAACACAGCATGCTACAGAAAGAAACTCAGAATTTCATGAACTCAGAGGTTGAAGCTAATGCATCAGGGAGAACACATCACATCTGTTCAACTGACTGAATGTTTCTTGGCTGGAAGGGTGTTACCGTAGATTGTTTTAAAATAAGAACATGGATGACACAATTAGATTCCAATGCTCTTCTTCTTGCTGGGATGACATAGTGCCATTCAGCCCAAGAAGCATTCTGTTTTTGAATGACAGCATTGGTTCAACACAAATATTTAGAAGCTTTTGGAATATGCAAACCACCAAATGATTAAGAACCACTTAAAACAAAAGAAGTTGGCTGGGCAGTGTGGCTCACGCCTGTAATCCCAGTACTTTGGGAGGCCGAGGCGGGCGGATCACAAGGTCAAGAGATTGAGACCATCCTGGCCAACATGATGAAACCCTGTCTTTCCTAAAAATACAAAAATTAGCTGGATGTGGTGGCGCATGCCTGTAATCCCCGTTACTCGGGAGGCTGAGGTAGGAGAATCACCTCAACTCAGGAGGAGGAGGTTGCAGTGAACCGAGGTCACACCATTGCACTCCAGCCTGGGCAACAAGAGCGAAACTCCATCAAAAAAGAAAGAAAGAAAGAAATCAAGAGAAGTCAACACATTCTTTTGAAGCTATGATAGACCTTTCATAATGCTTTCATTTTCCCCCTGCATATTTATTAAGGCAGGGTCTCTACTGTGATCTGAGGACAGCGTTTTAACAACTCAATATCGTCTTGCACACAACTTCCTCCTCTTCCCCTGTATTCCTCCTTGAAAATACTTGCTTACCTCATCCTTCAAAGTTTGAGCAATGTTGTCTCTGCCTGAAAACTTTTCTGATATCCCCATTGAGAACTAATGACTTCCTTCTCTGTTTAATAATCTGTTCTGGGTACTTTTAGTACAGTCCCTTACACAGGGACTAGCCATTGACTTATGTATCTGTCACTCCTCCCCATGAAACAGTGAGCTCTCTGAAGGGAAAAACTTCCTTGGGCCCATATCCACCAACTTCTAGCAACTGTAATTTACATGGAGATAATAAGATAATAATAATGTTAGCCACAATTTATCTAGCACCTATTAGGTGTCAGACTCTTTCTTAAGATCTTTTACAAATGTCCCATTTAATCATTTCCAGTAATATTGTGAATTAGGTCCTTCTCTATTTTACTATTGCCATCTTACTGACTAGGATACTGAGTACTGAGGCTTCATGTGGCTAAGTACTTTGCCCAGGATCTCATGGTTAAATCCAACGCTTAAAGTTGTATTGCAGGAATCTAACATCCACATGCTCAATAAAAATGCTACCATAAGTAGTCAATGACTAATTCAATAGGACTGATAGAATTAAAAAATGTCACTTTTTTGACTTTTCAAAGGCAAAGTAAATAAGAAACTTCTGAGACATTTAGACTTTGAGAAATCTGTTAGAAAGTACCTGAATCGCAGAGGAAGGTAGTAGAACTCATTATTGTTTGAATGGAGGGCCTATTAATTCTGTTTCTGTTCCAAACTTAGACACTATTTGTATAATTTATGGAAAAACACAGACTTTCACAATTGAGTTTAACGAAAATAATTAACTTGGTGTAATTTATTTCATTTAGGTAGTTGTGGTGGTGGGGGAAATATCCTATTGTTTCACTGGAAAATAACATACTTGTTGTGTGATGTTGCTACACACCATAGGCCACATTTACAGTAGATATGTTTAAGAAAAGGAAATTTGTTGTCTCCCTTGATGCACCTATGACTTCCTAGGTTGATTATATTAATATATGAATTAAAAAATTTTTAAGAGCCATGCCCTTTGCTGAGTGCCCATAGAAACTCTGACACTTACCGAAGACATATAAAATATTCACATGTAAAAGAAAAGATGGACTCAGTTCAGGAAGGGGACATGAAACCAGAGAGATCCTGTTTCCAAAGGGAAGGAGGATGTTTGTGACAAAGCAGCTTCCAAAGTAGAAAATCCTTAAAGGAATATTACATGCCTGCCTTGCCTGGAAGAATTACTCTTAGGAAATATCAAAAGTATCAGCTGCTTTGACAGCACTCCAGGAAATGTCAGTGTCTTAGATACATAGAGATCATCTTTGACAAGTTCTATGAATTAACAACTTTGCACTCACATTTCATCCGGAATGCAGTACAATACACAATAGAATACAGAAAATGTCTATTTTTACTTTTATCTTATATTTTCTCTGCCTTGAAAAATACAGGAAAAAGATGTTTGTAGACATTTTGGATCTTCACAGGAAATAGTTTAAATTAGATTCTGGTGCCTGGAAGGAGAAGAGTGTCTCATCAGTGGGAAAACAATTCTGAGACAAGAAAGGCATAGCTCATCCATCAGGCAGTCAGAAGAAGAAAGCTTCAAGGGAGATAAACTTAAATATTTTCTTCTTAAAAGATGATTCTCTAGATGCTGATTTAACTAGAGGATGAGCTAACTATGACATCACTAATTAAGACTTTACTTACTGAAGTCCTAAAATAAAAAGAACACATACACACATACACACACGCTGACACACACCATTAGAGAAACGACTAGTGACATAAGGTATTGAAAAGCAGTAATGAAAGAAAAGAAAAAGTGGATTTCCAGCTAGTGCAGTCATGTCACGAAATCTTCTTTTGGCTATGCATTTTAATTTGGTACCTATATGAATTCTTGGGGCAAAAAATGAGCAGACCCATTGGGAAATAAAGCAGATAATGTTGCTTTATCCTCTTAAAAAAATCTATCCGATGGCTATTTTAATATCACAGACTTATTTTTAAAAATATTTCACTCTAGTACTGTTTCCTCTGTGTGGACTATTGGTGTTTATGTTGACTAAGCTAGCACTTTTTAGACATTATAATGCAAATACATTTATATAGTCGCATTGATATCATTGCATATATTAATCTTAATTCATTCATTTAGTGTAAAAAATATCTTTTTCCCTTTCAGAATCAGTGTATTTCTGTTTCTGCACAGTTGGTGAAACATTTAACCCATATCCTTCTTGGGACTTTCATCTGTACCCTCCTAATCCCAGGAAGATGCTATAGTTCTAGGTGCTAATGCACTGCCAGATGTATGGGGGGGATGCCCTCATGCACATGCTTGCCTTCTGGTCTTTGACTGCTCATTCACAAAGGTCACCACTTAGGCATTCGTTGGTCCTACCCATGTGATCCTATCCTGTGGGTCCTGCAGCATTCTGCATTGCTTTTGTTCAACATATAGACAGGTGAATCTTTGTACAGGTCTGCCCATGATCCCATTTACTTGACATAGCACATTGTCCTTCTACTGTAGGATGCTGTGCCTTCTCTAGGATGTACCAAAAAGCCATTATTTAGGGTGCACAGACTCTTCCTCCAACCCCACCAGTTGCGGAGAACCTCTTTTTAGTCTGGTGAGAAACCTTGTTTTTTGAGGGTATCTGACTTTTCCTGCCTTCTGTTTTTTCCTTCTGCCTTGTAACTTCTTGTGCCTCTAAAACCTTTAAATTTTCTTTTGGGATTACATTTTTGGAAAAATAAAACATATCTGACTTTTCCTGCCTTCTGTTTTTTCCTTGTGCCTTGTAACTTCTTGTACCTCTAAAACCTTTAAGTTTTCTTTTGGGATTACATTTTGGAAAAATAAAACCTGGAAAGGTGGAAAGAGTAGTTTGCTTTCTGCTACTCCTTTCTAGAAGTGATTGATTGATTGAAAAATTGAATGAGGGAATGGAAAAAGGGGCATACAACAGTAAATCTCATGAATTAATATTTGAAAGTGGTATCCACATATACAAAATGTATGAAATGTACAAAATCCTTCTAGATTAGTTTTTTATCCGCACTGTGGATTCCAACTGACTTGTGGGGTTGTGAAATCAATGTAGTTGGTCAAATTGACATTTAAAAAATAAATAAGTAGGTCGGGCACGGTGGCTCACGCCTGTAATCCCAGCACTTTGGGAGGCTAAGGCAAGCGGATCACAAGTTCAGGAGATCGAGACCATCCTGGCTAACATGGTGGAACCCTATCTCTACTAAAAATGCAAAAAATTAACTGGGCATGGTGGTGGGCGCCTGTAGTCCCAGCTACTCTGGAGGCTGAGGCAGGAGAATGGCATGAACCCGGGAGGTGGAGCTGGCAGTGAGCCAAGATCACGCCACTGCACTCTAGCATGGGCGACAGAGTGAGACTCCATCTCAAAATAAAATAATAAAATAAAATAAATAAGTAACATAGTAAAACATAACCGTAGTGATAATTATTGTTTTGTTATGGTATACAAAGGCATTTTTGATATAAAACATATCCTTTCCCCCTGAAGTGAAGAACTGAAGAAAATTAGACAAAATTTCAGAAAAATACTTTATCAAAATCTTTAGACTTAGGATGTTTTATCTCTGTGACCTTGAATAAGTTGTGTAACAGTTTTGAACTTTCACAATATGGTGGAAAGTAAAGTTTTGCCAGGTTTTATGTAGACTAAAGGTAATTCATACAAAGCACTTGGTATAGCGCATCACACATGGCAAACATTCAGTATGTATGCACTCACCTCATTCCACACACTCAATCAACAAGACTTACTGAATACCAACAAAATCGTTCTCAACTTTCTCCTGTGTCACTCCACTGCTGCACTCCTGTTTTTGTATTTTGGCCACCATCCTCTCTCACCTAGATGATTTCAGTAGACTCTGAATCTCTTTAGCTGTAGTTTGCCTCCTTTCTTCAGCTGCTGTGATCAGTCTAAATTAAAAATATTATCATGTTACTCTTTTTTTTAATGGTGGAAAAAATACACATAAGACTGACCCTCCCACCAATTTCCAAGTGTGCCAGTACAATATTGTCCACAACATGCACATTGTTGTACAACAGGTCCCCAGAATCCCCTCTCAGCCCTGCATGATTGAAATTTTATACCTATCAAAGAACGACTCTACCCTCTCCCTCCCACTAGCTGATCATGTCACGCTCTTGCTTAGCATTTTGTGATAACTCTGCTTTACCCACAAATGCCTTAAAATAGAAGGCAGACATCTCCTGGACTGGTTATTGTTTCTCTCTCCAGCCCCATCTCTCTCTTCTACCCCTCTTGCTCTTGGTGCTTCAACCACACTTAACTTCATTTAGTTCCCCAAAGGTGTCCTGTTCTCTTACTTCTTCCTCTGCCTGGAGTCCTCTTTCTATGCATCCTTTTGCTCTTAGCATGGATGCCACTTTCTCTAAGAAACTTCCCTCAGCCTCTTATGTCTGTTAGATGTCTGTATAAGTTAGAAATGCTTTTGGCTATG
Organism: Macaca fascicularis; assembly: GCF_037993035.2. Taxonomy (NCBI): domain Eukaryota; kingdom Metazoa; phylum Chordata; class Mammalia; order Primates; family Cercopithecidae; genus Macaca; species Macaca fascicularis. Next base: position 140,717,436 of record NC_088382.1, read on the forward strand.
ATTAGTGAGAAAACTATGAGTGACTTAAACAAATTGGAATTTGTTTTTCCTATACAACAAGAAGCATGGATGTAGGGATTTGCTGGTGGATCAGGATTCCAGTTATATTAGGGACTTTATGCTGGCAACTCTAGAGTACCTTTGACCTTCCCTCATGGTCACAAGACAGTTGCAGCTTCTCTAAACATTCATTCACTCTCACAAGGGTAGTAATATAGCCAGGAGTTCCCCCTGAATACCTCATTCTTATCAGAGGTGAAAAATGTCTTTCTAGAAGCTCGTAGAAGACTTCCGTGTATATCTCATAGGCTAGAACTGTATCCTATGCTTACCCTTAAGCCAGGTCCTGAGGCCACCTTCCTAGGGATCAAGACATCTGATACAAAGAAGCATTTCAGGGCTGGTTCTTGGACAGGCAGCAGGTATATTTTTATATTATCTACTAGCTCTTTTCTTAGCAAACTGTGCATCTCTATCTCAGCCCTAACAAGTCACTTCCCCTTTGTTTGTCTTAGTAGCCAAACTACCAGATGATTCCCAATGATCCCATACTTCTTGGTAGTCATACCCATACATATTTGCCTTCAATGTGTTCGAACTAGTCTGTGTTGCTGATATAGTGCGATATAAATGGTGGCACATTACTCCCAAAGCTAGGTCATAAGGACATTGTGGCATATGCTTTACTCTCTTTGGAGAGCCTTCTCTTGGGGAAGCCAGCCACCATGTTGGATATTTAGGTTGCCACATGTAGCAAGAAGCTGAGGCCCCATACCAATAGCCAGCAAATAACTTATACTTCCTTCCAGCAGCCATTGGTCAATTATCTTGAAAGTAAATTTTCCAGTCCTAGTCAAGCCTTCAGTGGACTGCAGCTCTAGCTAAGAGCTTGACTGAAACATCATGAAACATGCTGAGCCAAAATCACCCAATTAACCTACTCTTAAATTTCTGACCCATATACATGGTGAGATAATTAACGTTTATTGTTTTAAACCCCTAAGTTTTGGGGTTATTTGTTATGCAGCAATAGGTAGCTAATACACTATCTGACTGTCCAGTAGGCTTTAAGGTTTTTGAAACAAAAAGCTTGAAACAAAGGCTTGTCATGGTGGCTCACGCCTGTAATCCCAGCATTTTGGGAAGCCGAGACAGGAAAATTGCTTGACCTCAGTAGTCTGAGAAACATGGCAAAATCCCACTGCTACAAAAAAATACAAAAATTAGCCAGGTGTGGTGGCATGCACCTGTAATACCAGTTACTCAGGAGGCTGAGGTAGGAGGATTGCTTGACCCCAGGAGGTTGAGGCTGCAGTGAGCCATAGTTGTGCCATTGTACTCCAGCCTAGGTGACAGGGTAAGAATCTGTCTCAAACAAACAAACAAAAAAGCAAAACAAAACCAAAGTAATGAGCTTCAGTTATACACTAGTAAGAATGGCAGAAAAGCATTTCTTTGTTTTTAATTCATTATATATAGAGATAATTATATAATTCATTATAAAGAAGAACCATTGTATGGTTTCAGTGATGATTTTTATTTTAATAGAGTAATGAGTGACTTGGGGCAGGGGCCAGCATGTAAAAGTGATAATATCACTTCTTTGTTTAAAATTATTAACTTGCTTCCAGTTGGAGTGAGTAATATTTTACACTTACAATTAATTAATTACTTAATGGGCAAATGAATGGTCATTAATTGGTTTATGTGCACATGGATGCATGCTGTGGATCTAGCAGGAGAAGACGTTTTCACCAGACTTTGAAAGATAAATAGGCACTAAAAGGCAATTATTAGCTAAGAAGTAAAGGTGGAGAGGACAAGCTGCCCTTCACCATTGCTTGGTATTCTCTCTGTGTAGAGTGCTTTTCTGGATCATTGCTTAACTGCCATTTTGTGGTCTCAGTCAGAAGTCACCTCAGAGAAATGATCCTTGACCATTGCATTTAAATTCCTTGCTCCCAGAATTTTCCAAACAAACTTGTTTATTTCCTGTATAGCACATCTTACAATCTGCAATTATCTTACTTAGTTGTTGGCTTTTTTTTTTTTTTTTTTTTTTGCCTTCTCTGATTAGAGTGTAGGCTCTTCCAAGACAAGCACCATTCTCTCTTATTTGTCATTCTTTCCCCAGTGCTTGGTAATAGCAGAAGCTCAGTAACAGTTTTTAATGAATGAGTAAAAAATGACCCAGTCTTGATAACTAACTGAATAATGACTCCAATGTAGGTGAACCATAGAAGCAGAGTTGGCCAGATTAGGAGAAAATTTATACTTATGTGCTAGACCAGAACAAACAAAATAAGGAAAGGAGAGCCTACATCACTGGGAATGTTTCGCTGGGCTCTAATTGAGATGCTTCTTCATTGAGTGATCCCTCCTAAGGAAAATGAGACCAGGAATTTAGGCACCTATTATTTATTAGGTGTAGTGCTAGTACTTTACCTACATTATCTGATTTTATCCTTATAAGAACCGTGGGAAGATGCTTTGAATGTATTTGGATGTATTTGGAGTAACTTCCCCACTTAGATCTGAGATGGTTGGACTCTAACTTTTCTCCAAAGACCAGGAGACTATTGACTAGTAACTTTTTTGGCCACAAATTGCAGTATATCTGAATAACTAGCTTAACCAGATGGGTGTTTAGTTTTCTCTAGGTAGGTGGTTGCAAGCAGAGTCAGAGTCTTGAAGATACTTGGGTGGTAATTTTTATTGGTCTCGTGGTCTTAAGATGGCTACTGTAGGACCAATAATCACATCTGCATTCAAGTCAGGAAGGAAGGGATGAGGGCAGCACTCTGACTTCCGGTCTGGCACATCTCTCCTGTTTTCATTAGGAAGTAAAAGCTTCCCCCCAAACCACCTCCTCGGCAGACTCTACTTAGATGTAATTGGAACTGGAACACATGACCATGTAAAACTGCAAGGGAAGCTGCAGGAATGAGAAATAGGATTAATGTGGCTGGTTTTACCCTTCCAGGTTGACAGTGGTGATAAGAGAAATCTATTTGGGACTATACTTCAGGCAAAGAGAAGAACTGATGTTCAGGTAACAGTTAAACTGTGTTGCAAAAAATCCAGAAACATAAAAAATGAAACGCACCCTCTAACTTTCCCTGTAGCTCAGTCAAATTATATATGTTACTGTAAAGTGATTTAAAATGCTTAAGTATTTGAAACTTCAAAGTGAGCCATATCCATTTTCATGTGTTGATAATTAATACAACATATAAAATAGGAGATATCAAATAGGAGAAGCTGGTCCCTTTCTTTTCTCCTGGCCTGCTCGTTCTCCCATTTTATTGTATACTCCTCACTAGCAAATAGGTTAAAAGAAAGACGGTAAGAAACACAAACACTATTATCACTTTGCCCCTTCAAATACTATTCTTGTGCTTTAGTCTTTTAAAAACTTGCCAGTCTTGCTAGACATCCCGAGAACTCTCAAATCTACTGTGTTGTGGTAACTTTAGTTGGTAAAAGAAGAGGGGGAGGAAAAGAGGTAGCAGGAAAGAGGAGAGAAAAGGAGAGAGGAAAGAAATAAAGAAAGCAAGAGGGGAAGAGAAAGAGAGAGGAAGGGGATGGGGGGATAAAAGTTGGAGCAGGTTTTGAAAAGACCAAGATATAAAAGGGGAAGAGGAAGGAAGAATGGAAGAAAAGACTGAGAAAGGCAAAAGAGTCAGAAGGAAGGATGATATCCTGCAGTTACTCAGTGTGAACCCTGTGCTTTCAAATTCTCTATTGTATTTAATCTGCACAGCAATCCTGCAGGGTAGATATCATTCTTCCCACAGCACAGTTGAGGAAAGCAAGCCTTGTGAAGCTCACACAGTGATTTATTTGGATGATTCAAGAATGGGACCCAGTAACAGCAGAGGCTTTAAAGTTGATGTGCCTGCCTCCAAATCGCAGGAGAAAGGACACAAGAGACACCAGAAGGTCTGATGAAAACGAATGAAGGCTTGGAGGAGTCAGGCCAGGAAAGAAAGCATAGGGAGGGATCAGACATAATAGCCCAAGTTCTGATCCAAGGGACATCTGGTGCTTTTTTGTCTTCATTAAAGCTGTGGTTATTCTTTAATGACTGTGCATACTATTCATCAGATTGATTAATTAGATTTGAGTGTACTCCTTACATATCCCAGGAGGGTTGCCAATAAATAGAGTTCATGGCATAGAACCCAGAGGGAGGTCATCTAAAACAGAGCAGAGTTCTTTGACTTGGTGAGGCTGATGGATCCAAGGCAGGATTTGGTCATGAGTTCTCCATGTGCCCAGAGCCTAAGATCCCAACTGAACTTATCTAAGAGTTTCCATGGTGAGATGACTTGGAGTGAAGTGATGGCCCTGAGTGGGGGTTCCAACATGGGAAGTCCCTTTCCTCTAGGCCCTCAAATTGACAAAGGAACGCAAATTTGCCATTTGATATTATATCTCCATGAAGTTGTCTAAAGAAATCTTCTGTTGATGTGATCTGGTAAAATACAGGAAGTGCCCAAATGAAAACTTGAAGAATGGTGGTGAACTGCTTGGTAGAGATCCCAGGAGAGAATTGCAAATGCCATTTTAAGAAATGAAATGATGCAGCACTCTTGATGATACAGATAGAAGATGATATTTTCTGGAGAATATGAATACTGATGTTGAGAAGTTATTCCAAAGAGTATCACTTCAAAAGTTTCAGGATTGTATCTCTCAATTCCTCTTGTGTTTTTCTTTTTACATATATCCAAGTGTAATATATGATAAAATCTTTATTTGGTTACACTTAAAATGCTTTTAAAAATATGTATAAAGTTAAAATTCAAAGTGATAAAACATTACTTCATAGTTTAATTGGTAGAATTTTCAATTTTTTAGTAATGTATAAAATAATGGTGTCATATTCTAAGAAATATGTTGTGGTTATAACTAAGCCCTAATTTATGGAAGGAAGAAATGTGGAGACTCATACCCTTTAATTTTTTAGGTGAGGTAACAGAGAAGATAAAAGAGTTTCCCACAATCACACTACCAGCTAGAGGCAAAGTTAACACCGGAACCCAGGTCTACTCATTGCAGGACGGGTAAATTGATGTGAGTGGAGTGAACACAGTCAAGGAGTCAGATCTGGCTATGAATCCTGACTCTTCCCCTTGACAGCTCTGTGACCTTGGCCATGTCACCTAACTTCCCTCCACTTCAATGTCTTCATCTATAAACTGGGAATAATAGTATATATCACAAAATGTATCTAAGATACAAATGAGACACTGTGAAGTCCTTAGCACAGGTAAGCATTCATTCTGTAGTGGATCAGAGTGCTACTATGAAGCTCCTAACAGTTTCTTTTTAGGCTTCATTTTTTGGGGGAAGACTAGCTTTTTCCTTCCTTCCTTCCCTCCCTCTTTCCCTTTTTTCTTTCTTCTCCCCATTCTATCCCTCCATCTGTTACTTTCTCTGTATGTCATTCGAAAAAAATACTTTATACAGATTTTTGTTTCTTCAAAAGTAAAGCAAACTCCTACCTATAATGGAATGGGGGAGTTCAGGAGGGCAAGATGGATTTGTGTAACAATGTCAAGCTGAATCTTTGCAAGAATATTCTTGTCTGGCTGGAGAAGGATACTAGTACTAGTAAATAGAGTGTCTGTGTGTGCATGTGTGTATACGAGAGAGAAGAGAAGAGAAGAGAGAGAAGAGAGAGAGAGAGAACAGAGAACTAAGTAGAATTCTGCATGCACCTAGATGTCTAATGAGTGTAAGTTGTTGCCACTATTATTATATGGCCCTGTTGCTATTAATTACTAGAAGTACAGAAAATGAATTTCAGAAATACTAAGTGACTTGTCAAATATCACTAACTATTTACTGGTGGATCCTAGATTTTACTTTACATAAAGGTGAAGAAGCTGCTACACACACATATCCCTGAATCCTAACTCGAAGATAATGTAACTGCCAAGAGAGCAGAGCACCAGGCAAATCATCCTGAACACCTGGTAGATTGCACTGATGACTGTAGAACTTTAAGCTCAGGTGACATTTTGGAACAAATTGTTGCATATTGTGTGTATTCCTGCTGACTTGTTTGTGTGTGTGTACGTGCGCACGCATGTGAAGACTTTCCTTCCCCATCACAGTTAGCTCTTGGAATGTATTTGTTCTCGTGGAAATTCTAGCTAACTGGGCAACTGAGCACTTTATGGGAAATCAGGAAATGAGTCTTTGAGAATTGTTTAGCCAAATCCTCGCAGATACACGAGAGAAAAAGACTGACAGAGTTGGGGCAAACTGCAAATTAAAACTAGAACACCATACAAGCTCTAGCACTTCATTCATTAGAGTCCAACACATTTGTTCACTGTCACCAATTAGTCACTAAAAGACTGAATGAGTCCTGTATACACCACAGGTTACTATCACCTTAGAAAGCAGTTAAGCCAAATATCCACATAAAAACTGAAGTTGGTTAAGTGTTTTAAAGTGTACAGAGTTCTTCAGTATTCTTTTTGTTCTTTATTAATTCATTTATTCAGCATTCATTTCACTATTCAAACATGACAAATAAACCAGTTAGAACTATCACTACAACTAACAGTACTTTCTGAAAAAGGAGGCGCCTGAACAGTGCGGGGCTCTTGTTCTACTGGGTACTCTGCCCATTTGAATATTTAAGTTTAAGGGTTAGATAATTGAAGGAGCTCTGTATAAGTTTGCGGCTCCAGGGGTTTTGGAGATCAGAGTAAAGACTAAAATAATTGGGGACTAAAATGGTTTCTAGGCAAGTGAGCCTTTTGTCTTCATTAGATTTCCCCAAACACACAAAATACTCAATATGGGTAAACTTGAAGAAATTTGTTAGAGTTTAATTTTTGCATCTAAATCTATTACATATAATAGAGATAATGCATATGGATCCTATGGCTGAGGGTCAGAGGGACTACAGGTGTATAAGCCTCTGGGAATTAATTGAGAGTGAGGGAGAGGTACTATTTATTATGTCTGTTCACAAACATTATTTTGTTCTGGAAACATCGTAAGATTTAGCTTTCCCCTTCTCTGAAATTTGGCATGGCCCCGTTTCTTTCAAGGGCAATGAAATATGAACAGAAGCATCATGTGTCACCTCCTGGAGAAGCCGTGTGAGCCTGTGTGCAGCTGTCCATCTTCCCTTGCCACTGCGGCAATGTCTGAGGAATCAGGTATCAAAAAGGAGTCTGTCTTCTTGAGTCCCTGAGAACGACAAAGAGCAGATTCCCCCGCAAATCTTGGTTAAACAGGTTACATGAGTAAGAAATAATTCTTATTTATATCAAGCCATTGAGATTTGTTATTATGAAATGACCCATCTTATCTTGACTAACACTGGAAATTTGAACTTCACAGTGGGTGCCAGTATGTCCACATCTTCAGCATCGAGGGACTCCAGTTGACGTGAGGGTTGCTCAGTAAACACTCTTGGATCCCTACTTGTTCCAGGTTATGTTGGAGTCTGGCGGGAAAATATGTGTCTGTTCTCAAGGGCTGTATAATAGACAGGGTGAGACAAACCATAGTGGCTACACACTGAGCACACTGTCCGTGGTGCTCAGTGCGTTGCTGGACTACAGGCAAAGGGCGTAGTCACCACACTGGAAATATCAGGGAAGTTCCCATCAGGAAGTATTGCTTGAGCTAGTTGATACTCAAGTGAAAGTGAGATAAGGCAAGAAGAAGGTAGAGGGTATTTCAATTACAGGGAACACCAGTGAAAGGCACAGACTCACTGCGCTTCACTTCAGCTGCTTGACACGGATACAACATGTCTTTGCACTCCCTCAAGTGAGTTGAGATTTTCCTCTCATTTCTTAGGCTATGCCCTTGATGCATTTACTGAACCATTCATGCCTTTCAAGTACCTGTGCTGTATGCAAAGCCTATGACAGTAAATAATACAAACAACAGTCTCACTTTCATGGAGCTTATATTCTAGAGGGAAAAGACAGGGGGAAACATATAAAGTAAAGAGGAAAATCTTGACTCATTTGAGGGACTGCAAAGACGTGTTGTATTTGTGTCAAACAGCTGAAGTGACATTAGAGAGGTAGTCATGCCTCCTGGGTGGCTGTGCTAGGGAGTTTGAATTTCATTTGGCATATCATGGGATGGCACTAAAGGACTTTTGTTGTATGGAATCCTCACAGCCATCCTGTGAGGCAAGTATTATTCCCTAATATACAGGAGTACACAGAGGTTCAAAGAGGACAAATGAAATGTGTTGACTCTATACAAGTATTAAGCAGTCAGTGGAGACTTGAATATCGTTTTCTAACTTTTCAATTTCTCATCTCTTTTTTTCTCTTTCTTGGGACACTCTGGCCATGACGACCTATATTCCTCCTACCACTCTTCAAGGTCTCGTATTAGAACTTTAGTGCTTGCCCTTGCCTGTGACTGTTCACTGGGTTCCAAGATCTTCCACAAACCGCCTTTATTGTGTCATATGATCTCCCTAAAATGACCTCTCTGGAAGCACCCTAGCTGAAGTGCTTCCTCACCCCAATTCTCCCCCGTTATCCTGTTATCCTTGTTTCCAACTATATCTTTTTCTTCATAAAGCTTATTGCTTTCTGAAAGTTTTCTTTGTTACACATTTATATGTTTCCCCCTGTCTTTCTCCTTTAGAACATATGCTCCATGAAAGCTAGATGGTTGTTTGTTTTATTTACCTCCATAGCCTTTGCACCCAGCGTAGGAAAGGAATGAATGGTCTGATAAGGGCATCAAGGGCATAGCCTAAGAAAACAGCCTTATACACGATGCCAAAGGTTACGGTGAAGCTGGTATGAACCAAGAAAGAGATTTGCGGATGATTTTATCTGTATTGGGGCCTTTTCAATTCCTATGTCACACAACTTTAGTATTGAAAAGTTCAAGCTAAGAAGTTCCCTTTCAAAAACAAAAGCAAAACAAACAAGGAAAATAAATCCCCCAAAACAATCATGGAAGATTATATGTTCAGCAAAGATCCTTCTTTGAATCTATCAAATATCTGCTGAGCACTGCATACACACCAAACAACCCCGAGGATGCAAAGATAAATAACGCCATCTCTCTCTCTGCTCACGTTACCTAAAGCTTGTATCATTTTATGCCATTATTTAATTTTCTTGACTTTCAATGATAATCCAAGTAACATTTTATATTGGGGGAAACGCACAGTGTCTGAGGAAAATATTCTAAATCAAGTGAGTGATTTGTGGTAATAAATCAAAGATAATATTCTAGAATTTTAAAGTTATGCAGCCTCATATATAATTTCAGCTCATTTGTTTGGCTTATAAATGGAAAACTGGATCACAGATATTAAGTGACATGCCTAAGGCCAAGTGTAAGATTGAGAAATTTAGTTTTTTCTGTTGTAGAGGTTTTCCTAGGCAGAAAATTAAGAATTTAAACAAGAAAGAAATTGGAAGAGACGTCTTCCAGGCAAAGAAATATATAATCACTTTTAAGGGACTGATGACATTTGTAATGAATCATGATTTCCACTTGATAATTGCTCTACCAAACAAAAGCCACTAGTTGAATTCTGTTGAACTCTATTATCTGACAAGAGCTGTGGAATATGAATTAGCTTTATTTGTACTAATCTGCTTCCGAGGTGTCACTTGGATGCAATTGTACCTTAATTATTTCAACCTACATATCTAATGTTCTGTTGACTCACGTTCAATTTTAAATTTAAAAGCTCAGTTTTGTCCTCGATAAGTAAAATTTCCACATACTTGGACAAGGGTTTGGGAGACAGAGCTGTATTCTACTGCATCACAGACAAGACCACTTGAAGCACCAGGGCATATTGATTTGAATCTTATTACAATCCCTTCAGAATGCCAGCACACCTGCTGTGCTAATACTAAATTTGCAAGTGTCTCATGCACATAGACTCTTGCCTTTCTGTTCACTGAGGGTGAAGAATGTTCCTCTAAGCCAGCGTTTTCCAGACAGTGGTTGGGAGTGGGTGGCGAGGAGGCCTTTGTCTTTTTATCTTGAGTAGATGATATTGATGAATCCCATTGGCTGTTGACTTCACCGACCCTTAGGCATTTTTAGGTGAAGAGTGGGGACTGATGGCTGAGGTCAAGTGAGGCCACTGCAGGCAATGACCAGAATAAGCAATATCTCGCTATTCTTATTTGACTGTGAATTGTGAAGCATAGCTAGTGGAGCTTCAGTCATGAAGCACTATTCTGCCCTTTGTGGACAACATGCCTGCAGAGTTTAGTAAGTTTATGTTCCAGATGCCCTGGGAACATGGCCTGTAGCCTAGGTTGCCAGAGTGGTGGAAAAACTGGAAGGCAGCTTCTTCAAGGACTAGAAGCCACAACTTCATGGGCCAGCCCAGAGGCTCAGTCTTCACAATATTGGATTCCTCTGTTCTATCTGTGGTTGATATGCTCTTCTAGTGATAGTTCTTTTATATCTTCTTTCTGCTCAGTCTAGCTGTAGAGGATAATCACTTTAGCAATTCACATATGTTTTCAGATGAGAACTTCTTCACTGTTTTGAAATATTTTTTATAGAAATGGTTGATTGCATTTGAAATCTATTTATATTATTGCAAGAAATGTACTTATTACTTTCGTCAACTAAAGGAGAAAAAGATCTTCTGGATTCTGTAAATTTAATTTCAACTATTGCAAATATTGAAGGGTTTTAAAAATAGTTTTACATTTTATGACCACCTACTTGAACAAAGACAGTTTTTAGTTGTGGTGACCATTAAAAACTTTGAAAAGAGTTTCATTTAAAAACATCAATTAGAAATTGTGTGTGGCCAATTCAAGCATAAAATTCAGTATAAAATAGAAGTTATCATAGAAGTAAGTTCAAGTTGCCCATTACAATTTTGATGGCATTTCATTTGGATTTTTTTTTCTTTTTTATTATACTTTAAGTTCTAGGGTACATGTGCACAATGTGCAGGTTTGTTACATATGTATACATGAGCCATGTTGGTGTGCTGCACCCATAAACTCGTCATTTACATCAGGTATATCTCCTAATGATATCCCTCCCCCTCCCCCCTGCCCACAATAGGACCCGGTGTGTGATGTTCCCCTTCCCGTGTCCAAGTGATCTCATTGTTCAATTCCCACCTATAAGTGAGAACATGCGGTATTTGGTTTTCTGTTCTTGCGATAGTTTGCTGAGAATGATGGTTTCCAGCTGCATCCATGTCCCTACAAAGGACACGAACTCATTATTTTTTATGACTGCATAGTATTCCATGGTGTATATGTGCCACATTTTCTTAATCCAGTCTGTCACTGATGGACATTTGGGTTGATTCCAAGTCTTTGCTATTGTGAATAGTGCCACGATAAACATACGTGTGCATGTGTCTTTATAGCAGCATGACTTATAATCCTTTGGGTATATCCCCAGTAACGGGATGGCTGGGTCGAATGGTATTTCTAGTTCTAGATCCTTGAGGAATCGCCACACTGTTTTGGATGTTTTATACAAGTTTAATATTTAATATTCTCTGCATTACTTTGTTTTGTCTCTTTTTATCATCATTATATTTTATAAAGATTTCTTGAATTACTGCTATAATATGGAATAATAGTATGATATTTTATATTGCCATAAAAAATCTTTTAGTATACTGTTTTGCACTGTACTAAATAATACTTTAACAATTTCCTATTGTAATTATAATAATTCTTTTTTTTTTTGAAGAGGCATAGAAATTTTATTAGCAAAAAATATAAAAACATATATATTTGTTCTATTCCCTTATTTAAATGTTAAACTAGTATTTTTAACACATTGATTTAAAGGATCACCAAATTATGAGCCCACCTGTGGCACCCACATGTATCAGTTCACCCAGGTCCTGATTTATTCTCTTCCTTTTTTTTTTTTTTTTTTTTTAATTAATTTATTATTATTGTACTTTAAGTTGTAGGGTACATGTGCATAACGTGCAGGTTTGTTACATATGTATACTTGTGCCATGTTGGTGTGCTGCACCCATCAACTCATCATTTACATCAGGTATAACTCCCAATGCAATCCCTCCCCCCTCCCCCCTCCCCATGATAGGCCCCTGTGTGTGATGTTCCCCTTCCTGAGTCCAAGTGATCTCATTGTTCAGTTCCCACCTATGAGTGAGAACATGCGGTGTTTGGTTTTCTGTTCTTGTGATAGTTTGCTAAGAATGATGGTTTCCAGCTGCATCCATGTCCCTACAAAGGACGCAAACTCATCCTTTTTGATGGCTGCATAGTATTCCATGGTGTATATGTGCCACATTTTCTTAATCCAATCTGTCACTGATGGACATTTGGGTTGATTCCAAGTCTTTGCTATTGTGAATAGTGCTGCAATAAACATACGTGTGCATGTGTCTTTATAGCAGCATAATTTATAATCCTTTGGGTATATACCCAGTAATGGGATGGCTGGGTCATATGGTACATCTAGTTCTAGATCCTTGAGGAATCGCCATACTGTTTTCCATAATGGTTGAACTAGTTTACAATCCCACCAACAGTGTAAAAGTGTTCCTATTTCTCCACATCCTCTCCAGCACCTGTTGTTTCCTGACTTTTTAATGATCGCCATTCTAACTGGTGTGAGATGGTATCTCATTGTGGTTTTGATTTGCATTTCTCTGATGGCCAGTGATGATGAGCATTTTTTCATGTGTCTGTTGGCTGTATGAATGTCTTCTTTTGAGAAATGTCTGTTCATATCCTTTGCCCACTTTTTGATGGGGTTGTTTGTTTTTTTCTTGTAAATTTGTTTGAGTTCTTTGTAGGTTCTGGATATTAGCCCTTTGTCAGATGAGTAGATTGCCAAAATTTTCTCCCATTCTGTAGGTTGCCTGTTCACTCTGATGGTAGTTTCTTTTGCTGTGCAGAAGCTCTTTAATTTAATGAGATCCCATTTGTCAATTTTGGCTTTTGCTGCCGTTGCTTTTGGTGTTTTAGACATGAAGTCTTTGCCCATGCCTATGTCCTGAATGGTACTACCTAGGTTTTCCTCTAGGATTTTTATGGTATTAGGTCTAACATTTAAGTCTCTAATCCATCTTGAATTAATTTTCGTATAAGGAGTAAGGAAAGGATCCAGTTTCAGCTTTCTACTTATGGCTAGCCAATTTTCCCAGCACCATTTATTAAATAGGGAATCCTTTCCCCATTTCTTGTTTCTCTCAGGTTTGTCAAAGATCAGATGGCTGTAGATGTGTGGTATTATTTCTGAGGACTCTGTTCTGTTCCATTGGTCTATATCTCTGTTTTGGTACCAGTACCATGCTGTTTTGGTTACTGTAGCCTTGTAGTATAGTTTGAAGTCAGGTAGCGTGATGCCTCCAGCTTTGTTCTTTTGACTTAGGATTGTCTTGGAGATGTGGGCTCTTTTTTGGTTCCGTATGAACTTTAAAGCAGTTTTTTCCAATTCTGTGAAGAAACTCGTTGGTAGCTTGATGGGGATGGCATTGAATCTATAAATTACCTTGGGCAGTATGGCCATTTTCACGATATTGATTCTTCCTATCCATGAGCATGGTATGTTCTTCCATTTGTTTGTGTCCTCTTTTATTTCACTGAGAAGTGGTTTGTAGTTCTCCAATAATTCTTTTTATACGTGATTTACAGTTTGTTTGAACTGAAAACTCTCACTTATACAACAATCTGGTGATTGTTTCTGTCTTTGTGAAGATAAGGATGAGGAAACAGTGAGGCTTAGTCTTGCCTGCATTCATGCAAAATGTAATTGGTCACTCTCTTTTGCTTTCTGCTCTTGAGCTTTGCAGATCTGTGCAGTTTCTCAAGAATAGAGGACACTCCATCCAAACCCAGAAAATTAAGATGTTGATTATAATAAATATAATCTCCATTGTCATTATAGTTATTTTAAGAAAATGCATAATCTTAGAAATCCACACAATTACTCATTGTAAAATGTTATTAAACATTATAGCAGACAGAATGAAAAACTAATCCTTCTGTGGGTAGAGGATGTTTTGCTTTGTGGAACACCTGACTGATAGGAAAAAGTGCTTCAGTGTCTCAGGAGAGAGTAGAAAAAGGTACATGATCCAGGAAACTATAAAGTAATGCACTCAGGAGAAAAATAATACAAGTGTATGCATAACTCACAGTTTTCAAGCCATATAATGCTGGCTTAAAATTAAGGTTATTATAATAGTCTGCTATAACCATTCTCCAGTTTTGTCCCATTGCTATTGTAAGACATCTTGTCATAGTCAACCTCATATCTCTCTGCGTTTATTTTCAACTCCACCATCTCTTCTTCAGTACAAGCTAAGCTAGCTTCTTCATGGGTCTCCTTACATTCTTCTGGTAGCTTCCTATTGCCTTTATGGTTAAGGCAGAAATTCCCTGAATGGATTCCATGGCATCCGTTGAGCCATCCTCTGTCTAGCTCTCCATCTTCACCTGGCCCAGAACAACATCTTCAACATCTTTCTTTCTTTTCTTTTCTTTCTTTCTTTTTTTTTTTTTTTTTAATGGAGTCTTGCTCTGTCACCCAGACTGGAGTGCAGTGCTGTGATCTTGGCTCACTGCAAGTTCTCCCTCATGGGTACAAGCAATTCTCCAGCCTCAGTCTCTCGAGTAGCTGGGACCACAGGCATGTGCCACTGAATCTGGCTAATTTTTGTGTTTTTAGTAGAGACAGAGTTTTGCCATGTTGACCAGACTGGTCTCGAACTCCTGAACTCAGATGATCCTCCCACCTTAGCCTCCCAAAGTTCTGGGATTACAGGCATGAGCCACCGCGCCTGGAGAGTAACTTCTTTCATTACATCTTCTAAGCACCTTCTCCACACCACCAGTTGGCCTCTGCCCACTGCTGCTCGTGTGTCTATATTTTCCTCCTCCATTCTCTTGACCTCCATGGCTCCTTTTTATCCTTAATATTTCTACTTCATTTTTATACACTCAGAGAATCTTTCCCTGACACCCTTATTTGGCAAATAATTCCTATCACAGGATTTGAAAAGATGACATAAACTCTGACATAAACTTATGAAGAACTTTTTTCTTAGTTGTTCTTTTCATATTTACAAGTTTTCATTTACTTGGTGATTGTTTGATTAATGTTTACTTTCTTCATCAAACCATTTACGCTCTATGAAAAAGGACTGTGTCATTTTTCTGCTCACCGCTGTGACCCCAGGACCCAATATGGGGTCTGATCCAATGTAAATGCTTAGTACACATCAGCTGCTATTTGTTGTTGTTCATTATGTAGTGAACCCAGTTGATGCACTTCTGATAAGCTGCTTAGCATTAGTCACTTGCTCTTTTCCCAAATTTGGCTCCTGCCATTTCTGCAGCAGCAAACCTGGCTAAGGTCCCCATCACCTATGTCCTGCCACTGCCTCTTCTGGGGACAAGAGTCAGGCTTCAGCAATGGTCTCCATGGAGCCCCCAGTGCTGAGAACTGTGGCAGCAGCAGACCTTGTCTGACCCCACCAGACCCATGAGGCTCCAGCTTCCCAAGAGGCTGTCTAGAGGGTTCAGGCCACATAGCCAAGCACTATGGAGGAGTTCACATCCTATGGGGCGAACTTGGACCAGTGAGACACAGAGATGCTAAAGAGCTGGTGGAGAAATTGCTCATTCTTCCCTCTGAGGCAGTGAAACACAGTAGTTCCATTCCATTTTTTCAGGGACATCTCCCATGACCAATATATTTTTGTCTGAAACTTGGAACAGTTTAGTCATGCCAAGCTTGTGTTTTTTCTTCTTCCTTCTCTGTCTTCCCTTTTTTTCCTTTCTCCTGTGGCCAGGCATTGTACTCAGACATTAAGATTTGCCTCAGGCTATTTTCCAGGAACCTCAGGCTTAGATAATTTTTCCTTATTGTTTTAAATGTTATCATATTCTTCCCTAGGGGCATCAGCCTAAGCATTCAGATAATATTGGACCTCATTCAAGAATTTATTAGCTAAAGATTTATTGAGGCAATACTAGGAGACAGACTTTGTTCCAGGCCTCTTATTTAGCACAATACTGAGAAAGTTATTCCTAAACTTCAGCAGGTCACTTTTAAGGTGAGGGAAGAGGAAGCAGACATGTAAACCAGCAATCTGAGGATTATTGCATGTGTTCAATAAATAAGTAATCAGTAACTTTGTCAGGAGGGTTTTCCCATGGGATGTTCACATGTAAGATGAATCCTAAAGGAGGAGTGAGCTGTTTCCAAAGCCTAAGGTGGGTCATAGAGAAGGAGGGTAGGGAGAATCTCCAGGTAGAGGGAGGAACAGACATGCATGTAGAAAGAGAGGAAGATCATGGCACATCCAGGGAAACTGCAAGAGTTTCCTTGGAAATGAAGTTGGGGAGGACTTTGGGATCAAAGGCACAAAGAAACATCATCTTTACATTGTGGTTTGGGAACCACATTTCTGAGAAACACAGTCAAGAAGGTCCAGAATAAAATGAAGAAAATGACTGTGGGGGCTCGGTATAAATGAGCTTTGTTTATTTATTCCCTGCTTCAATTTGTAGAAGGATTTCAGGCCCTCTGAACTGCCTACATTCTGAAATAGGAAGATTGAGAATTGACATAATCATAAAACGTGGCATTTTACATCAGACAGGACATGCAGAGGCTGCTGTTCCTAGAAACTCTGAGAGTTAAGTGGTAGATACACCATAGTTGATACTGAAATTATGTCTGTTTTTGATACGTCCTTGTTCTGTAGGGCACAAGCATTTTCAGTAATAATCATGTAATGGAATGAATATGTTTCATGAATAAACTAAAATGTTTACTTCACAAATGAAAATATTTCACTTTGGATTTCACACTGTGTGATTGTTTGACATTATAAACAGAAATAAACATTCCCTATTACCACATAGAAAGATAGAATGGAAGCAACTCAGACACTTTTTCTTTATCTTTGCCATCACTGTGCTCTCATTCTTTATTTTTCAACTGTTGGTTAAATATAAAAATATGTACTACCACAGAGGTTGGAGATACAAACTACACCTGTACCTGAAGTGAGTCTAAACGATTCCTAATTGTTACAAGCTTACTCTCTAAACCAATGTGTGCAGCTAGTCCTGCCTGTGTTAGGGGCCTACTCTAGAACTGAGAGTCCTCTGAATTAACTTTATCTTTTATTAATGGACAATAAGCATGTGCCTATTTGAAACTTATACACACATCAGTAAAACTCAACATTAATAGCAGCAATTGTTTGACCAACAAATAATTTGGAGCGACATGTATTTTTCTCCCTGAAATCATTTAGAATTGCCAGTGCTTGGTGACAGTAAACACAGATTGACGTTTAGCCGGGTGTATTATTGTTTTCAAGTTCTTTAAGACAATGCACTTCTTTATTACCCACACCCAGAACAGACTGCCCCCTGGTTCCATCCTGGGTGCCACTAGAACTTATGCACATGGATTCTAGAGCTAAACAAACTCATCCAAATTCTGCCTCTTCCATTTCCTGGTGGTAAGATCTTCAGAAAGTTGATTAACCTCTTAATGCCCTGTTTTCTTCATTGAAAAATACACCTATAGTAGTAACTGCCTTACAAGTTGTAATGATGGTTGCATAAGTTAATAGGTAAAGTGCTTAGATAAGTGCCTAAAGCATAATAAACACTAACACACATTAGCTAATTAGATAATCTGGTTAAAGAAGGTAAAGTGAGGTCCGGTGGTGAGAACTAAGCTGATAGCAGAGACAGGACTGAAACCTAAATCTGCCCCATTGTAATTCAGTTCTCTGATCTCTAAACAATATTGATTAATGTGATTATGGTGACAAAATGAACAACTTCTCAACAGGACCAGAAGACTTAGAACTTTAAAGGATGAGAAAGGTTTTTTTGGAAATTGGTTTATGCAACTGACACATACTAGTTTTGCAATGTTGAACCAAGTACCTAAGCCTCTCTGACTCGGTTTGACATGAGGTATTACCGTATGGAAAATGAAATAATACATCTATAGCAACCACTAACTGTCTGCACCTGTTTGCTTCTCAAAAATCTATGATTTTATTACTACTGTTGTTATACATGGATGTTGCCCAGTAGAAATATAACATGAGCTACAAATGCAAGCCACGTATGCAATTTTAAATTTCTGGTGACTACGTTATAAAAAGTAAAAAGAAACAGGTGAAATGAATTTTAGTTACATTTTTACTCTATCCAAATAGTACCAATGTTCTCTAATTAATATACAAATTAATAATGAGATATTTTACTTTTTTCCTTGAAAACAGTATGTATTGAAATCCAGTGTATATTTTAAATTAGAACATATCTCAATTTGAACCACCCATACTGCAAATATCCAATAGACAGCGATAACTAATGGCTATTATTTTAGATGGTACAGGTGTACAGTTACTCTAACAGGTGTCATGAACTGAGGCTATAAAAAGGTATCAAAGACTTCTGATGATGCCTTGTACCACATTTACATTTTGGATAGTCAAGTGAAATCAAGGATGTGTGAGGGAGTTCATGAACCTTCAAGTATTTGACCTAGTATAAGGAAATAGACATATATCCTTGTATTTGACATATATTAGATGTATATCCTTATATCCTCATGTATAAGAATATATGTCATTTCAATGATGTAACAACGATTTTTATAAATGCCCACATAGAATTCAGTGGAAGAGAACAAAGTTGAAAACACACTTTTTCCTGAAGAACAGATATTTTTCCTCCATTGGTCAGATTTTGAGACGTACATATCTACTGAGGTTGATTGCATTGTCCTTTTTGCCTTGCCAACCAGGAAGCTCGTAGCTAAGTTGGGCATTCTACTACAATGGTTATCATTAGCCAAAGTTTTTTCTACTTGCACTATTCTTGGCTCTTGGTTTTTGTCCTAATTAATTTGGCCTAATTAATGTTCTCATAGTCGTGTGTTGAAAATTATTTGAGGAGAATAAATATATAGAAAAGAATAAGTAAATAAACTTCCTTAAATGCATTCCTTAGTACCTGATTCACAAATAACATTGGGCTCAATGAATAACATCTTTATGTAAGACATGAATTAGAGTTTAATATCCATATAACAGTAATTAAACCTCAAACTATAGATTCAGAGACTGTCACAGACTGGAAGGGTTGAGAGATTATCTCTTTTAATTGACAGAGTCCTAGAGAAGTTTAGTAACCTTCGTAAAGACTTCAAGATGGCTAATGGCAGTCCTGGCTTTTAGAAGGCCTTCTTTCCAATATATTAACTTCTTGTAAATCCATCTCAATAAGATTCCAATGAGCAAATCATCTCTTAATGGGTGGGCAGAGGCTGGAGCAATTTAAACCTTGACATTAATTGGTGTGTCAGACATAAAGTAATAAAGTATTATTTGTTATTTGCTAAGGACAAACTATGCTGAACCTGAACAATCCATCCTGTAAAGGAGTCTGCATTACCTATTCCTGATAATAGAACCATTATTCATGTGAGATGACACTGCACTGCAAGGTTAGACTATGAACATTAGTTTTTATCAACTACACTTGATAATATCGCAGACATACTAATGACTGAAATTACTTAATATAACTTGGCATTGGTTTAGGAGAGAAAACAGACATTCTCATCTACCAGTCGTAAATTGGCTCAAGCCTACTGAAGAGTAGTTTATGAATATAAATCAAACCTTAAATATGGGCATAGCATTGTACCAAAGATAGAGCTTCCAGGTACAGTATTTATCCTGTCAACTTAGAGCCTCTGCTTACATATTCATATTATAACACATACATCCTTGTCACCATTTCTGATCCCTATCAGGACCTGGAAAGCAGGGTAGGTCCAATTATGCCCATTTTACAGATTAACAAACCAAGAATTGGCAAATTCAAATAACTACCTTGTAGTCACACAACTAAGAGCTTGGATTCAAACTCAAATCTTCCTCCAAATCCAGTACTTTGAAGACTATGGTGAGTGTTCTAGAGTTTTAAAAAATTTTCTAATATAGTTTATGTTAAGGTTTCCAGATAAAATACAGGACACTCACTTAAATTTGTTTCAAATAAGCAATAAACAACTTTTAGTTTAACTATGTTTCCATCATTGCATGGATGTCCACGCAATAGTTGGTGTACCCTTATATTAAAATTTCATTTTTGCTTATCTCAAATTTAAATTTAACCGGGTCTCCTGTATTTTTATTTGCTAAATCTGGCAGCCTCATTCTGTGGGTATCAAGGTCCCAGGCCTGAAGATAATCAGAATAATGATAAGGAGAGTGGAGAGCACAAAGCTGCTGAGCCACAGTCTTGACCCAAGAAAAGACACCAGGAGTTGTCTAAGGTTGTAGAGGCTGCAAGTAGCAGACTGCTTACCTAAGACAGAACCTTCATCCAGACAGACAGAGAATGCAATGACTATCTTATGTTGTGTAATCATGCAAAATAAATTCCAGTCTCCCAGAGGGAAATATTTAAATTGTTTAAGAGTTAAACAGTGGTGCCAAATAGGAAAACAAGAAAATATATTCATTCTTAAATAAAATATTTTGAGAAAAAAAAAAAGCAGAGTCAAACACTTAGTGAACAGAATGTATGTTTGTGATGGCGAGACAGTATGAATGACTCTATAGATCACAGTGAATTCATTGATTGGATATAAAATTGAAAAGGAGGGGTGGAAGATAAAGGGTAGTAGAATGTAAATCAGTTATTATTATAATTGTTTGAAAAAATGAACAAACACTGTATAGATGTAAAATCTGGCCAGGTTTCCTAGAAACACATCTGATATGTATTCAGTAGGTTTACTGGGAGTATTCCATGAGGAAGTGAGGAAAGGCAGGATTGGGCAGAGGGAAAAGTTAAATTGGAACACAGTTAACATAGATAACTCAGCCAAAAACATGTGGGGCTCTGAAGCTAGGAGGCTTTTCAGGGTTGTCCCAACTGAGGCAAGGGGCCTGGGTTTTTTACCTCGCATAGACTAGTCATTAGATGAGGGCTGCCCCAGAGTGAGGGTGTAACCTTGAGGGTAGCTCATTCCTGTGACTGGAGGCAATTCCCAGAGAGGAGCAAAGTAGTGATCCTCCATCAGGCAGCACTCTTGGCAGCTGGGAAGATGAGTGCATCAGTCCTGAAGGGGATGGAGGTGGCACATCACAGCATCCACCGTAGCCCACTCCTTGCTCTGTTGCTCTGTTCAAATATGCTTGTTGCTTATGTTAAGTTTAGTCCATTGGAGATCAACTTCTCCAGGATCCTGGATTGTGTCTTTCTTGGGGAAACTTGTAAGAAAATGTTAGCAGGATGATGTATAACCCTTGCTTTTGTAGGTGGTCTTGGAGCTGTAACCGAATCACATTGCTTTCCTTACCAATCTAGTTTCCCTTCACCATTAACTACTACCTATGCTGGTCTTAATCAGTGGCACAGACTCTTATCCCTGAGGAATCTGAGCCATTGGTCACTATGCTTTTCTCAGGCAGTGGCTTCAGTTCTTGACTACTTACCGTCAAGATTAGGCAAAGGTCACCAAGTGATGGTCTGTAGGCCACTTGAGTATCAAACTCTTTGTTTCCTATGCCAGTTATGAAACAGTGGATGTCTGAAACAGGTAATGAGGGTCACCTACTTAGATCCTCTGAGTGGGTCATCAGTTACTCCTGTCAGGATAATGAGTCTTTCCTTGCTTGCTTCTGTCTTGGCAAAGGAAGTCTGAAGTGATCAAAGGGCAGCTGTGGCCTAAAGTTCCATGGATCTTTTACTGTGTCTCCTGGTGAGGAATTTGACTGTGAAAATGGCTTGGACAAAGTGGGTGACTGATGGGTAGGGTGGCCTCTTGTGGGTATGGCCAGCTCCCAGTTGTAGTGATCTGGGGTCAGGGCCCCCTTCTATTCCATCTAAGCCAGGCTATGGAGTTTGTGGGGAAGCACATGACAACCTCGTTACTTTTCTTAGTAATTTATTTGTTTTGGACCAAGAGCATGCTCGGCAACTATGAAAATAGATTTCCAATCTTTGAGAATGGATGACAAGAATTGATAAGAGACTCAAGATTTCAGTCAAAGAAGCATGAGATAAGGGACTCATGACTTCAGGCAGGGAATTTTCCAACTTGACCAGAGTAATGAAAATGTAATCAAGAAACTATAGTAGATATGAACCGAGTGACAGTGATAGGCCATTTGGAGAAAGGTTGTAGCATGAGAGTTTGCCTAATGTTCCAGAAAGAGCAAAGGCTGTGAAGTCAAACAGATCCCCAAATGAAGCTCAGCTCTGCTGTCACCCAACTTTCAGGGCTTCTCAGAGCTTCGGTTTTCTCATCTGTAACAAGGGGGTATAAATAGATTTTACACATCACCATGCTTGTTTACTAAATTAGAGACAATGTATGTAAAATGTACATCCTAGCTTCTGGCCCTCTCCCACCCAATAAATACTTGTCCACTGTCCACTTAATTTTGAATTATGCAGACAGCCTTTGAGACACATGCACATTAGAACAATTCCCATTTAGAAAATCAAAGGAGACAGGAACAAGAGCAAAAGGAGAGCAAGCCTTCCCCAGGTTATGTTTTGTGTGATCCTTGAATGTGTTTGATATAAAAATGGCAGATGAAAATGCTGTAGCTCACACCCAAAGTTAGTAACCATGCAGACTTTGATGAAATTATCAACAATTCATAATGTGACTGCTGCCGAAACAATGATGGAGGGAAGCACAAGCCTTGAAGGTGCCAGGATTACATGGGGAAGTGAAGAAGAGCATGAGATGTGCATTTCATTGAAATTAAAGTTCAACGTGATATGACAGTTTGCCTTTTATAGCTGTTCACTTAAAACTAGGAAAGCTCAGAACCAGTAACCAGGTCTTATTCTTTGGACCCAAACAATTGATTTTTAGAAAAAAAAAAAAAATCAAAGAACTAACCTACTATTTTAGCTCATTTAATTTTTATAGCAATTTTATGAAGAAGGTGTGATTCCCTTCATTTTATTTTATTTTTTTAAGGTTATTTATTTATTTATTTATTTTTAATTTATTTATTATTATTATACTTTAAGTTCTAGGGTACATGTGCATAACGTGCAGGTTTGTTACATATGTATACTTGTGCCATGTTGGTGTGCTGCACCCATCAACTCGTCAGCACATGGATGCAGCTGGAAACCATCATTCTTAGCAAACTATCACAAGAACAGAAAACCCTTCATTTTAAAGAGGAAAAACAACGGAGACATAGTTAGGAAAAGTAGAATTTCCAACATTACACAGTTAGGGTGAGATTTGAACTCCCAAATGCAACGTTAATTCCATTGTTTCGTGCTGCTTCATTCCATGCCCATGCTGTTCCTCTGTGGTATGTTATTTTTATAAAGTATTTAAGAAATATTTTCACGCGTGTTACAAACTGAATGTTTGTGTCCTCCCAAAATGCATCTGTTGAAATTTAATCCCCAGAGTGATGATATATGGAGGTGGAGCCCTTGGGAGGTAATCAGGTGATGAGACTGGAGACCTCATGAGAGGGATTAGTGTACTTATATCAGGGACCCAAGGAAACTCAGCCATCTCTTCCACCATGTGAGGGCACAGCAAGAAGGCTTCATCCATGAACCAGAGAGCTGGTGCTCACCAGACTCCAAATCTGCTGGCATCTTGATCTTGGACTTCCCAGCTTCCAGAACTCTGAGAAATAAATGTTTATTGTTTAAGCCACCCAGTCTATGGTAATTTGTGATAGCAGCTCTGGCTGATTAATACACAGTGATTTTTGGAATATTTATAATACTGACTTAGTTAAGGCAGTTAATACACGTGTTGTACCATGAACTAAAGAAACAACCTGCTGGTCACATTCTTCAATTGATAATTGATCAGTCAATAATCATGAGTTGAGGGTCCACCATGCTGAACTTGTGTTACACATGATAATTACTTTTTGCTCCCATGTCATGTTCTAATAGCTGTCATTGTTAAATATGAAAGTTAACAATTTCTCTTTTCCACACAAACTCTTCTTAAACTTTTTCCAAATTATCTTCACAATTCTTTTTGTGAATAGTTCCTAATTTAAGTTAGTTGCTCATTTCACTGACAATTCCATTGTATAGTCATCATTATCCTTCCCACTTCCCATATTATTCCCATTCTCATTTCAATCTTCTTCATCTTTCACTGCTTATTATTTACCTTTCTGATGATTTTTAATGATAGCACCAAATACATTCAAAAGAAAAATTTCCTATACACAGTGCTTGGGAGAGACCTCTGATATTTGCTTTCTTTCTTTACCTCTGAAATTTAGAATTATTTTGGATGCTTTCTATGTGTTAGAAACTAGAAAAACAAAGTTGATCAGAGTCCCCTAAGGGACTCATAGTATAGACGGTGGGATGGTGAAGACATGTATGAAACATCCACAACATAATGTGACAAGTGCTGTAACCAAAGTGAGATCCAAGTACTGATGGAGCACTCAAGTGTTCATTTGACTCTGTCAGGGGAGTTAGGAAATACATTCCTGAGAAAGTGATATTTGAGCACAGTCTTGAAGACTGGTAGGACTTTTCCTGATTGAGTGGTTGAGTGGTTGAGAAGGAAGGACACTTTTATGTGCTTGGGGATTAGAAAACTTTGGCTTGGTTGGAGAGATAATACCTGTGTCCACTGGGGTAGAAGCAGAAGATGGTAAAGTGAGCTATAGAAGATGGGACCAGCCTAGATAACGAGAATGGAGTCCCACTTTCAAGGGAAAATCATATAAAATGGACCACAGCATTAATGGAAAATAGGGTGGGAGGTTTCGTAGAGGCAGATCAGGCTCAAAGAGAAGATCATGGTCATGGAAGGTTTTACGTAACGTGCCAAAGACTTTGTCTTTCATTCCCTATGCAATGGGACATCCTGATAGCTTTTTTCATGGAATGGACTTAGATTTGTTTTGTTGATTGTGGAAAATAAATTGGAGGAAAGACATTAAAAGGAAAAGGAATAGTTAAGCAGCTATTTAAGTAATTCAGGTGAAAAATGACGAATGTCTGGACATAGATGTGATGAAAGAAAAAAATTCCAGTGTCTCTGCTTTCTCAGATCTTGCTGTGTGTTTTTGGGGAACACAAAATAAAATAATCACAAATGTAACAATACTTTACATTTTTGTAGTGCTTTAAAATAACAACTATAACATCAAGTCAAGTATTTGTTGAGAGCATACTATATGATGGCCACTTTGTGTTAAGCGTTGTGTATGGTTTACCTCAATTTAATTTTCTTCTCCCAACAGACTTACAAAAGAGGTAGAACATATATGCTTCCCATTATGCGAGAAAGAAACAGGCCTGAGAGTCTAATGGATTACTCAAGTCTATGCTGCCAAGGAAGAACAGAATCTTTAGGTGAGCAGAACTTCATGCTCCTGTTCTTGGAGGTGTTCTTTCCAGGATACTGGTATTAACTCAGCATATGTCACATATGCTAAATGATTGATATATATGCAGCCCATACTGAATGATTTCAGAGGCCCTTGGCCTGAGCTTTGAAATCTGCAGGCTGAACTCCAAGAAGTAGAAGAGTGAGGGCTGAACGTTCCAATTGGTAAAGATGCATAAGTACTCAAATTCCCCTATAATTCCTCAGAAGATGTAACTTATTTTAATTAATCAATCAAATATTTATTTCACCTCACCTCTGTTCACAGGAGCTGCGATAGGATCAAGAGATTTCAGCATGCATGTGGCCATAGATTGTCTGAGAAAGAAGCCATCTGTTAGAGTTGACAGGTTGTGGTCTCAGAAATCATTGAACCTGGGCTTGAATTCTGACACCAACACTATTACATAGCTGTGTGGCTTTGGAAGTGTCATTTAACCTCTGTAATCCTCAGCTTCCCCACCTGTACAATTGAATCAGAAGTATGCAAATTGCAGGGTTGCTGTAAAAATTGAAGTTTATATACTAACGTGCTTTGTACAGTATAGAACCAGGAGAAGGTGCAAAATCTATGGTAGTAGTTCATTATTATTATTATTATTATTAATTATTTAGTATCTTTTGATCTAGTAAGGGGTGTGGAGAGGGATGACAGTGTGAATCCTTCAGAAATCAGGAGATGGATAAACAGAAGTTTGATTCAATGGGGAGTCTGCTAGAAGGTCTAGAAGAACACAGTGGTGATGCTGGTAGGGGTCTTGGCCGCTAGCTAGGGCCTTTGTTCTTATTGTTCTTTTTAAAAAGGGTGGTCCTTATAATGCTTACAGTGTCTGACTCCAATACTGAGGACAGAGAAAGCTCCTGAGATGCCCATAAATATCCATTTTACGCTGCCTTTTCAGATTCTGCTTCTTAAATGCAATACAGGCCTCACTACTTATTTGTTTACATCCCTTTGGTTTACTCTGTGCTTGCAGAGGCCCCAGCAGGGACCACCCTGGGCACACAAACAGCTGAAAGTTCAAAACTGAAAATAATTTTATCTGCCTCAGTGCTGACACCTGCACAATGCACTTTGCATAACTTTGAGAAGTGAACCTGCTGTGTGTTATTGGCAAAGGGGATGGAGGCAGAGTGTTTGCTTCCTGAGACCCAGGACAATGTAATTTAGAAAGTTCCCAGTAGCATGGACCCTTCAGTGTACCATGCCACACATCACATTTAGTTACTGGAGTCCCCATGGTTACACAGGATTTCATTCCCACTGTGATACCAGTGATCAAACAAACTTTTCTGTTTCAAAATGAATATTGCTGTATTGCTATGTGTAACAGTAACAATGGTACTACGCTATTGCAATAATTTTTGAGAATACATAAAATTATAAAGAAATAAAAAAGGGGCCGGGCACAGTGGCTGAAGCCTGTAATCCCAGCACTTTGGGAGGCCAAGACGGGTGGATCACGAGGTCAGGAGATTGAGACCATCCTGGCCTACAAGGTGAAACCCCGTTTCTACTAAAAAATACAAAAAACTAGCTGGGCGAGGTGGTGGGCGCCTGTAGTCCCAGCTACTCGGGAGGCTGAGGCAGGAGAATGGCGTAAACCTGGGAGGCAGAGCTTGCAGTGAGCTGAGATTCGGCCACTGCACTCCAGCCTGGGTGACAGAGCGAGACTCTGTCTCAAAAAAAAAAAAAAAAAAAAAAAAGGAATAAAAAAGGTTTTTGGATTCTGGAGCCAGGCTTCCAGGGGTTGAATCCTGTCCCTGTTACTTATTAACTGTGTGTTTTTGGATGGATATCTTAGGTTGTGTACCTCAGTTTCCTTTTTTATAAAATGGGAATAATAAAAGAAGCTACCTCATTGGGTTGTTAGGTGTTTCAGGTGAAACGCTGCACTAAAATGCTTTAGAATAATGTTGGGTTCTAAATAAATGTTAGTTATTATTGCTGCCCTGCTGGTTCCTACTGTTCCATTCATATATTTTTAATTTTCTTTTTTTTTTAAATTAATTTATTATTATTATACTTTAAGTTGTAGGGTACATGTGCATAACGTGCAGGTTTGTTACATATGTATACTTGTGCCATGTTGGTGTGCTGCACCCATCAACTTGTCATTTACATCAGGTATAACTCCCAGTGCAATCCCTCCCCCCTCCCCCCTCCCCATGACAGGCCCCTGTGTGTGATGTTCCCCTTCCTGAGTCCAAGTGATCTCATTGTTCAGTTCCCACCTATGAGTGAGAACATGCGGTGTTTGGTTTTCTGTTCTTGTGATAGATTGCTAAGAATGATGGTTTCCAGCTGCATCCATGTCCCTACAAAGGACACAAACTCATCCTTTTTGATGGCTGCATAGTATTCCATGGTGTATATGTGCCACATTTTCTTAATCCAATCTGTCACTGATGGACATTTGGGTTGATTCCAAGTCTTTGCTATTGTGAATAGTGCTGCAATAAACATACGAGTGCATGTGTCTTTATAGCAGCATAATTTATAATCCTTTGGGTATATACCCAGTAATGGGATGGCTGGGTCATATGGTACATCTAGTTCTAGATCCTTGAGGAATCGCCATACTGTTTTCCATAATGGTTGAACTAGTTTACAATCCCACCAACAGTGTAAAAGTGTTCCTATTTCTCCACATCCTCTCCAGCACCTGTTGTTTCCTGACTTTTTAATGATCGCCATTCTAACTGGTGTGAGATGGTATCTCATTGTGGTTTGATTTGCATTTCTCTGATGGCCAGTGATGATGAGCATTTTTTCATGTGTCTGTTGGCTGTATGAATGTCTTGTTTTGAGAACTGTCTGTTCATATCCTTTGCCCACTTTTTGATGGGGTTGTTTGTTTTTTTCTTGTAAATTTGTTTGAGTTCTTTGTAGGTTCTGGATATTAGCCCTTTGTCAGATGAGTAGATTGCCAAAATTTTCTCCCATTCTGTAGGTTGCCTGTTCACTCTGATGGTAGTTTCTTTTGCTGTGCAGAAGCTCTTTAGTTTAATGAGATCCCATTTGTCAATTTTGGCTTTTGCTGCCATTGCTTTTGGTGTTTTAGACATGAAGTCTTTGCCCATGCCTATGTCCTGAATGGTACTACCTAGGTTTTCCTCTAGGATTTTTATGGTATTAGGTCTAACATTTAAGTCTCTAATCCATCTTGAATTAATTTTCGTATAAGGAGTAAGGAAAGGATCCAGTTTCAGCTTTCTACTTATGGCTAGCCAATTTTCCCAGCACCATTTATTAAATAGGGAATCCTTTCCCCATTTCTTGTTTCTCTCATGTTTGTCAAAGATAAGATGGCTGTAGATGTGTGGTATTATTTCTGAGGACTCTGTTCTGTTCCATTGGTCTATATCTCTGTTTTGGTACCAGTACCATGCTGTTTTGGTTACTGTAGCCTTGTAGTATAGTTTGAAGTCAGGTAGCGTGATGCCTCCAGCTTTGTTCTTTTGACTTAGGATTGTCTTGGAGATGCGGGCTCTTTTTTGGTTCCATATGAACTTTAAAGCAGTTTTTTCCAATTCTGTGAAGAAACTCATTGGTAGCTTGATGGGGATGGCATTGAATCTATAAATAACCTTGGGCAGTATGGCCATTTTCACGATATTGATTCTTCCTATCCATGAGCATGGTATGTTCTTCCATTTGTTTGTGTCCTCTTTTATTTCACTGAGCAGTGGTTTGTAGTTCTCCTTGAAGAGGTCCTTTACATCCCTTGTAAGTTGGATTCCTAGGTATTTGATTCTCTTTGAAGCAATTGTGAATGGAAGTTCATTCGTGATTTGGCTCTCTGTTTGTCTGTTACTGGTGTATAAGAATGCTTGTGATTTTTGCACATTAATTTTGTATCCTGAGACTTTGCTGAACTTGCTTATCAGCTTAAGGAGATTTTGGGCTGAGACAATGGGGTTTTCTAAATAGAAAATCCATTCATATATTTTTAAAGTGTAGTTTAATATGTAAGTAAATCATATTAATCATCCTATTTTGAAAATCCTTTTTAAAAAATGTAGCACATTGTTGGATCTATTTCCTTGTCTATATATAAAAATCACCATCATCATTTAAAAAAGTAAAATGGTAAGAATGTGGCTTGCACAGCCAGATGGTGTGGGTTTAAACTCTGCAGTGCTGCTTACAAACTGTGTGGCCTGAACGGGCAAGTCATTTGACTTCTCTCTTCCTCAGTTTCCCTATGTGTAAAATGAGGATTAATAACTAATACTCAACTCATAGAATTATTATGAGTATTAAGCAAGTAAATATTCACTTGTAAAGAACTTAGAATATAATAAGTTTATATAAAGATTTATTTTTAAAAAGAGAGAGAGGGAGAGAAGAAAGCACAGTAAGGAACATTGGATGTTTTGCCTCCTTAGTGTCTCTTCCCAGCTCTGGTAGTAACACAAGCCTCTCCCCTGCAGGACACTGTCCTCCACCCATCTGTTCACAGGGGGATCCTGGGACCAGGATAAGAAATTCCCAGTAGCAGAGTGATGTGTCCAGAGTTGACCTACAAAAGGAACTGTTTCCTGTGGTTCAGCTTCACAGATGCCAGGCCAGGATCCTCCCTTAGGCTTTTCTGCAGGACCTACAGGAAAAGGCTGCTGCTCTCTGATAACAACATTTCATATCCTCAGCTGAACTCCTCATCTCCTCTACACCCCAGCCTGCTCCACCCATAGCCTTCCATATCCCTATCCTCGTAGTTTCTCAAAGACCCTGACCCCTCTCACTTACACTAAACAAACGGTATGTCCATAAATTCTGTTGTAAGTTTCTTCAAATGTACCCAGAGTCCAACTACACTCACCATGTCCTCTGATGACACCCTAGGTAGACCCACGGCCATTCCCCACCGGGAGATCCACAGAGACACTCCGATGCTGTCCTTGCTCCCTGCCTGGGAAATAATATATGGTGATCTTTCAAACAAGTAAAGAGACCATGTTCCTTTTCTACTCAAAGTCCTGCAATGACTTCCTGTATATCCCAGGGTAAAAATCAAAGCCCTTACAATGGTCTACAAAGGTCTATCTAATTTGGTTCCTTGCTATCTTTTCTGTAACTTTCCCTCAATCTCACTTCACTCTAGCCCTAGAAGCCTTCAAAGGTTCTCAAAACACACCAACCATGAATCTATATTGAAACTTTTAACTGTAGCCATTGGCTTTACCTGGAATGGTCTTTTCCCCAGTATTTCCTTGGCTAATTCCTTTATCATCTCCTTCAAGTTTCTACTCAAGGTTCATCTTTTCGAAGAAGCGTGCACTAAGTAGCCAATTGTTTAACCCTGTAATTTATGCATAAATTACAATCATTTAGATATTCTATTGTATCTTGTGTTTTGACAGCAGCTATCATCTTCCATCATTTTACATAATTTACTTGTTCATCATCTACTCCCTCACCCCATCACATACTATAAAGTGCAAGCTTTTGGGGACAGGATTACTTTTTCTATTTGGTTCATTAGTGTGTCTTAAGAATCTCAACCACTGCCTGACATATAATAGGTGCACAACAAACATTTATTAAATTAATCACTTGAATTCATGGTTCATCAGTACCTGAAACCCAATCTACTATTGGAGATTTTGGTTATATAAACACTAAATTACTTATTTTATCTTAGTTAGTAGTAATGTAACTAGTACTTTATCTCAGAATTAGTATACTATTAGTATTAGATACTTAGTATTTTATCTTACTTATCTTAGCTAGTAATGGCATTCTGTCCATTCTGTCACTTTTAAGTAAAAGAGCTTAAAACAAAGTATTGTATATACTTACAGTGGCTTTTCACTTGATGTCCTATTGATCAATATTTATGTGATTTCCAAATATCTTCATAATAAATTATAGTTCATAAATATTCTTGCAAATACAAATTTGTAAGTAGCCCCAAAATCATTTTTTCTAAGGAAGAATTCTTTCCAATAAAAATTGTAGAAGTAAAATTTTTGGATCAAAGATTTTTGAAATACATTGCCAAATTGCCCTCTAGAATGAATTTTCTAATTTATAATGGTTGCCAGCAATAGATTAGGGTGCTCCTTTCCTCACACTCTGGCCAAAACCAAGAGGAGAAAAGTAATATGTCATTGTGGTTTAAAATGGAATTTCCTTGATAAGTGATGAGAATAAGTATTTTTTCATGTTTATAATAATTTAATTTTTATAATATCCTTTGCCTGTTTTTAAAATCTATTCAGAATTTGAATAATGAGACCATTCCTTCATGTCAGCAGTACCATTTCAGAGGGTCATATCTGTGTGTGAACATTTCTGTCTAGGAAGATAATTTAGATATAGCCCCCACCTCCCAAATCTTGGGATTTCCTTCCAGAAGGCTTATACTGATGTTTACATGTCAAGACTGAGCAGATTTGGAGTCCAGATTTGAATCAAGCCTCTTTGTAGTGGTCAGGGGACTTTGGTTATTCATAATGGAAATTCATTTTCTTTGGGCTCAAGGAATTTATTGAATGCCACAGAAACCATAAATAAGACAAAGATGAAGTAAAACCAAAAAATTACCAACCAGAATATTTTCCTCACCCACCCTTGTTTCTTTATGTGCTTCCACTTCTCCTTCCCTTTTCTGCCTCACTGCTCTAGACTGTAGAGAAAAGACTCTCTTTTACTTTCTCTCAATCTTTGTCTCTGTGTGTGTGTGTATTTCTATTTCTATCTCATTTCATTCTCCCCTTCTCATTGCGTGTTATGGGCTGACTTGTGACCTCTCAAAACTCCTATATTGAAGCTCTTAACCCCTATTTACTACCTAAGCATTATATTTGGAGATAGGTCCTTTAAAAAAGATGATTAAGTTAAATTGTTTAACTTAACAACTAATAAACCCCTCTTTTTTTCTCTCTTTCTCCCTTCCTTCCTTTCTCTTTCTGTCTCTAACCTCCTCTTCTCCTTTTTCTGTTATAGTTTGAAAACTCCCCGTTCGGACCACGCTGGGTTGCATACCCAATCATTATAGCCAAAATTCCAGGTATCACAAATTTCCATTAAAACCAAAGATTTAAAGTGGGATAAGGGAAAAATGAACAACTTCCTCTACACACTTCAGAAGGGGGCAAGCCTTCCTTAAAGTGGTAGAGGAGGGCTAGACAGAGGGCATGTCCACCAGACTCTTGGAGGGTATGTCAAAGGCAGCCACTGATTTGATAGACAAAGGATACTGAGAATTTTTCCAAAGCCAAATGTAAGTATTCTAAATCTGAGGATCAAATTTAATACCAGTTAAGAAAGAGTGTCCTAGTATAGAAAAACAAAACAAAACAAAGATGCAAACAAATGAACACCATCCAGGGAGTCAGCCTGAAGGTGGCATGAACAGCTGAAGGTGGATATGTTTTGCTGCACAATTATTTACTTGCATGGACAGGTTTGACAGGACAGCCGTAAGAGTGAAAATATTGTATTCTGATGATAGTCCTACACTTCATGTTGGAAACCAGGGTTGAAGAACTTACTTTGTCTTTTACTATTTTGGGTATCTTAATTAAGTTATTTAACATCTATGAGCCTCTAATACCTTGGATTTTTAAACCAAAAACTATCTAAGACAGGTCTCAATCAATTTAGTTTATTTTGCCAAAGTTAAGGACATGCCTGGAAAAAATAAACATGGAATCACAGAAACAGTCTGTGGCCTGTGCCTTTCTCCGAAGATGATTTTGAGGGCTTCAATAAGTAAAGGGGAAAAGTGGGCTAGAGGAGAAAGAGGGAGGGTATGATAATCCACATGTTATAAGAGAAAAGGAGCAGATAGTGGAAGAGTTAATTATGTATTTCTCTTGTGCTCAGTAAATCTAGTACTTTACATAGGATAAGGTGAACATACATCCTACCTGTGGAGATATTTAACATTTTATCTATAGTTATCTGCTTAGTAACAAAAGAAAAGGCAGCTTCTTAAATGACTTAGCTTTCAGCTTAATTTTTTTCTTTTGGTGTAGTGAATTGGGGTCCTGAGTTTTTATTTTCCATTTGCAGATTCAAAATGGAAGAAGTAATTCACCTTGTCTATGATATCTGGCACATAATAAGTGCTCAATAAATAAATGTATGACATTAAGCATTGTAACATAATACCTTGTAATACATATTTATAAACTAAGTACTCTAACATAATCAAATATTATTCTCATTTGCAGTAATCATTCAGATCTCTAGGACTAAAGAAAAATCCAGAGATGTGGGGAAAGGACTCTAAGCTTATCTATTTATTTTTAATATGAAACACATTTCATCTATTTTAACCTGGCATAAAAAGTATGGCACCTTAGAATTTTGTGAAATGGTGAGGTACACATTATTAATGCCTACTAGTTTTCCCTGTTTTCCTTGGCATTTTGGTAACTGGACTTTCTAATCCCCTTGCAGTTGGGCAGATTCATGTGACAAGTTCTGACTAATGAATCGAGAAGGGGAGTGGCTGTGCTGCTTCCATGTGGAGATTTGAGAAGCTCCCTAACAATTCTCATATTTGTCTTACTAATGTTATGGTAGTTACATAGTTTGAATGTATCCACCAAAAGTTCAGGTGTTAGAACCTTAATTTCTTACTGTAGCAGTGTTGGGAGGTGGAGCCTAGTGGGAGGTGCTTTGGTTGTGTGGCCTCTCATGAAAGGATTAATGTCATTCTTAAAGGAATATGCCAGTTTTTGTGGGAGGGAGTGAGTTATCATGAGAGCGAGTTGTTATAAAAAGCAAGCTTGGCTTCCTCTCTGGCCATGTGATATCTCCTACCATGTTATAAAACAGCAGGAGGCCCTAGTCTGATGCTTGAACCATATTCTTGGACCTTCCAGCATCCAGGACCATGAGCCAAAATAAACCTCCATTCTTTATCAATTACCCAGTCTGTGGTATTCTGCTATAGCAACAGAAAATGGACTAAGACAAATGGTATTCACTGACAAAGTTTAGTACTGATTTCTCAGAACCCTGAAGAGTTTTCCCAAACCAGGTTAGAATTGCAAAAATAAAGTTTTGCTGTATAAAGTCTCCAGTTTGGGAGTTTTTCTTAAGGTAACACATATAGGCAATGCTCAGAATGCAGGAGGCTTGATACTCCAATTCTTAAGTACTATTCTCTGATTCCTGATATCAGACTCTAGTTAGAGCCTCTTTTGTTTATCCAAAACACATCTTGACCCTGGCAAATCTTTGCTAAGGTGTAACTTTCTCTGTTTAGAATTTGTTCCTGGATGGGGATTGTTTTGAATTTGCAAAAACACAAAGTTTACTTAAAGTAAAATCATTATGTTACTTTGTTTCTTTCTAATGCTGTTTCCATTCTTTTAGTGTACTTTAGAACAGTTTATGATAATCAGTATCTCTCCCTCCCTACTTCAGAATGATGCGAAGACTTTAAAGTTCTTTAACTCCTCCAATCTCTCATTTTATGTGTTGATGTTTTATTGTTAACTTCCCCTTGTTTTGTTACTTCTAAGTGGATCAAAACCATTGTTGTGTGATGTTTTATTGTTTAGGTTTACTTACAAGTTTATCCATTTTTAAAATTCATCATTCCATTTTGCAGCATGTATCATCCTTCTGGGTTTACTTTCTTTCTTCGTGAAGTACATTGTTTAATGCTTTATTTATTCATTTATTTTTAGTGATGATGTCTCTCAAATTTTGTCTTATAATTTCTTTATTACACCGTCAGTCTTGAATGACAGTCTAAGTGGGTATAGAATTCTAAGCTGATAGTTTACTTCCCCAGAGTTTCAATGATATTATTTTGCTGTTTATCAGTTTCTAATGTTGGTGTAGAGAAGCTAATGTTGGTCTGAAACATATTCTTTCTTAGCGAATCTGTCTTTTTTTTCCTCCCTCATTGCTTCCAAGACCTCCTCTTTGTCTTTGGTTTCCTGAATTTTTCAATAAGATTTCTAGATATGTATCTTGTTTTCTTTGTCATTTATGTAACTCAATGTTCTTCTTAATGTGAATATTCATGGTTTTCCTCAACTCTGGAACACTCTCAGACATCATCATACCTTGTCTCATTTTATCTGTTTTTTTTTTTCCTTGTGTAACTACTAATAGACATGCTGGAATGACACAATTTATTCGGTTGCTACCTCTTTGGTTCTTTTTGCAGCAGTATGGTATTTTCCTCAGATCTGTTTTTCCTTACATGGCTCTCTCTAAATAATTAATTGTGTCTAATTTACTGTTTAACTTGTCCATTGAGTTTTCAACTTCAATAACTGCTTTGTTTCTCTGTAGAAGTTCTATGTATCTGTTCCTTCTTTCCAACTCTTTTTTTCTTATGTTTCTAATTTCTTGTTTTCTGACGTTAGTCATAGTTTGCTTGTCTATTATATGAAGAAGCAATCTAGAAAGGGGTAAGCAAACATTTTGAGGTCAGAATGCATGGTTTGAATCTCAAGCTTCCTATATATTAGCTGAGTTATCTTAAACTAGTTGAATACCCTAATTAACTTTTAAAGCCTCCCTTTCTTCAAATGTAAAATGAACATATTGATATATTGATATTTATATATTATATTTATATTTAAAATAATTAAAAGAGCATGACACAAAATTGCTCAAAAAATGTCAGCTCTGTCTTCACCATCACCATTATCAAAAATGTCAACTCTCCCAGGCAGTTTTCTATTTGATTTGTGAATCCACTCTTAGTGAGGCTTTATCTTTCAGAATCCTGTGAGTCTTGGTATGGTGGGGTATTCCTAATGGTCATTTTCTAATTATTTATCTCAAGTATCTCAGGAGAAATTTCAGGCTGGGCTTATGTTTTATTTTAGTTTACTGAGCTCTGTGTTGCTAAACTAAGGAGCAATATAAATTGAGTCCCTAAAGCTGAGGGTCTTCAGGCTCATATTAGGATTTGAGGTGGCCTAATAAATAGTAACAGTTGTTGGTCTGTCTGCCTGCATGTCTCTCTGTCTTTCTGTGTTTCAGTAGATTTCTATTATCCTCGTTTTTTTCTCTATCTCTCCTGTTTTTCTTTTTCTTTCTTTTTTTTTTTTTTTTTTTTTTTGAGACACAGTCTTGCTCTGTTGCCCAGGCTGGAGTGCAGTGGCCGGATCTCAGCTCAATGCAAGCTCCGCCTCCCCAGTTTTCGCCATTCTCCTGCCTCAGCCTCCCGAGTAGCTGGGACTACAGGCGTCCGCCACCTCGCCCGGCTAGTCTTTTGTATTTTTTAGTAGAGATGGGGTTTCACCATGTTAGCCAGGATGGTCTTGATCTCCTGACCTTGTGATCCGCCCATCTCGGCCTCCCAAAGTGCTGGGATTACAGGCTTGAGCCACCGCGCCCGGCCCTCTCCTGTTTTTCATCTTTGGTTTCATCTTATCACTTTTATAACCTTACTGCAAGTATTTATGAGTTTATTCCCAGAGTCTAGCTCAATCCTTGCTGCAGATACAAGGATTAAATAAATGAGTAGATTTCCCCCGTTATGGAAGAGTCTATTTGCTGTTTTGAGTATAAGTTGGAAAGGTACCCTTTGTAAGAAGACACCCTTACTACAATAATACTCCTATTCCTATTCCTTCCACCGTTACTATTGAAATGACAGCAGTTTCTTAAATGACTTCAATACTCATTCTGTGCCAAGAGTTTTCCGTAAATTCATAAAACCCTCATAACCATCTTGGAGGAAAGATACTATGATGAATGCCCTCTTACTGATGAATAAAGAGGAAAACTAACCTGTTTTAGGTCAGTGTTTCTCAATTGGGAGCAATTTTGCACCATCACCAGGGGACACTTGGAGACATTTTTGGTTTACACAGCAGGGGAGGGGGATGTTACACAGCAGGGGAGTTCAGGGATGGTGCTAAACATTCTATAATATACAGGATTATACACTTAAAATATTATCTATCCTCAAATGTTAAAAGTGTTGAAGTTGAGAAATGCTGAGCTCAATAGAATACATGATCTTTTGCTTCATTACTTTTAACTTCATATACACTTTATTTTGCATACCCATATATTTTTCTAAATACCATATATTTGTATTGTTTAAATCTGATCTGTCATTCTTTATCTCTTAATGGGTGAATTTGACTAATTTATGTTTATGTAATTATTGATATAGTTCAGCTTATATCTACTATCTTAATTTATTATTGCAGTCTCTACTTTAATCCTTTACATCTTTCAAAAGCTGATATCCGTATGAAGGACCATAAATCCTCCTTAATATCCTTGTGGATGATGGAAAGACTAGAAGGTAAGAAGATATTAATTGGAAATTAAATAATTTGGAAGAGGAGAACCCTACCTTTTGGCTGTCTATAAAATTAGGTTATTGGACTAGACAACTTAAAAATTCTAACATGAGGATGATAGATAATCAAATTATCCTGCATTTGGGATTCATGCTAAATGAGCACAGGCAAACCTCACTTTATTGTGCTTTGCTTTGTTGTGTTTTTCAGATATCATGTGTTTTACAAATTGAAGGTTTGTGGAAACCCTGCATAAAGCAAGTCTATTGGTGACATTTTCCCAATAGCATTTGCTCACTTTGTGTTTCTGTGTCACATGTTAGTAATTCTTACTATATTTCAAACCTTTTTATTATTATATCTGTTCTGGTGATCTGTGATCAGTGATCTTTGATGTTACTACTATAATTTTTTTGGATGCTGTGAACTGTGCCCATATAAAATGGTGAATTAAATCAACACAAGTTGTGTGGTTCTTACTGCTCCAATGACCAGTTATTCTCTGACCTCTCTCCCTGTTCTCAGACCTTCCTAGCCCCTGAGACAACAGTCTTGAAATTAGGCTAATTAACAATCCTGCAATGTCATCTAAGTGTTAAAGTCAAAGGAAGAGTCACAAGTCTCTAACTTTAAATCAAAAGCTAGAAATAATTAAGCTTAGTCAAAAAGGCATGTTGAAAGCTGAGATAGGCGGAAAGCTAGGCCTCTTGCACCAATCAGTTAGTTGAGTTGTGGATGAAAAGAAAAAGTTTTTGAGGAAATTAAAAGTACTACTTCAGTGACTGCTCAAATGATAAGAAAGTAAAACACCCTTATGCTATTATGGAGGGAGTTTTAATGGCCTGGACAGATCAAACTGGCTACAACATTCCCTTAAGCTAAAGCCTAATCCAGAGAAAGGCCCTAACTCTCTTCAATTCTATGAAGGCTGACAGAGGTGAGGAGGCTAAGGACAAAAAGTTGGAAGCTAGCAGAGGTCATTCATGAGGTTTAAGGAAAGAAGTCATCCCCATAAAATAGAAGTACAAGGTAAAGCAGCTTGTGCCAATGGAAAAACTGCATCCAGTCATCCAGAAGATCTAGCCTAGGTCATTGCCAAAGTGGCTACACTAAACAACAGATTATCAATGTAGATAACATAGGCTTATATTGAAAGAAGATGCCATGTAGGACTTTTATAGCTAGAGAAGAAAAGTCAATTCTTGACTTCAAAGCTTCACTGGATAGGCAAGCTGTCTTGTCAAGGGCTAACGCAGCTGTTAACTTTAAGTTGAAGCCAGTGCTTGTTTGCCATTCTGAAAATCTTAAGGCCTCTAAGAATGATGCTAAATCTACTTTGCCTATGCTCTAGAAATGGAAGAACAAAGTCTGGATGACAGCAGGTCTGTTTAAAGCATGGTTTGCTGAATGTTACACACTCACCATTTAGACCTATGGCTCAGAAAAAAAAATTCCTTTCAAAATATTACTGCTCATTGACCACACGCCTGGTCAACCAGGAACTCTGTTGGAGAGGTCCAAGGAGATTTAAATTGTTTTCATGCCTGCTAACAGAACACCTATTTACAACTCATGAGTCAAGGACTAATTTAGATTTTCAGGTCTTATTATTTAAAAAATACATTTCATAAGCTCCAGCTGCCATAGATAGTGATTCCTTTGAAGGATCTGGGCAAGTAAATCTTTTGGAAGAATTCACCATTCTAGGTGCCATTAAGAACATTCATGATTCATGGGAGGCGGTAAAAATATCAACATTAACAGAAGTTTGGAGGAAGTTGATTCTAATCCTCATGGAGGACTTTGAGAGGTTCAAGACTTTAGTGGAAGAATGAACTGCAGATTTGGTGGAAATAGCAAGAGAACTAGAAAGAAGTGGATCCTGAAGATGTGACTGAATTGCTGCAATCTCATCATAAACCTTGAACCGTGAAGATTGTTTCTAATGGATGAAAAGGAAAGTTGTTTCTTAAGATGAAATTTACTCCTGGTGAAGATTCTGTGAACATTGCTAAAGTAACAAGAAGGATTTAGAATATTACATAAACTTAGTTGATAAAGCAACAGCAGGTTTCAGAGAATTGATTCCAATTTTGAAAGAAGTTATATTGTAGATATAATGCTATCAAACAGCATCATATGCTACAGAGAAATCTTTAGTTAAAATAAAAGTCAATTGATGTGGCAAATTTTATTTTTGTCTAATTTTAAGAAATTGCCACATCACTCCAGCCTTCAGCAGTCACCACCCTGATCAGTTAGCAACCATCAACATCAAGGCAAGACCCTCCACCGGCAAAACCTTCATGACCTGCTGAAGGCACAGATAATCATTACCATGTTTTAGCTATAAAATATTTTTAAATTAAATTGTATACATTTTTTTTGAGACATGGTCTCACTCTGTCACCCAAGCTGGGTGCAGTGGTGTAAACTCGGCTTGGTGCAGCCTCCACATCCTGGGCTCAAGGGATCTTCCAACCTCAGCCTCCCAAGTTACTGGGACTACAGGCTCATGCCACCATGCCCAGCCAATTTTTTTTTTTAAGAGATGAGGTTTTGTCATGTTGCCCAGGCTGGTCTCAAACTCCTGGTCTCAAGTGATGATCCTCGGGCTTCAGCCTCCCAAAATGCTGGGATTTCAGGCATAAGCCGCCATGCCCAGCCAGTATATTTATTTTTTAGACATAATGCTATTGCACACTTAATAGACTATAGTATTGTGTAAACATAACTTTTATATGCACTGAGAAACCAAACAATTTGTATGACTTTCTTTATTGCAATATTGGCTTCATTGAGGTAGCTTGGAACTGAACCCACAATATCTCCAAAATGTGCCTATAGATTTTAGCTGCTTTTTGCCACACAAACAAACAAAAAAGGTAACTATGTAAAATGATACATATGGTAATTTGTTTCACTTTTTTACTATCCATAACATCATGTTGTATATTTAAATATACACAATAACATTTACTTCTAAAAATTAGATATTTAAAATTTTTTGTAGCAGACTTTACTGCTGCTCATTGATTATCAATGTGCCTCCTCCCGTATACACACAAATGCTTATACATTCTTGCACATAGACAGAACCATATGGCTCTGTCTGGCCAAAATATCTTCTGGACTGAAGCATTTAAGAGCTAGTTTGTGATCCTCCTTCTACCTGTTTTTCTTGTATGAGTAACAACTAAGATTCCTTTTGGGACGATAAAGCATTTGTTAGTCTGAGTCTCCAGTGACAGTATTGGTCAGACACCCTGGATGAAATACTGCATGAGTAAAAATAAACTTTTGTTGAGTTAAGTCACTGAGATTTTGGAGTTTGTTTTGCTATTGCAGCACAGTCTATGTTTTGACTTCTCGGTGTCACAGTTAGCTGAGAAAAAGTTTGACTCAGAATTTTTTTCCAGCTTTATTGAGAGATAACTGACAAATAAAAATTGTATATATTCAAAGTGTACAATATGATGATTTGATTGTGTAACAATTGCCACACTCAAATTAATTAACACAACCCTCACCTTTGTAAGGGAATAGAATGGTAGGTACAGCAAGAGGGTGGTAAAATTATTTATCACCTTCTTTGCCTTTCTACCTCATTTTGTTCTTACTTCACATATAGCATGTGCCTACTGAATTGCAGTGTGTATTTTTATATAGTACTCAGTTCCACTAGACAGTGAGATTTTTATTCAGGATTTTATGTCTAGATGATGCTTTATTTATCTTTATAGTCATACACATAATATGGTGGTAGGCACAGAGTAGATTCATGAATATTGAGTAAAATAATGAATCTGTAAGTATACAAAAGCAACTGAAAACTGGGCACAGTGGCTCACACCTGTAATCCCAGCACTTTGGGAGGCCAAGGCAGGTGGATCATGAGGTCAAGAGATCGAGACCATCCTGACCAACATGGTGAAACCCTGTCTCTACTAAAAATACAAAAATTAGCTGGACATGGTGGTGTGTGCCTGTAATCCCAGCTACTCGGGAGGCTGAGGCAGAAGAATTTGCTTGAACCAGGGAGTCGGAGGTTGCAGTGAGCCAAGATTGTACCACAGCACTACAGCCTGGTGACAGAGTGAGACTCTGTGTCAAAAAAAAAAAAAAAAAAAAAAAAAAAAGCAACTGACACAGGGCCTACACACAATTGGATGTTCAGCAAATTATTGGTTGAATTAATGAATAAATATCTGAATACATGAAAGAGGCCACTTGTATTAGACTGTTCTCATGCTACTGATAAAGACATAACCAAGACTGGCTAATTTATAGAGTGAAGAGGTTTAATTGACTCACAGTTGCACACGGCTGGAGATGCTTCACAATCATGGTGGAAGGTGATTGAGGAGCACAGTCACGTCTTACATGGTGGCAGGCAAGAGAGCTTCTGCTGGGGAACTCCTATTTATAGAACCATCAGCTCTTGTGAGACTTATTCTCTACCAAGAGAACTGTATGGGGGAAACTGCCCCATCATTTAATTATCTCCAACTGGGTCTCTCCCACAACACATGGGAATTATAGGAGCTACAATTCAAGGTGAGATTTGGGTTGGGACACAGCCAAACCATATCACCACTGTATACCAGGAAAGAGGGGTGAAGTTACAAAAGTTGAAAACAGGACCCAAAAAGCAAGAGTCAGAAGGTCTCTGAGACAAACTCCGTGTATTTAGTGATCTGTGAGATGCACCCACATCTCTTAGCCATAGTAAGAGATGTGTCAGGGAACCAGCTGCTGCTCCCTGGTGGTGGTGTCCTTGGTGGTGGTTGGGGAGGGGTAAGGGCTCTCTGGATGCATGGGGGTGGGGATGATTTACTTAGTGAGGGTATAGGGCAAGTGGCAGCATATATTAAGAGAGAAGCTATTGTAACAATAGACTTTATAAGTCTAGGCTTAAAAAAAGCTATCAGATTTGGACAGGGAAGACAGGCCTAGAGAAGAAGGATAATGGTTCTGGAGTCTGAGCTAACCTGATCAGGTGCTCCAGATATGGCTTGGAGTCTTGGAGGTGTCTATGTTCCAGGACCTGGGAAAGTAGCCTGGATAGAGGTCTGAGCCTGGCTACTGCTTTTGGGTCCAACTTCCAGGAAGTTTCTACTTGGCTACCAGGAGCACTCCCCATGTGGCTGCACATATTCCATTATCCAAGCTTCCTAATTGAGTCAGGGATGTCTATTTTGTATGCATGTACTCTGAGATTACTACTAGAAATAACTGTCTCCAACACTTGTATTATTTTTATGTTGTGCTTGTGTGATTAATGGTTATTAGATGAGGTGAGATAGTGTGCTCAAGCATTGAACTCTGGGGACAGATAGGAGCTACCTG
Source organism: Macaca fascicularis (assembly GCF_037993035.2). Classification (NCBI taxonomy): domain Eukaryota; kingdom Metazoa; phylum Chordata; class Mammalia; order Primates; family Cercopithecidae; genus Macaca; species Macaca fascicularis. The sequence goes on from NC_088382.1 coordinate 140,760,456, forward strand.
GGTTGACCCTGAGCTGCAAGAGATGTGGGGTAGAGAATGGACTCTGGCTGTACTAATAAAAGAGAGTCATGTTTATTGGATAGTTCCTAGATTTTTGGGAGCTCTGCTAAGGATATTTTTGTTAAAACAAGACTGCTGAATTTAAATCCAGTAGCGGGACTTTGTGAGAATAATTTAGTCTTCTCAGGCCTCAGCCTTCTCATCTGAGAAATAGGGATAATTATTCTATTATCTCATGAAGCTGCTGTGAGTATTAGTGAGTTAATGAAAAAGAAAAATTTAGAACAATCTGACAGATGGTGAACCCTCAGTCAATGTTACTGATTTTTGTTGTTATTGTTTAATTCTCACCACAATTCAGTGGGTCCCATTTCTATTCTTACTTTCTCTATACAGAAATTGGGGGACAAATTCATGAGGTCTGTTAGTGAGGCCACTGGGACAGGAACCTAAGCCTGCCTGAATTTGGAGCCTTGACTCTGAGCTACCTTACTGAGTTTGATTGTGTCTTCCAAACTTATGGAACCTCAGATTGTGACCTCAATTGGAAACAAAGTCTTTGTAGGTATAATTGGGTAAGATGAGATCATACTGGATTAGGATGGGCTCTAAATCCAATGTGACTGCTGTAATTATAAGAAAAAGAGAGGCTACACAGAGGCACTCCCCAGGAGAAGCCCATGTAAAGAAAGAGGTGAGATTGGAGTGATGCATCAAGAAGGAACTCCAAGCATTGCTGGGAGCTACCAGAACCTAGTAGGAGGCATGGAAGGATTTCTTACACCTCAATTTCAAATTTCTGGCATCCAGCTCTAAGAGAGAGTATGTTTCTGTTCTCTTAAGCCACCCAGTTTGTGCTAGTACTTTGCATCATCTCTAGGAAACCACGATTGCCACTATATTCCTTGCTAGACTGCTAGTCCAGCCCTGGATGGAGCTTCTGTTTTGGGGGATTGAGGGTCTGGGATTCTTTGTGGAGTCTTTCCTGTGTCTGACTGGCAAGCCTATTTTTAACTTTAGCTTGTGAAGTTCATTTTGAGGGATTTTCTCACTTTTCAGTAGGAGTCAGACTTTACACCCCAGAATGCAAGTTTTTAAAATGACAGAATTGCAGAAAGGGCTTGTGAAGATGCCTAGAGGGTAAGAAAAACTTTTTTTTCCTTTGATTATTGAAGTCTTTGGGGAAAATTTAAATCATAATCATCAAAATAATTTCAAACATTATCATGTCAAGCACCATATTAAGCACATTAAATGATTATCTCATGTAATCCCATTACACACCATGAGGTAGCTACTATTCTGGCCGTTTTCTAGATAAGAACACTGGCTCAGAGTGTGAGCAGTGTGTCACACTAGGGTGAAGGTTAGCTGGGCAATGGCTTTTGCTCCACTCCCTTAAACCTCAATCTTGATGCATGGGAGGGTTCTCTGGAAGCTTTGGCAGAAGTAAAATCACTGGAAATAGTCAAACCTCATTTGTACCTGCTAGTCTATGTTCTCCATTACATTGGATGAGGATGAAAATCAATCTATCCACCTTGAATCCAGCATGGTTTTCATGGTTAGAACTCAGGAAAATCAAATTGCTGCTTTCAGATTGAGAAGCTAAAAAATAAAATAAGAGAACAATAATCAGAAGTTAGTTTGGAATCAGAGGTTAGTAGTTTTGTATATTTCAGTAAGAAAGCATCAAGATGACGTTAGAGTGTTTCTGCAGCTCAATGTAGGCAAAAATTTTCATAGAGCATTAACAAAACTTTTAAACTAGGAATGAACATGACAATATAGTGAGTACCATTGAAGTTGCAGACCCTTGTTTAATACGTATTTTCACATTAATTCTTACTACAGCCTTCAAGGTGGGCCTCAAATATCCCTATTTTATACATAATAAAAGAGGGACTTGGAGATGTTATGTGACCTGCATTAGGTAAAAAAGTCCTCATGTCTCTGACTCCAAATGATACTTACAGTTAATATGCACTTGGTACATATTTTTAAAATACTTTAAAATTATACTTATACTTTATACTTTATACACTTTATAATTATACTTTAAAATAATACTTTAAAATTATTTTAAATGATTCAACATAGGTTGACTCATTTTATCCTCACAGAAACCCTAAGAGGTAGGTTTTGTTATTATCCCTGTTTTAAAATGGAGGCTTCATAGTATTTAATATGGTTTGGCTTTGTCACCACTCAAGTCTCATCTTGAATAGTAGTTCCCATAATCCCATGTTGTGAAAAGGACCCCATGGGTGATAATTGAATCATGAGGGTGACTTTTTCCTGAGCTGTTCTCCTGATAGAGAATAAGTTTCATGATATCTGATGGTTTTATAAAAGTGAGCTTTCCTGCACATGCTCTCTTGCCTGCTGCCAAGTAAGACGTGGCTTTGCTCCTCCTTCACCTTCTGCCATGACTGTGAGCCCTCTCCAGCCATGTGGAACTGTGAGTTCATTAAATCTCTTTTTCTTTATAAACTACCAAGTCTTGGTATGTCTTTATTAGCAGCGTGAGAATGGACTAATACAGTGTCCCATGGTATATATGTACCACATTTTTCTTTATCCAGTCTACCATTGATATACCATTGAACTCTATGCAGCCATCAAAAAGAATGAGATAATGTCTTTGCAGGGACATGGATGGAGCTGGAGGACATTTTCCTTAGCAAATTAACACAGGAACAGAGAACCAAATACCACATGTTCTCACTTAAAAGTGGGAGCTAAATGATAAAAACACATTGACATGCAAAGGGGAACAACACAGGCTGGGGCCTTTTGGAAGGTAGAGAGTGGGAGGAGGGAGAGGATGAGCAAAAATAACTAATTAGTACTAGGCTTAGTACTTGGGTAATAAAATAATCTGTACAACAAACCCCCATGACACAAGTTTACCTATGTAGCAAACCTGCATTTGTACCCCTGAACTTAAAATAAAAGTTAAAAAAATCTAAATTTACACATTTGAAAAAACAAACAAATAAAATGGAGGCATTCAGGTGGATTAAATTACTGTCCCAGGTCACCATGTGGCAGAACCAGGATTTGAACCCAAGTGGCCTGCTCCAGAGCCTGTGCTCTTTGACCTTTTATGTTCTCAAACAAACAGCATGCAGTAGATTAGCAGTAGCAACCGTAACAGTAAAAGTAACAAAAAATAATGTGTAACTGCAGTAAGAAATTTTCATTACTCAGAATTTCTCTCAGATGGTCTCTTTTGACATGAGAGGATGGTAGGGCAGTAGGTCAGACCTCAATGATAGAAGAACTAGAATTTTCTGGTAGTGAGAGATGGGATAACTAGGAGGGATGGGAGAGGGAAAGAGGGCCTGGAGGAGGCAGACATTTGTGTGCTCTATCATAGCTCAAGAGTGTTGGGCAGACAGTGAAAAGCAGCCTTGTTGTGGGAAGTCGGGGACCCTGAACAGAGGGACCTGCTGAAGCTGTGACAGAAGAACATAAATTATGAAGATTTCATGGACATCTATCACTTCCCCAATCAATACCCTTATAATTTCCTATGCCTGTCTTTACTTTAATCTCTGAATCCAGTCATCTTCGTAAGCTGAGGATGTATGTCGCCACAGGACCCTGTGATGATTGTGTTAACTGCACAAGTTTCATAAAGCATACGTGTTTGAACAATATGAAATCTGGGCACCTTGAAGAAAGAACAGGATAACAGCAATGTTCAGAGAACAAGGGAGATAACCATTAGGTCTGACTGCCTGGGAACCAGGCAGGACAGAGCCATATTTCTCTCATTACCGAAAATGGGTAAGAGAAATATCACTTAATTCTTTCCCCAGTAAGGAATATTAATAATTAACAGCCCTGGGAAAAAAATTCATTCCTGGGGCAGGAGCCTCTAAAATGGCCGCTCTGGGAGTGTCTGACTTATGCAGTTGCAGATAAGGGATGAAACACACCCTGGCCTCCTGCAGCGCCCCCAGGTTTGCTAGGATTAGGAAATTCCAGCCTGGCGAATTCTAGTCAGACTGGTTCTCTGCTCTTGAACCCTGGTAAGATGTTTATCAATGACAATGCATGCACAGCGGGACATGGAACTTCATTAGTAATTCTAGTTTCATCCTGACCTTGTGATCTTGCCCTGATCTTCTGCCTTGTGATCTTTTGTTGCCCTTGAAGCATGTGATCTCTGTGACCCACACCCTATTCGTTCACCCCTCCCCTTTGAAAATTGCTAATAAAAATACGGCTCATGGGAATCACAGAACCTGCCAACATGTGATGTCTCCTCCAGACACCCAGCTTTTAAATTTCTCTCTTTTGTACTCTTTCCCTTTGTTTCTCAGACTGGCCAACACTTAGGGAAAATAGAAAATAACTTACGCTGAAATATTGGGGGCTGGTTTCCCCTGATATGGCCTGAGTAGATGTAGGGCTGGCCAGAAGCAACACTGCAGGAGGGTAGAGCCCAAGATGAGGAAGAGATCGGGAGAATGTAATTGTCCTGAAATTAGGAGAAAAATCTTTGAGAAAGGCACAGAGTTTGAGAGGTGATGGCTTTGGAGTTGAGGGAGTTGAAGGCAAATGTGCCAGGTTTTCAAAGGTATAGGAAAGCCCACTGACTGACTTCCTGAGTTGCAAATGGTATTCAGATATGGATCAACCGATTCGTCTAGGAGTCTTGCTATAATTAATTATTAATCTTGTTTTCTCTGTGGAACCATTATCCTCTTAATCATGTCATGTTCTCTTGCAGCCAAGGACTTGGGGATAGTGGAGTGGGGAAAAAATGAACATATTTTCAATAACTGCTATGTGCTACCATCCTAGGTACAATGCATATTTCAGTCCTACCTAGAACAACCAACAGTACTAAGTAAGAATAATTATCCCAATTTGATAGGTGAGAATAATCAGTTTCAAAGAGGTTAGTTTACTTTCCTAACATCATTAAGCTAAGTGACTTGCCCCCCCAAAACAAAAAGACTATTTTAAAATTTATATGGAACAAAAAAAGAGCTCACATAGTGAAGACAATCCTAAGCAAAATAAATAAATAAATAAATAAATAAATAAAAGAAAAAGAAAAAGCTAGAGGCATCACTCTACCCAACTTCAAACTATATTACAATGCTACAGTAAACAAAACAGCATGGTAGTGATACCAAAGCAGGCACATAGACCAATGAAAAATAACAGAGAACTCAGAAATAAAACTGCACATCTGCAACCATCTGATGTTCAACAAACCTGACAAAAACAAGAAATGGGGAAAGGACTCCCTATTTAATAAATGGTGTTGGGAGAACTGGCTAGCCATATACAGAATGGCTTGCTTACACCTTATGCAAAAATTAACTCAAGATGGATTAAAAATTTAGCTGTAAAATCCGAAACTATAAAAACCCTAGAAGAAAATCTAGGCAATACCATTCAGTACATAGGTATGGGCAAAGATTTTATGATGAAATTGCCAAAAGCAACTGCAACAAAAGCAAAAATTGACAAATGGGATCTAATTAAACTAAGGAGCTTTTCCACAGCAAATGAAACTATCATCAGAGCAAACAGACAACCTACAGAATGGGAGAAAGTTTTTGCAATCTATCCATCTGACAAAGATCTAATATCCAGAACCTACAAGGAACTTAAGCAAACTTACAAGAAAAAAGAAAACAACCCCATTAAAAAGTGGGCAAAGGATATGAACAGACACTTCTCAAAACAAGACATACATGCAGCCAATAAACATGAAAAAAGCTCAACATTACTGATCATTACAGAAATGCAGATCAAAACCACAATGAGATACCATCTCACGCCATCAGAATGGCAATCATTAAAAAGTCAAGAAACAACAGATGCTGGTGAGGTTGCAGAGAAATAGGAATGCTTTTACACTGTTGGTGGGGAATGTAAATTAGTTCAACTACTTTGGAAGATAGTATGGTGATTCCTCAAAGTTTTAGAACCAGAAATACCATTTGACCCAGCAATCCCATTGCTGGGCATATACCCAAAGCAATATAAATCATTCTATTATAAAGATACATGAACATGTATGTTCATTGCAGCATTATTCACAATAGCAAAGACATGGAATCAACCCAAATGCCTATCAATGATAGACTGGATAAAGAAAATGTGGTACATATTTGCCACAGAATACTATGCAGCCATAAAAAGGAATGGGATCATGTCTTTGCAGGGACATGGATGAGGCTGGAGGTCATTGTCCTCAGCAAACTAATGCAGAAACAGAAAACCAAACACCACATGTTCTCACTTATAAGTGGGAGCTGAATAATGACAACATATGAACTCAAGGAGGGAAACAACACTCACTGAGGCCTGTTGCGGGAGGGCAGGGGAGGAAAGTATTAGGGAAAAGAGCTAATGCTTGTTGGGCTTAATACCTAGGTGATGGGTTGTTAGGTACAGCAAACCACCATGGCACATATTTTCCTGTGTAACAAACCTGTACATCTTGCACATGTACCCTGGAACTTAAAAATAATAATAATAACAAAATAATTAAAAATAAATAAATAAATAGAAAATAACTTGCCCAAGAAGTTGACAAAGAGGTTTTATGACTTTCCCAAAGTCCCTCATTTTTCTGGCCCCAAGGTTACACTCTTCTCTTTCCCACCTTGCTAGCTTCTCATATCCCAGAGCTTCCCTTTGTTCCTTCAGCACCAACATAGAGCTGAATTCCTCCTGGATACTCAATAAACATTTCTCTTAATTGAGTTACTGTGAGATGACCAGAGTCAGCAACAGGATGGGCTTTTCCCATTTTTTATTTTCTAGAAGTTTATTCAGGAGGGACCTTAGATATTCCAGAAACAAAAGCTAATTCAGGTAATAATTTTACCTCTAATTATGCTAATTTTACATAATTCCCTCCTAAGCTCTCAAGATCCTGCTCATTGAGGTGTGCTCATTTTTTTATTAGCTATTCCTGGAAGTGTTTCAGAGTTAATAGAAGAGCCATAATGATCAGGTAGATTTTTTACCAGATGCCTGCAGACTATGAAAATTCTGCTTCATTGTCTCTCTTGCTTATCTGTGACTTGGTAAAATGGTTGTCGCTTTTCTAGGCCTCAGTACCTTTTCAAAATAATGGGGATATTAATGCTTTCATTAATTTTTAATAAAATATACTTAAGTGAATCTTTAAGGTTTCTACCAGAGGGGAGGACAAATCCTGAGGTTTAAAAATTTTTCTAAACAGTTCTTTTGAATTATAATTGATACACAAAGAAATGTGTATATTTCGTGTGTAAAATTTGATGTACTTGGACATATGCATCACCATATGGTGATGCCATTGTGATACCATCACCACACTCAAGGTAACAGACAAAATCAACACCTCCCAAAGTGTTCTTACCACAAAAATAACAAGGAAAAAAAAAGAGACACAAGGAAACATTGTGAAATCCTGTGACATGGAGGCAGACACCTGTTTTGGAGTCCTGGCTGTTGAAGTCCTTGTCTGTATAAATTGGATTCTTGAATATATTCTTAACCTTCTAACATTTCTATTTCCTTAATTGTTAAAGTGATTTAAAAAACCACCCTCCAGATTATGAATGGCTCCTTCTGGAGTTGTGCAATGAGGAGCCTGGCAAACATATCTAGCCTGGACCTCTGCACCGGCTTTCTAGGTGGTATCTCCACCCAAGGTCATGTCATAATGCTGATCTTTCTCCACACCTGTATTAGTCCATTCTTACACTGCTATAGAACATATCTGAGACTGAGTAATTCATAAAGGAAAGAGGTTTAATTGACTCACAATTCTGTAGGGCTGGGGAAGCCTCGGGAGACTTACAGTCATGGCAGAAGGGGAAGCAGGCATGTCCTTGTTCACAAGGCAGCAAGAAAGAGAAGAATGAGTGAAGAGGGAAAAGCCCCTTATAAAACCATCAAATCTCATGAGAACTCATTCACAATCATGAGAACAGCAGTATGGGGGTAACCATGACCATGATTCAATTATCTCCCTCCAGGACCCTCCCATGAAGTGTGGGAATTATGGGAACAACAATTCAACATGAGATTTGGGTGGAGACACAGCCAAGCCATATCAGCACTACAGCTAGGAGCTCATCAAAACATGGATCAGATCCCATCCTTCTCCTGCTTAAAGCCCTCTGACTGAAAGTAAGTTGACTGCAGAAGCAAGCACTATGCATTCCCCCAGAGAGAATCAAGTCAGTACCTGGCATTGTCTGCTGGAGTTATTTTAGTGAAGTTTACAGTTCTCTAAGCCTCAGTTTCTGCATCTGTAAAATGGGAGCAGCAACACTTCTTTTGGAACAACCATGCTCACACAGTCTGCTGTTGACCTACTAAGGCAGTTTTTAGTTTGTGTTATTATTGCTTTTTTTAACTGGCTATTGTCACTGTGATACTCTAAGTTGTACTAGGACAAGGTGCATATCAACTGTTAACTCCTGTCTCCCCAAATATCTAGCACAGGGCCTGAAACAGAATGGTATTCAACTGATATTTTAGACTGTCCAGCTCAGGTCTCTAACAGCAAGGACTGTATATTATCAACCACTGTCTTCCCAGTTCCTGGTACTAGGTTATTTTGTCTCCCCCTTTTCTCTCTCACTGTTGAGATCTCTAGGGTGGCTCTCCTGAAGTCAGCAATTCAGGACAAGGACAGCCCAGAAGGTTTGAGAGATAGTGCACAGGTCACATTGGTAGGGCAGTTTCAGACTCATCATGTTTAAGGGTGGTGAATTTGTTTTCTATTGCTACAAAGCAAACTATCCCAAACTTAGTGACTTGAAAGGGCTAGGATTTATTAGCTCAGTTTCTGTGGGTCTAGAGTCTGGACACAGATTAGCTGGATCTTCTGCTTCAGAGTCTCACAAAGCCTGAATCAAAGCATCAGCCAGGACTGCATCTTATCTGAGGTTCAACTGGGGAAGGAACTCTTTCCAAGCTCATGTAGTTGTTGGCAGCATTCAGTTTCTTGTGAGCTGTTGGTGAGAGGCTACCTTCAGTTTCTAGAGGTTTCCTTCAACCCTTCCCTAGATGTGTCCTGTTTGACCCTAGAGATCCAGTTTCTACCTGCTTGGTGCCCCAGGAAGCTGACTTCTGTGCAGGGCATCAACTGAGCTCTTTGCTGTCCAACTTGTGGTTGGGTTTGACCAATGGGAAAAAACTAGCAGGAAATATAGAGAAGGAAGAAGCTACACCTGTGTCTATTCACCTCGATCCTTCTCTCCCAGGTCTTGAGCTGCCTGTTTATTTCTAAGCAAACATCACAGAATTATTTTCTCCAGCTGCCTTCAGCTCCAGCTACTGTGCCTGGATTCTTGTAACTGTTTCTCCCCTTGCTACTTAGGGTGGCAATGGCTCCCCTGGTTTGCTAATCCAGGGGAACTTCATCATCCCTGTCAGTTTCCCTTAGTCTGCTCACATCTTTAAAAATATTCCCTTTATAAATTTTCCTTATTTACCCCATTTGCCTGTGCTAATTGGCCAGGACCCTGATATAACCTCCTTTGACTAAAGCATCCTGACTTGAATCTACTACAGGTTCAGTACCCCTTATCCAAAATATTTGGGACCAGAAGTGTTTCAAATGTTGGATTGTTTTTATTTTGGAATAGTTTCATTATACTTATTGGTTCAGCATTTCTAATCTAAAAAATCTCAAATCATCTCCCACAGCATAGTTATTCCCATAGCTCTTATTTACAATTGTCAAACAGAAAGAAACAGGGTCAGCAACAGTTGGTTAAAAATTGCCTTGCTTTTAAAAAAAATCCTTACAGTTTTATTATAAGTAAGGGTAAGTACCTACCACCATCACATCTCTTAGTGTAATTCTCCTTTATGCTACACTTAGACAATTGTATGGATTTTTTATTGACTTTAAAAATTATGTGTAGTAGTAAGCTATATTATACATGAACTTCATTTCTAAAGGAGTCATTAGATTTATTTGTAATAAGATAGGAGTGTTGGATCTGATGAGGCTGATCACTCCTCTTAGATATATCTGTATCTTTCATGTTCCCTTGACTGTGGCTGGCATACAGCAGGAGCTCAGTAAATGTTAGAGAACTGAGTGAGTGGGTGGATAAATTACCTGCCTGCAACATTAGTATAAGTTGCTTGGTGGACACTGCTGTGTGTTGTTTGAATGGCACCTCTTTAGGCAGAGATTGCCATCCCTACATCACTAACTTCTGGGATTGGGGACAATTTATGCAACATTCTATTCCCTGAGTATAAGGGAAATTCTACACTGAGAGAACTTTAGGAGGTGGCCTTTTTGGGGGAGATGAAACACTTTCTTGTTTTCTCAGTGTAAATCTATTAAGGAAAGGATTGCACCATGATGTTAATGAGCTCAGGAATGGAACTTAAAAACAACACAAAACAAGCAAAGTGTTCCTCGTATTGTTTGGGTATACAGAAGTCTCCCTTGAAGGGGAGACTTTATATACCCCTGAAGGGTATAGGTTCCAAGACCTCTAGTGAATTCTTGAAGGCACAAATAGTAGTAAACCCCATATTTTCCTATACATATGATCAAGTATAATTGACAAATTAGGTACAGGATTATAATAACAATCATAATAAAATAGAACAATTATAATTAAATACTGTAATAAAAGTTATGTGAATTGTGCATGTCTCTTTCTATCTCAAGATGTTTTACTGTAGTATTCCTTGGGTAACTGAAACCACAGAAAACGAAATCGTGGATAAAGGGTGATATGGTTTGGCTGTGTCCCCACCCACATCTCATCTTGAATTGTAGCTCCCATAATTCCCATGTGTTATGGGAGGGACTTAGTGTGAGATAATAGAATCATAGGGGTGGTTTCCTCTATACCGTTCTCATGGTAGTGAATAAGTCTCAAGAGATCTGATGGTTTTCATTCTGTCTTCCCTGCTGCCATGTAAGATGTGACTTGCTCCTCCTTGCCTGCTGCCATGATTGTGCATCCTCCCTAGTGATGTTGAACTGTGCCAATTAAACCTCTTTCCTTTATAATTACCAAGTCTCAGGTATGTCTTTATTAGCAGTGTGAGAATAGACTAATACAAAGGAGAACTACTGCATGTTGCTCCTAGAGACCATTGATTTGCCCACTACTTAGACTAACCTTTCCTGTGCATGTCTTCAAGTTGCTTCCTCTATTCTTCTCTGGAAATGATTTCATGTCCCCTGTATTCATCAGTCCTCCCCAGCTAGCCCAATGTGTATCTTGGGCAGTGACATTGCTTTTTATCTTGTTGTGTCTCTGGGGTTGTGTGTCTCCAGGAGATTTGCACTAGCTGCTAGATGTGCAATGAATGCTTGTAGGTAAATCTTCAACCAGGAAATGATCTTGGAAGCTCAGTCTTTCTATGTTTTCAAATAATAAATTGGAATTTACAGAGGTGTGATTACTTGTCTTAGGTTATAGAGATGGCTAGTTACAGAGGTGGACCAAGAAGCCTTGAATCAGGATTCTCTGTATACAAAATTTTGTGCTTTAGAGGGAGGAGAGTATAAATAAAATATTTTTTAAACTAAAATGTAAAGATGTGATTATTCTGATTAATAAAAATTCAGAATATATGTCATATGCATACTGAACTTACACATGTAATACATACATAGTTATAGTTTTCATTTAGAATAATACAGTCCATTGAAAGGCCCTTTCAAAGTATGGAGATAATTTGAATAAAATATACATATTAAGTATGAAAAGGAAACAGTAAAAATGAAAAAAAAATGGAAATAAGAAAAGAACTCAATGTGCCAAGTAATTTACATACTGACAGCAAGTTTATTTGAACATAGAAATGTATGTAAATTGGCCTGCCTATTTAAGAAAAAGATATGCAAATAGATGTCCACAGAAATCTGCTACCCTTCATGTTGAGGTAGAAAACAAGATGCTTAATTTCCTCTCAAATTATTATTTTTTCTTTCCGGAATGTCCCCTCAGGAAACTCTAGGGATGAATTCTTACATGTCTAGCATTTAACCATTCATTCATCCGTGTCTTACACAGTTCTGAGCCAGGCATTATACAGGGTGCTGAAGTTACAAAGGTGAGTAAGACACAGAAAGTTCTAGTCCTTGAGAAGCTCAGAATCTAATGAGAACAAAAGATGTACATGGTCTCTTATGACCACTGGGATCCTTATGCACCGGGAATACATGTGCTCAATGTACAAATGCACTTGGGATACGTATGTTGTTATATATTTACTATAAATAAAATGGCAGTGGTGTGTCTAATAAGGTTGACAGTGATTCTATGGATATATTCACGATGTTTCTATGGCAGCCAGTGACCTCCTCTGTCAACTTTCCCATTTTTCCTTGAGTCCCCTTCTCTTATTGCTTCTCCATCTTTTCTAAGTCCTTATTTTGGGTTCAACATTTTCAAGTGCCTCCCGACTGTCTTTAAGCCTAACCATGATCTGTGTAGTCTTTCCAAGCCTATTTCTCTACAATTCTATACTGATCTTTCTATAAAATGGGTCACAGGAATGAAACTAAAAGAAAAAAAAAAGAGGAGAGAAAGGAAATACATTTCTCTTGAAGAATTTGCTTTCAAAAGGTATAAGATTTGGGAGGAGACACGAATTCAAAATTTCATTTAGGACCTTCATAATTATGTGATCATGAGTAAGTCACAACCACTTTTTAATAAACCACAGGGAAGCATCGTGAGGAGGACTACATGAAATAATATGAGTAAAGCATATTTATATTTCCATCCTAGGTCCTTCCCTAAAACTCCAGGCTCATATAAACAACTTACTATGTGACATCTCTACTTGAACATCTTAGATTAATCTCAAAACATATCTAAACCTGAATTGCTGATATTCTTCCCCAAAGCTGTTCCATGCATCTCCTTGCCTATATCTGTTAATGGCCACTCTATCCTTCTAGTTGCTCAGGCCAAGCCCTTGGAGTCATCTTTCACTCTTCTATTTCTTTCACACCTCACATATAATAAACAAGAAAATCTCACTGTCTCCTCCTTCAAAACACAGCCAGAATCGAGCCATTTTTATGAACTTCACTGCTATCATATTGACAACGTCACATAGTTTCTCACCTCAGTTGTGATAACGCCTTTACAACTCTCCCTACATTGACAATGATGCCTGTAAATAGGCATACCTAAGACATATTGCAGGTTTGGTTCCACACCACCATAATAAGACAATCATCTCAATAGGTTGAGTAACAGCAATTTATTTGTTTCTCAGTACATGTAAAAATCATGTTTACACAATACTGTAGCCTATTGAGTGTGCAGTAGCATTGTGTCTAAAAGCAATATACATACCTTAATTAAAAATACATTATTGCTAAAATATATAATGATCATCTGTGCATTCAAGTCATAATCGTTTTGCTGGTGGAAGGTCTTGATGTTGATGGCTGCAGACAGATCAGGGTGGTAGTCGCTGAAGGTTGAGGTGGCTGTGTCAATTTCTCAAAATAAGTCAACAATAATGTTTACAGTATTCATTTACTCTTTTTTTTTAAAAAAAATTGTCACCAAAGATTCCTCTGTAGCATGTGATGCTGTTTGATACCATTTTACCCAGAGTAGAACTTCCTTCAAATTTGGAGTCAATCCTAACAAACCCTGATGATGCTTTATCAAGTAGGTTTATGTAATATTCTGAATCCTTTCTTGTTATTTCAGCAATGTTCATAGCATCTTCACCAGGTATAGATCACATCTCAAGAAGCCACTTTTTTTCCCGCCTCATCCAGAAGAAGTAACTCTTCATTGGCTCAGGTTTTATCATGGGATTGCAACAATTCAGTCACATCTTCAGGCTCCAGTTTTTTGTTTGTTTGTTTGTTCGTTTTGAGACAGGGTTTAGCTCTGTCATCCAGGCTGGAGTACAGTGGTGTGATTTTAGCTCATTGCAACCTCTGCCTCCAGGGCTCAAGCCTTTCTCCCAAGTAGCTGGGGATATAGCTGTGCACCACCACACCTGGCTATTATTTTATTTTATTTTTGTAGAGATGGGGTTTCACCATGTTGCCCAGGCTGGTCTCGAACTCCTGAGCTCAAGAAATCCTCCCATCTCAGTCTCCCAAAGTGCTGGAATCACAGTAGTGATCCAACGTGCCTGGCCTCAGGCTTCACTTCTTATTCTAGTTGTTTTGCTATTTCTACCATGTCTTCAGTACCTTCCTCCACTGAAGTGTTGAATTCCTCAAAGTCATTTGTGAGGATTTGAATCAACTTTTTCCAAACACCTGTTTATGTTGATATTTTGACTTCTTCCCATGAATCATGAATGTTCTTAATGGCACCTGGAATGCTGAATCTTTCCCCAAAGATTATCAAATTACTTTGCCCAGATACATCAGAGCAATCACTATGGTAGCTGGAGTCTTACAAAATGTAATTTTTAAATAATAAGATTTGAAACTCAAAATTAGTCCTTATCCATGGGTTGTAAATAGGTATTGGTTAGAAGGCATGAAAACAACATTAATTCCTTTGTACATATCCATCAGAGCCCTTAGGTGACCAGATGCATTGTCAATGACCAGTAATATTTTGAAAGGAATCTTTTCTTTTTTGAGCCATGGATCTCTACAATAAACTCAAAATATTCAGTAATCCAGGTCGTAAACAGATGTGTTGTCATCTAGGCTTTGTTGTTCCATTATACAGCACAAGCTGGGTAGACTTAGCATCAGTGTTAAGGGCCTTACAATTTTCAGAATGGTAAATGTGTATTGGCATTGAATGAAAGTTACCAGCTGAATTAGCCCTTAATAATCAACCAATCCTTTGGTGCTTTGAAGCCAAGAATTGACTTTTCTTCCCTAGCTATGAAAGTCCTACATGACATCTTCCAGTATTAGGCTGTTTTGTCTGCACTGAAAATCTATTATTGGGCACCTTCATTAATTATTTTAATTAGATCTTCTGGAGAACTTTGCTGCAGCTTCTCCAATAGCACTTGCTGCATCGCCTTGTACTTTTATGTTATGAAGACAGATTCTTTTCTTAAACCTCATGAACTAATCTCTTCTAGCCTTTAATTTTTTTCCCCTGACCTCTCTCAGTCTTCGTAGGATTGAAGAGAGTTAGGGCCTTTTTCTGGATTAAGTTTTGGCTAAAAGGAATGTTGTGGTTGGTTGGATCTTTTATCCAGATCATTAAAACTTTCTCCGTATCAGCAATGAGACTGTTCTGGTTTCTTATCATTTGTGTATTCACAGGAGTAGCACTTTTAAGTTCCTTCAAGAACTTTTCTTTTGCACTCACAACTTGGTTGACTGTTTGGCACAAGGGATCCAACTTCCAGCCTTTCTTGGCTTTTTGCATGCCTTCCTCACTAAGCTGAATTATTTCTAGGTTTTGTTGAAAGCAAGAGACGCGAGACTCTTCTGTTCACTTGAGTATATATATAAGCCACTGTAGACTTATTAATTGGCTAATTTTAAGATTGTTGTGTCTCAGGGAATAGGGAGGCCCAAGAAGAGGAAGAGAGATGTGTGTATGCGGGGAGGGAATCAATCAGTGGAGCAGCCAGAACACACACAACATTTATTGATTAAGTTCACCATCTTACATGGATGCAGTTAGTGGCATCCCAAAACAATTACAATAGTAACATCAAAGGTCGCTGATTGCAGATCTCCATAACAGATATAATAGCAATTAAAAAAGTTTAAACTATTACAGGAATTACCAAAATGTGACATAGAGACACAAAATGAGCAAATACTATTGGAAAAATGATGTCGATACACTTGCTCCACACAGGATTGCCACAAACCTTCAATTTGTAAAAAACACTATTCTGTGAACAGCCATGAAAAGAAGCACCATAAAATGAGCTATGCCTATAGTTGGTTCTCAGGAGAGAAGACAATATAATGTTTCAAAACCTTAAGTCAGGGCATGTCACTGCTCAAACCCTGCAGTGACTCCCCATTTCATTTAACATAAAAGAAAAGCTTCACAATGACCAAAGGGGGCCTGTGTGAAGTGGCCCCTCAAACCCTCTCTGACCTCAGCCCTCTGCTGTCTTTCTGTCCTTGCACTTTCTTATCTGGCCATCTGGATTCCTCACTGTTTCTTAATTTGCCCACACAAGCAGTTGCTGTGGGACCTTTGCACTGGCTGTCCCTTTGCCCAGCACCCTCTCTTTTTCATGTATTTGAACGTCTATTTTTTCCATCTTTTTCAAGTTTTTGCTCAGATTTCACCTTTTCAATAAAACCTAATGGGACCACCAAACTCTACAGTTCTTTCCCCAGTCCTCTTGATTCTCCTTGTGTTGGTATGTTTTCTGTTTTTTTGTTTTGTTTTGTTTTGTTTGAGATGGAGTTTTGCTCTTGTTGCCCAGGCTGGAGTGCAATGGTGCAATCTCGGCTCACCACCACCTCCTTCTCCCAGGTTCAAGCAATTCTCCTGCCTCAGCCTCCTGAGTAGCTAGAATTACAGGCATGCCCCACCACACCCAGCTAATTTTTATATTTTTAATAGAGACAGGGCTCTCCATGTTGGTCTGCCTGGTCTGAACTCTCGACCTCCATGTGATCCGCCTGCCTGGGCCTCCCAAAGTGCTGGGATTACAGGTGTGAGCCACCATGCCCGCCACGATGTTTTTTTAATAACACCTAACCTCTTTTTAATGAGCTAGAAAATGTATTCATTTAGTCTGTTTATATTTAATTGTATATTACCACCCCCCCCTCCCCCACTATGAAGTCGCTCCTACCAAGGGCAGTGATTTTGTGTGTTTTGTATACTAATATGTCTCAGTCTATATCTACAAACATATTCGGAGATCTATAAATATTTGCCAAGTGAGAGTACCTGGCTTACAGCAAGAGCTCAATTATGATCAATTTTCTCTTTCCTGTCTCATCTGCAAGTCAAAAGCTACAGAATGTTTGTTAGAATCAAAAGAAGAGATGCTACCAGCTGTCTTTCCTCCCTGTCCTTGCTGTTGACAAGTCCCCATTCAGTGTGGGGAGTTGTCATTGCTCCTGAGGTGACATTTTCCACCTGGGGAGGCATTCGTTGCTCCTGGCATGGATTCATCTCACATTAGGACAAATGCCATGCCTCTCCTCCTCTTCGTGCCAGATGCCATGTTCTGCTGCATCTCATGAACAGAAGTCTTGTACTCCTCACTGGGAAAACACTGATCCTCTTTTCTGTTTCCTCTTTGCATTGGCAGACTGTCATCCAGGCCCTGAGTTTCACAGTTTCTCTTTGTTGAAAGGATTTTCTTTGCTTACGTGTGAGAAGTTTTCACCTTCCTGGTTACATCCATTGTGGCTTCTGAGCCTGTTTGGGTTGTCTCTGCCAGGACTGAATCTTCCTGACTTGGGCCTTGCATAACACAGAATGCACGGTGAACTAACACTAACAGTACATTACCCAAACAATGAATGTTATATTGTAGTTTACAAAACCCCATTCTATTCATTCACTTACTCATTTGGTCTTGCTTTTTTATATATAAATTCAACTTTTATTTTAGATTCAGGTGGTACATGTGCAGGTTTCTCACATGGGTATATTGTGTGATGCTGATATTTGAGGTACAAATGACTCCATCAACCCGGGTATTAAACATCAACCAGGTATTGAGCATAGTATCCAACAGTCTTTCATTCCCTCCCTCCTGCCCCACTCCCTCCCTCCTGCCTCTAGTAGTCCCTAGAGTCTACCGTTGTCTTATTTATGTCCATGAATACCAAGTGTTTAGCTCCCACTTAAAAGTGAGGACATTGTGGTATTTGCTTTTCTGTTCCCACATTAATTTGCTTAGGAAAATGGCCTCCAGCTGCATTCATGTTGTTGCAAATCTGTGATTTCATTCTTTTTAAGGCAGGCATAGTATTCCATGGTGTATATGTACCACATTTAAAGAATACTTTTATTTTTAATTTTTGTGGGTACATAGTAGGTATATCTATTTATGGGGTACATGAGATGTTTTGATAGAGGCATTCAATATGAAATAGGCACATCATGAAAAATGGGGTATCCATTCCCTCAAGCATTTATCCTTTGGGTTACAAACAATCCAATTACTTATTTTTAAATGTACAATTAAATTATTATTGACTATAGTCACTCTGTTGTGCTATCCAACAGTAAGTCTTAGATATCCTTTCTATTTCTTTTTAACCCATGAACCATCTTCATCCCCCCTCAGCTTTCCTCTATCCTCCCCAGCCTCTGGCAACATTCCTTCTACTCTCTACATCCATGAGTTCGATTGTTTTAATTTTCAGATCTCCCAAATAAGTGAGAACATGTGTTATTTGTCTTACTGTCCTGACTTATTTCACTTAACATAATGATCTCCAGTTCCATCCATGTTGTTTGATCCATGTTCTTTTTATGGCTAATTGGTATTCCATTGCATATACGTACCACATTTTCTTTATCTACTTATCTATTGATAGACATCAGTTGCTTCCAAATCTCAGTTGTTGTAAACAGTGTTGCAACAAACATAGGAGTGCAGATATATCTTCAATATACCAATTTATTTTATTTTGGTTATATACCCAGCAGTGGGATTGCTAAATCATATAGTAGTTCAATTTTTAAATTTTCAAAGAACCTCTTAACTGTTCTCCATAGTGATAGTGATTGTACTAGTTTACATTCCCACCAACAGTGTACAAGGGTTACTTTTTCTCCACATCCTTGCCAGCATTTGTTATTGCCTGTATTTTGGATATAAGCCACTTTAACTGGGGTGAGACGATATCTCATTGTAGTTCTGATTTGCGTTTCTCTGATGATCAATGATTTTGAGCACCTTTTCATATGACTGTCTTCTTTTGAGACATTTGTCATTTGTATGTCTTCTTTTGAGAAATTTGAGACATTTGTATGTCTTCTTTTGAGAAATGTCTATAGAGATCTTTTGCCTATTTTTGTTCAGATTATTAGATTTTTTCCTATAGAGTTGTTTGAACTACTTATATATTCTGATTACTAATCCTTTTCAGATGCATAGTTTGCAAATATTTTCTTCTATTCTGTGAGTTGTCTCTTTAGTTTGTTGATTGTGTCCTCTGCTGTGCAGAAGCTTTTTAACTTGATGTGATCTCATTTATTCATTTTTGCTTTGGTTGCCCTGTGCTTGTGGGGCATTACTCAATAAATCTTGGCTCAGATCAATGTCCTGGAGATTTTCCCCAATTTTTCTTGTAGTAGTTTCATACTTCTAGGTCTTAGGTTTGAGTCCTTAATCTAATTTTATTTGATTTTTGTATTTAGTGAGAGATAGGAGTGTAGTTTTATTCTTCTGCATATGGGTATCCAGTTTTCCCAGTACCACTTATTGAAGATACTATTTTTTCCCCGGTGTGTGTTCTTGGCACCTTGTTGAAAATGAGTTTACTGTAGATGTGTCAAATTGTTTCTGGGTTCTCTACTCTACTCCATTGGTCTATGTGTCTGTTTTTATTCCAGCACCATGCTGTTTTGGCTACTATAGCTAGGTAGGTAATATAATTTGAAGTCAGGTAATGTGATTCCTTCAGTTTTGTTCTTTTTGAATAGGGTAGCTTTGGGTATTCTGGGTCTTTTGTGATTTCATATAAATTTTAGGACTGCTTTTCCTACTTTTATGAAGAATGTCATTGGTATTTTCTTAGGGATCACATTGAATCTGTAGATTGCTTTGGGTAGCACAACATTTTAACAGTAATGATTCTTCCAATCCATTAAAATAGAATATCTTTCCATTTCTTTGTGTCGTCTTCAGTTTATTTCATAATTATTTTACAGTTTTCATTATAGAGATCTTTCATTTTTGGTTAAGTTAATTCTTAGGTATTTGTTTTTATGTGTGGCCATTGTAAATGAGATTACGTTTAAAATTTCATTTTCACATTTTTCACTGTTGGTGAATAGAAATGCTATTGATACTGTGTGTTGATTTTGTATCCTGCAACTTTACTGAATTTATCAGTTCTGCTAGTTTTCTTGTGGAGTTCTTAGGTTTTTCCAAATATAAGATGATATCATTTGCAAACAAGGATAATTTGACCTCTTTCTTTCTAATTTGAATGCCCTTTATTTTTTTTCTCTTGTCTACTTACTCTAGCTAGGACTTCCAGTGTTATATTGAATAACAGTGGAGAGACAGTGGACATTCTTGATGTGTTCCATATGCTAAAGGAAAGGCTTTCAGTTTTTCCCCATTCAGTAAGATACTATCTGTGGGTTTGTTATATATGGCTTTTATTGTGTTGAGGTACGTTCCTTCTATCCCTAGTTTTTTGAGGTTTTTTTTTTCTTTTTTTTTCTTTTTTTTTTTTTATCATGAAGGGATGCTGAATTTTATCAAAGGGTTTTTCAACAGCAATTAAAATGTCATATGGTTTTTGTCCTCCATTCTGTTACTATATCACATTGATTGATTTGCATATGTTGAACTATTCTTGCATCACTGGAATAAATCCCACTTGTTCATGATAAATGATTTTTCTAATGTATTGTTAAATTCGGTTTGCTAGTATTAAGGATCTTTGCACCAATATTCCTCAGATATATTGGCCTGTAATTTTTTTATGTGTCTTTGTCTGGTTTTGATATCAGGGTAATACTAGCTTCATAGAATGAATCTGGAAGTAGTACATCCTCCTCTATTTTTCTGAATCATTTGAGTAGAATTGGTGTTAGTCCTTTAAATGTTTGGTAGAATTCAGCCATAACACCCTCAGATCCTGGGCTTTCCTTTGATGGGAGACATTTCAATGTGGCTTCAATCTCATTGCTCAGTATTGATTTGTTGAGATTTTATATTTCATCATGGTTCAGTGTTGCTATATTTTATATGCCCAGGAATTTACCTATTTCTTCTAGATTTTCCAATTTGTTAAACATGTCATTATTCATAATAGTCTCTAATGATTCTTTGTATTTCTGAGGTCTCAGTTGTTAAGTCTCCTTTCTCATTTCTGATTTTATTTATTTGGATCTGATCTCTTTTTCTTAGTCTAGCTAAAAGTTTGTCAATTTTGTTTATCTTTTGAAAAAACCAACTCTCCATTCAGTTAATCTGTCTATTGCTTTTTTTTAGCCTCAATTTTATTTCCAGTCTGATCTTTATTACTTCTTTCTTCCTATTAATTTTGGGTTTGGTTTCTTTTTGCTTTTCTAATTCCTTGAGGTACATCATTAGGTTGATAATTTGAAGTCTTTCTACTTTTGTTGATATAGACATTTATTGTTATAAACTTCCCTCTTAGTACTGTTTTTGCTATATCCCACAAATTTTGATATACTGTATTTTCATTTTCAGTTGCTGCAAGAAATTTTTCAATTTCATTCTTAATTTCTTCATTAACTCAATTGTTCAGGACCATGTTGTTTAATTTCCATGCATTTCTGTATATTCTGAGGTTCCTCTTGTTATTGATTTCCAGTTTTATTCCATTGTGGCCAGAAAAAATACTTGATATGATTTCTATTTAATTGAATTTGTTCAGACTTGTTTTGTGGCCTAAGATATGATCTATTCTGGGGAATGTTCTATGTGGTGATGAAAATAATGTGTTTCTGTAGCAGTTGGGTGAAATGTTCTGTAAATGTCATTTAGGTCTATTAGGTCTAGTATGTAGTGTAACTCCTCTGTGTCTTTGTTGATTTTCCGTCTAGATGATTGGTTTATTATTGAGAATGGGATATTAAAGTCTGTTACTATTATTGTATTGCAGTTTATCTCTTCTTTTAAATCTATTAATGTTTGCATCATATGCTTGGGAGCTCTGGTGTTGAGTGCATAGCTATTTATAATTATTATATTCTTTTGATGAATTTGCCCCTTTATCATTATATATTGATCTTCTTTGTCTCTTTTTATAATCTTAGATTGGTCATCTGTTTTATCTGATATAATTATATCTGCTTCTGCTCTTTTTTTTGCTTCCAGCTGTATGGGATATATTTTTCCACCCTTTCACTTTTGATCTATGTGTGTCTTTACAGGTGACATGGGTTTCTTGAAGGCAGTGTATAGTTGGGTCTTGTTTCTTTATCCATTCAACCACTCTATACCTTTGAATTGGAGAATTGAAACAATTTACATTCGGTGTTATTACTGATAAGTAAGAAATTGCTACTGCCATTTTGTTGCTTGTGCTTGCTTTGATACCTCTCTCTTTCCTTCTTACTAATTTCCTTTGTGGTTAAATGATTTTTCTCTGACAGCACGTTTTAGTTGGTTGCTTTTTATTTTTACTGAGTCTATTATATGTTTTTGCACTGTGGTTATAAAAAGGCTTACGAAAACATTTTATAGATATAACAAATTATTTTTAAAAGATGACAACTTACCAGAGATCACAAATACAAGAACAGAAACAAAGGCAAAAACACACCTACAAAATTGTATGCTTGAACTCTCTTCCCCCATGTTTTGACATTTAGTTACCTCCATTTATACTTTTATATTACCTATATCTAATCAAGTTGTTGCAGCTATTACAGTTTTTGATATATTTATCTTTTGAACTTTATAATAGATTTATGAATGGGTTGCTATCACCATTACAGTAATAGAGCATCCTGGGTTTGTTCACTTAATTTTACCAGTCAGTTTTTTACATAAAAAGTTTTCTTTTTACACATTAATCTGTCTTTTTTTCAGATGGAAAAACTCCTGTTAACATTCTTTTGCTCATGCTCAGCTCCAGCTCCCCCCTTTTTTCTGTGCCTTCCAGACTGGAGTGGGGTGCAGTAGCCTGATCATGGCTCACTGCATCCTCAACCTCCTGGGCTCAGGCAATTCTCCTACCTCAGCCTCCTGAGTAGCTGGCACCATAGGCTGTGCCACCACACCTGGCTAATTTTACTTTTTTGTAGAGATGAGGTCTCTCTGTGTTGCATACACTGGTCTCCAACTTCTAGGCTCAAGTGAGTTTCTTGTCTTGGCTGCCCAAAGTGCTGGGATTACAGACATGAACCACAGCACCTAGTCTCAGCTCCCTCTTGACTATCAATACTTCTTAGATTTGTGCTTTTGAGGTAATTTTTATATCTTGTAGGCAGTCTTCATTTCTTTTCATTCTTCTTTTTCTCCTCTGATTGTGTATATTTGAATGACTGGTTTTTGAGCTCACTTATTCTTTCCTCTACTAGGTTCATTCTGCTATTGTGAGCCTCTAATGAATTCTTCAGTTCAGTCAATGTTTCTCAGTTCCAAAATTTCTGTTTGAATTTTTATTTTATTATTTCAATCTCTTTTTCAAGTTCCTCTGATAAATTTATTGACTGATTTCTGTGTTACCTTAGAAATCACTGAGTTTTCTTAAAACTGCCATTTTGATTTCTTGGTCAGAGAGCTCACAAATTACTGCTGTCTTAGTATTAGTTGCTGGATTTTTGCTTGTCCTTTTGGTGAGGTCGTGGCTTCCTGTTTGCTGTTGTTTCTTGTGGGTATATGTCCATGTCTTTTCAGTGAAGGATTAGTAATTGATTGTACTTTTCTCTGTCAGGCTTGATTCATTTTTTATTGGATATGTTTGCTTAGAGAATCTTTACTGCTAGGTTGCTGCCTCCTTTATGGCTCTAGGTGGTGCCATAAGCCTGGGTTTGCCTTGGCTTTAATAAACAATGAGAGAGCTGCTGGTCTTGAATGGGGGAGGTCACAAAAGGATTTTCCTGGCAGTGTGTCAAGGCTGGCTAGGAGTTAATGCCCAGTGGACCTGTAGGATGTAACTCCTATAGCATGGTGCAGCTCAACAGCAACTCTGATTTGGCATCTCTTTTGGCCAAGTAAAACAGCAGAATTTCCAGGGCTGGAGATGGTAGTCCTACCTCCCTTCTTTGTTTCTGCCTGTCTTCAGGAATATGTCTCCTTTAGGTAGTCACAATGTTTTCTGTGGGTTAAGGAAAGGACGAGTCTCCTGCCAGGGTACCCAAGATGGTAGGAAATCTGGTTGATCATCTCCATCTCACTTTTTCTAATGTAGACACCATGAATCAGGGGAATATTTTCCATGCATTTGTTGCTGGGCAAAATGTGGGTTAGGGGCACCCCAAATGTGGAATTCTGATTCTCTTTACCATCTGCTCTGGGTTTTTCACTTCTCTGTGGGACCAGAAAATGGTCTTTTTCTCACCTTTGAGTTCTGAGTTCTTGCTTGTGAAAATCAGAGCACTGTATATCTGATTTTGGTTTTCTCTGAGGGGAGTGAAGCTAGCTTTCTTCTACACTGCCAATTTGAAATTAGAAGCCAAAAACTTAACATTCTTTTCACTTAATTTATCCTGAACCCTCCTTTCCACCTAATAACCTCTTGCGTTTCCAGGGTTTAGTTTAACACACATTGTGAAATGCTGGGCTTGGAGAATTTTCAATGTTCTTTTCAATTCGAAAATTCTACTGATCTATTTCAAGACAGCAGCCTGTGGTCTATCTGGAGAATCCTGAATTAATGCTTTATTTGTTCTTGACTCACCTTTTGAGGATTTCTTTATTATATTTGATAGCTGCTCTTAGGTTGCTGAAGCAGGTTATTTAGAAAACACTAACTATCTTCATTAAAAGAATCTCCTGTTTGCCAGTATTTTATTGAGGATTTTTGCATCGATGTTCATGAGGGATATTGGTCTAAAATTCTCTTTTTTTGTTGTGTCTCTGCCAGGCTTTGGTATCAGGATGATGTTGGTCTCATAAAATGAGTTAGGGAGGATTCCCTCTTTTTCTATTGATTGGAATAGTTTCAGAAGGAATGGTACCAGCTCCTCCTTGTACCTCTGGTAGAATTCAGCTGTGAATCCATCTGGTCCTGGACTTTTTTTGGTTGGTAGGCTATTAATTATTGCCTCAATTTCAGAGCCTGCTATTGGTCTATTCAGGTATTCAACTTCTTCCTGGTTTAGTCTTGGAAGACTAAACACTCTTGGAAGAGTGTAAGTGTCCAGGAAATTATCCATTTCTTCTAGATTTTCTAGTTTATTTGTGTAGAGGTGTTTATAGTATTCTCTGATGGTAGTTTGTATTTCTGTGGGGTTGGTGGTGATATCCCCTTTATCATTTTTTATTGCATCTATTTGATTCTTCTCTCTTTTCTTCTTTATTAGTCTTGCTAGCGGTCTGTCAATTTTGTTGATCTTTTCAAAAAACCAGTTCCTGGATTCATTGATTTTTTGGAGGGTTTTTTGTGTCTCTATCTCCTTCAGTTCTGCTCTGATCTTAGTTATTTCTTGCCTTCTGCTAGCTTGTGAATGTGTTTGCTCTTGCTTCTCTAGTTCTTTTAATTGTGATGTTAGAGTGTCAATTTTAGATCTTTCCAACTTTCTCTTGTGGGCATTTAGTGCTGTAAATTTCCCTCTACATACTGCTTTAAATGTGTCCCAGAGATTCTGGTATGTTGTCTCTTTGTTCCCATTGGTTTCAAAGAACATCTTTATTTCTGCCTTCATTTCGTTATGTACCCAGTGGTCATTCAGGAGCAGGTTGTTCAGTTTCCATGTAGTTGAGCGGTTTTGATTGAGTTTCTTAGTCCTGAGTTCTAGTTTGATTGCACTGCGGTCTGAGAGACAGTTTGTTATAATTTCTGTTCTTGTACATTTGCTGAGGAGTGCTTTACTTCCAATTATGTGGTCAATTTTGGAATAAGTGTGATGTGCAGCTGAGAAGAGTGTATATTCTGTTGATTTGGGGTGGAGAGTTCTATAGATGTCTATTAGGTCTGCTTGCTGCAGAGATGAATTCAATTCCTGGATATCCTTGTTAACTTTCTGTCTCGTTGATCTGTCTAATGTTGACAGTGGAGTGTTGAAGTCTCCCATTATTATTGTATGGGAGTCTAAGTCTCTTTGTAAGTCTCTAAGGACTTGCTTTATGAATCTGGGTGCTCCTGTATTGGGTGCATATATATTTAGGAGAGTTAGCTCTTCCTGTTGAATTGATCCCTTTACCATTATGTAATGGCCTTCTTTGTCTCTTTTGATCTTTGATGGTTTAAAGTCTGTTTTATCAGAGATTAGTATTGCAACCCCTGCTTTTTTTTGTTTTCCATTTGCTTGGTAGATCTTCCTCCATCCCTTTATTTTGAGCCTATGTATGTCGCTGCATGTGAGATGGGTCTCCTGAATACAGCAGACTGATGGGTCTTGACTCTTGATCCAGTTTGCCAGTCTGTGCCTTTTAATTGGAGCATTTAGTCCATTTACATTTAAGGTTAAGATTGTTATGTGTGAACTTGATCCTGCCATTATGATATTAACTGGTTATTTTGCTCGTTAGTTGATGCAGTTTCTTCCTAGCCTCAATGGTCTTTACATTTTGGCATGTTTTTGCAATGGCTGGTACCAGTTGTTCCTTTCCATGTTTAGTGCTTCCGTCAGGGTCTCTTGTAAGGCAGGCCTAGTGGTGACAAAATCTCTAAGCATTTGCTTATCTGTAAAGGATTTTATTTCTCCTTCACTTATGAAACTTAAAAGCTTATCGACTATGATTGTGTGGGCTTCATCCCTGGGATGCAAGGCTGGTTCAACATTCGCAAATCAATAAACGTAATCCAGCATATAAACAGAACCAAAGACAAAAACCACATGATTATCTCAATAGATGCAGAAAAGGCTTTTGACAAAATTCAACAGCCCTTCATGCTAAAAACGCTCAATAAATTTGGTATTGATGGAACGTACCTCAAAATAATAAGAGCTATTTATGACAAACCCACAGCCAATATCATACTGAATGGGCAAAAACTGGAAAAATTCCCTTTGAAAACTGACACAAGACAGGGATGCCCCCTCTCACCACTCCTATTCAACATAGTGTTGGAAGTTCTGGCTAGGGCAATCAGGCAAGAGAAAGAAATCAAGGGTATTCAGTTAGGAAAAGAAGAAGTCAAATTGTCCCTCTTTGCAGATGACATGATTGTATATTTAGAAAACCCCATCATCTCAGCCCAAAATCTCCTTAGCTGATAAGCAACTTCAGCAAAGTCTCAGGATACAAACTTAATGTGCAAAAATCACAAGCATTCTTATACACCAGTGATAGACAAACAGAGAGCCAAATCAGGAATGAACTTGCATTCACAATTGCTTCAAAGACAATAAAATACCTAGGAATCCAACTTACAAGGGATGTAAAGGACCTCTTCAAGGAGAACTATAAACCACTGCTCAGTGAAATAAAAGAGGACACAAACAAATGGAAGAACATACCATGCTCATGGGTAGGAAGAATCAATATCGTGAAAATGGCCATACTGCCCAAGGTTATTTATAGATTCAATGCCATCCCCATCCAGCTAGCAATGAGTTTCTTCACAGAATTGGAAAAAACTGCTTTAAAGTTCATATGGAACCAAAAAAGAGCCCACATCTCCAAGACAATCCTAAGTCAAAAGAACAAAGCTGGAGGCATCACACTACCTGACTTCAAACTATACTACAAGGCTACAGTAACGAAAACAGCATGGTACTGGTACCAAAACAGAGATATAGACCAATGGAACAGAACAGAGTCCTCAGAAATAATACCACACATCTACAGCCATCTGATCTTTGACAAACCTGAGAGAAACAAGAAATGGGGAAAGGATTCCCTATTTAATAAATGGTGCTGGGAAAATTGGCTAGCCATAAGTAGAAAGCTGAAACTGGATCCTTTCCTTACTCCTTATACGAAAATTAATTCAAGATGGATTAGAGACTTAAATGTTAGACCTAATACCATAAAAATCCTAGAGGAAAACCTAGGTAGT